>NC_053040.3:93276821-93579851 GCF_002575655.3 Aegilops tauschii subsp. strangulata
CCCCTCCACGGGCTACTGTTCATCCAGCCCTCCACCGTTTACTGTTCATCCAGCCCTCCATGGGGTGGTCCTGTTCATCCAGCCCTCCACGGGGTCCTATTCATCCAGCCCCAACCGGCTCGATCGATCGGGGTCCTGTTCAATCAGAGGCAACACCACGGGGTCCTGTTCATCCACCCCCAGCGGGCACTGTTCATCCAAACCCCCCCAGCAACGCTCACTGTTCATCCAGAGGCAGCATCGATCGGCTTCAGTTAGCAACAGTAGTGAAGGAACCGCTCGATCGGGTTCAGTTAACAGCCATCGATTGATCGCTCGGGTTCGTAACGCGTAGCCTGCAGTGCAATCGCTCGGGTTCAGTAGGCGAACGCCTCGCTCGGGTTCAGTTAGAGCCCAACGCCTCGCACCCACGTGCGTGCGTGTACGAGAGAAACGCGCAAACCTCGGTGCATCGCTCGGCCCCGACCACCCACCGTAACCGGGAACACCCCGATATTTTTCTAGCCCTCGCTTCTACCACGGTTTTTTCCGTCACGGACGGCCCAAAGAATGTCATGCAGCTGCGTCTCCGGCCTGCCCAGGACGAAAAGCCCATTTTCTGTCATGATTTTTTGTCATAGAAGTAGGAGCCCACCACATCTATGATGATACCGGGTTTTGTCACAATTATCGTCATAGAAGTGTCATAATTATGACAATTTTTTTTCGTTCGGCCCAAAATGTCACGGATGTGTCTTTTTTTTGTAGTGGACACTAGATATTTGCTCATCTATATGATTGCATAGAAAAAATCAGACCTTGAATTCTTTTTCAAATACACAAAAGACAGTGAAGGCCATTTGAGGAACATATTCTGGGCTGATTCACAATCCCGGATTGACTATGTTGCCTTTGGTAATGTCGTGATGTTCGACAATACATATCGGTCTAACAAGTACATGCTTCCGTTTGTTCCATTTGTTGGTCTGAACCATCACCGCAGCCCAGTTTTGTTTGGGGTCGGTCTAGTGTCAGACGAGACAGTTGCATCATACCAGTGGCTTCGTCATGTATTTTTGGAGGCAATATCCCAGACGACACCCATTTCAGCAATCACCGATGGGGATGGTTCAATGGCTAAAGCACTAGCTACTGTCTGGACCGGAACAGATCATCGTTTGTGCATGTGACATATCAAGGAGAATATGGTGATCCACCTCCGCAAGAAAAAGCTTCAGGAATTTAGGGAATTCATTACCGTCGTTGGGATGTTGATGAGTTTGAGAAAATATGGGAGGCTTATAAGGTTAGGTTCAAAATAAAACCAACAGGGAAAAGGTCAGCATGGGTTAATAGGATGTACGAGCTGCGACACAAATGGCCTGCTGCATACACAAAGGGTAGATATTTCCTAGGCATGATGAGTAATCAGAGGAGTGAGTCTCTCAACTCAAGGCTCCATGTGCACCTGAACAGGAAGATGCAACTTGTTGATTTGTCGCAGCATGTTGAGCACTGTGTATCCATAATGCGTAAGAATGAATCAGCATTAGACGCAGTAGCGACACATACGATACCCTTCACTAAGCTGAATGCACACCCTCTGGAGATTGTTGTCTCTTATATTTATACAACTGTGATGTTTCCATGGGTAAAGCGTCAGATTGTCGAAGGAAAAAATTGGCAGGTCACATACCGGGTAGAGTGTGATGGTTTGGTCGTGTTTGGAGTTTTGCGCAAAGTCCCATATGGCAGGGATGCTAGAGAATTGCAAGGTAAGGATGGTAAGGACTCGGATGCTAAGGTTCCTACGGACTTGGAAGGTAAGGATGCTGAGGAATTGCATGCAAAAAACTTGGATGCTGAGGATCCCAATGACTTGGAAGGCAAGGATGGTGTGGACTTCCATGCAAAAAACCTGGATGCTAAGGATCCGAATGACTTGGAAGGTAAGGACAGTGGGGAGTTGGATGCAAAAAAGTTGGATGCACAAGGCGTGGAGGCTAAGCCTGTGGATTTTATATATCACGTGACTTGTCTCTTTACAGGAGCAAGCTGGACGCTGCAGCTTGTAAATGTAAAAAGTTGGAAAGTCAGGATTACCCATGCGCACATATATTCTGCGTTCTGGATCATCTTGGTGTACGCACATTTCAAAAAAAATTGTGAAGAAAAGATGGACAATGCTTGCCAAGCCAGCGTTCCCTTCCTCGAGGGTTGCGAATACTCATGTATGGTCTGATCACATGAATAAGTATCATCAACTATGCAACATGGCTAGTGACGCTTTATTCACAGCCGCAGCTAGCGATTCACAGTCAGAACAGGTGATGGAGCTCCTCCGGAGTATATTGGTTGATGGAGAAAAAACTGATTTGGATGAAGGCCAGAAATCGTTTGTTCCTTTGCCAACATACTTCTCTGCTGCTCGCGAATGCTGCACTGATGATGTGGAAAATCCAATCAAAATAGTTCCAAAAGGGAGACCAACTACCGAAGAATCGAACAAGAGGATTTAATCCAGGCGCGAGCGGATGAGAAGGAAAAAAGCAATGAAGTTAGTGCACATGTTAATCTCATTGTTCATTTTCATACATGCTTACAGTGTTAATCTGTTCTCCGGGAGAGTGTTCACATGTTTTTCTTCAATTTACACAGGAAAAAATCGGGGAAATCAAAGGTCACACGGAGGAAGAAGCGAAAAGAGAAAGACTCAGAGACAGAAGAAGACACAGACTTAGATACAGAAGAAGAGGAATCTTCAAAAAAAGCAACAAAGTTAGTGCACATGTTAATCTCATTGTTCATTTCCATACATGCTTACAGTGTTAATATGTTCTCCCGGAGAGTGTTCACATGTTTTTCTTCAATTTACGTAGGAAAAAATCGAGGAAATCAAAGGTCACAAGGAGGAAGAAGCGAAAAGAGAAAAACTCAGAGACAGAAGAAGCCACAGAGTCAGATACAGAAGAAGAGGAAGCTTCAAAAAGCAACGAAGTTAGTGCACATGTTAATCTCACTGTTCATTTCCATACATGCTTACAGTGTTAATATGTTCTCCCCAAGAGTGTTCACATGTTTTTCTTCAATTTACGCAGGAAAAAATCAGGGAAATCAAAGGTCACAAGGAGGAAGAAGCAAAAAGAAGAGACAGAGTCAGGTACGGAAGAAGAGACAGAGGCAAATACAGAAGAAGAGACAAACACAAATACGAAAGAAGAGGAAGATTCAGGTACAGAAGAAGAGGAAGATTCAGATGCAGAAGAAGAGGGAGATTTAGCTGCAGAAGAAGAGGAAGATTCAAATGCAGAAGTAGAGGAAGATTCAGATGCAGAAGAAGAGGAAGATTCAGATGCTGAAGATGGTGGGCTGAGGAGGGCTAGGAAGAGACCATTGGAGGTTGCAGAAGAGGATTATGCAAAACCAAACAAGTGGGCATTACCACAATTGTGCGTACTTAAACATGTTTTCTAATGCTGGCTGCAGATTCATCTATTTCATTTTTTGTAGGAAACGCAAGGGCGCTCCAAATGGCAAAGCTGGGAGGAAGAAAAGTAACGATGACAAGGGTGCGTGAGGAAAACCAGTGAAGTTAGTGTCTGTACTTACATGTCCGCTCTGCAAGTCAGGTCTTTGCTAGTACTGTGTTGACATTTCTTAACTTTTCCAGGAAAGACTCTAGGAAGGGCGGTAAAGAACGGGGCAAAGGGGTGATGAAGACAAAAAGGCCTGCTAGGAATGTACCAAAGGCTAAGCGAATAAGGGCTGTCAAGTCAGCTTCTCCAGCTATGAAGAGAAAATCAGTGAAGTTAGTATTTTTGGTGTTCAAGTGTACTGTAGATGCTCAAATCTTCTTTGCTATCCTATTAACAAACGTTGTTTCATGCAGGAAAGTTAAAGTGAAGTCGAGATAGGATGTTTAGATGCACAGGGTCAGGCAGATAAAACAAAAGGATTTCTGGGGTCGAAAAAATTAGAACACACTGAAATGAACAGTTTTCCATGCCGTGATCCACCTTGTTTCTGATGTATTAGACCTATTTGATGGACTGCCACTATTTTTTTGAATTCCTCATTTGATTGGTACACCCCCATTTTATTATGGATTGGTCGACATGGTCGGCTAGTTATGATTTATCAACATCGATCAAACAATGCATTTTTAGTGAAGTTGGTTTTCTGTATTTTTTTCATTTTCTACACAATATATTGCTGAAATTTGTTAAAAGTGTAGTCAAATTTCATACTTGAAATATAAAATAGAAACCAAAAAATTATATATATATATATATATATATATATATATGAAAATAGAACGTTGGATTTCCTCGGAAACCTACTTGAAATCAAAATAGAAACCCCATTTTCAAATAACCTTGAAAATCGTTTATTTTGAAATAGTAAATAAGCATACTGATATTTTAAAAATAGCATGCTCATTTGAAAAAAGCATGTTCATTTGAAGATAGAATGAATATGCAGATTTAAAAATAGCATGCTGCTTTGAATATGCTGTTTTTAAAATACCATGCTATTTTAAAAATGGCATGCCGATTTTAAAAATATAATGCTGATTTTTAAAAGCATGTTCACAGTACTGGTTCCAAATACTGTTCTTGAAATAAATTTGGTCTGCATGGGAGACGCTGAAACATATATTTGCTTTTTACAACCAGAACTTTTGAAGCTTAGGAAGGTTAACAGAATTCTTAAATTTATATTTAAGTTTCGTCGGAGTCTGGACAAGATTCAGAACAATTACATCGCTAGTTAGAATTTTCATAATTTTTTTAACATCGCTAGTTAGAAGTTTCAGAAAAATTTCAGCGAGTGCTGAAATATTTTGGCCGAAATTCGGTGAGGCTGAAATATTTTGGCCGAAAGGAAAATATTGCAGTGAGTGCTGAAATGAATGAAATTTAGTTGTTTCATCGAATTCTCACCGAAGTGAAAACCATGGTGTCATGCCATCTTGAGCAGCACCAGACATGATTCAGTATTATTAACAAAATTTGGTCTCACATATACGAGGAAAAAAGGTATGAGCATGGGCATGCAAGATCGGATGGGCAATAAAAATAGCTTCACAAGAGAGAGTAAAATACTTCACGTGTGAACACTCAATCCTAGTTGACTTTAGAACCAGTTTTCATCCTAAAAGAGGCCCAGTGATTTACTTATAACCAATAATAAAAGCGGTCCAGTTCTTTTGGCTGATTTTCAAAGAAACAGGAACTATATCTTTTTGACGATCGTGATTCTTAGGAGACCTACGTGTTGTTACGCAACTTACCTTAATTTTTTTACACCATAACTTACCTTTGCTAAACTCTCCACGCCCCCCCTAATATTCAACCAGGTGGGTCCCGTCCCTTGATTTCCTCCAACCGAAGAAATCTATACATAGATATATGCCCGGGTTGTTACGATCCCTATAAATAGGGATCCTTTGGAACCTCGTAGATTATAGTTTGTCCTTCTGCGCTGCCCAAACCAGCAAGACCGAAGGACGGAGCAACCCAGGAATCCAGCAAACATGAATCCTCTGGTAACTCCCCATGATCTCCTACTGCAGCCGCTGCTATTTTTCGTCCCATGATCTTCCTCCCATGATCTCTTGCTGCAACCCCATTCGTTGTTTGCATATTCATGTAACTCAGCATGTTTTTAAACAAATTAAGTTGGGGGGCTTTAGGGGAGGGCGCTAGGATTTGTTTCCTACCAGATTGGCAGTTCATTGATTAATTCCAGGCTAAATCTTAGCGTCTGGTCGATGCCAATTAGTGCAGCGGGCGCTTGACTTCTTTTTTCCTTCCGCACGAGTTATGGAAGGTATCGATGGCCCATGTTTTAATTCCATAGTATTGACCATGATTAGCGCCTAGAGTTGAGGAGACCACGGTTGGATAGTTTTTTATTTTCCAATCTTTATTTTATTTCAGATAAGCGCCTTGCAATGGAGATTACCTTATATGACCGTTCAAACGTAACTAAAGCTGAATCTAATGATAGTATTTGCACATTCATGGAACTTAGCATGCTTGTAAACAAATTACGTCATGCAGTAGCGTAGAGCACAATTTTTATGTTGGCATATATAAGTTGTATTCGTCTGTATGAGTGTTTAAATTGTATACCATGCTGAATCTAATCACACTTGCACATCCATTGAACACAGGATGCTTCTTTGCCGCCATATGAGGAGTTCATAAACGGATTAAACACGCAGCAAAGGATGTACATGCAGTTGATAGGACTGGGTGGACTTCACAAGACACGTAGCATCAAAATTAGATGTGTACTGTGCCTGGCCATCCTAACTCATATGATGCAGAGCAGGATGCCTTTATCATCAATGGGAGACCATGTAGGATCACACAAGAAGATGTTGTGCATATGACAGGCATGCCTTGCCATGGGAAGAAGCATGTCCCTTCAAATCTTGATGATAATATGGAGTTGTGGAAGAAACTGAAAGACCGTAATGACACCAAAATAACTTTCAAAGGATTGCTAGCCAAGATGAAAGGCGACAACACAACAAATTTTGTCAGGCCATTTGTCTTGTACACCATAGGCAAAAAATATGTATGCCGAACAAAAGAGGAGTGTGTGGATAACAAATATATTGGGATTGTTAGAAACGTTGAGACGATAAAGGGCACAAATCTTGGACAGCTAACGCTTGACTATCTTATGGATAGCGTGAAGAATTTTGTAAATGGTGAGGCAATTCTGGAGGGGAATCTACTACTGCTGCTGGTAATTCGTAGTAGTACAATTATCAGTTACCTAACATACATTACATAATGTACGAGAATGTTTGTAAACTGCTTTTGTTGTCATGCAGACATGGTACTACGAGAAGTTCAAAGTGCACCAATTGGATTCTAGCATCTCGTATGAATCAAGGTTAAGGCCGCTGATCCAGAACTGGAGCGAGGAGAAGGCAAAAAAGATTGACAATATAATCCAGAATAATTATCTGGGAGTTGGAGAGGTAAAATGTCAACACATTGCCTGGATTATGTAACATACATATTTTCTAAATCGTACTAATGACACTAAACTGTAGTATGTTGAGGACCTGATGAGGCCTTTCATTCCAGCACGAGATGATACGCTGGCCAAACCGAAGACTGGCGCTCAGGTAAATGAGTTACATCAAGCACAAAATATATTGTAACATTCCAACTAGTATGAAGTTATATGATTTAAACTGTTTCAAAGTCTCATATTAAGGTACTCGTCGGACGTGTATTGACTGATTTGCAAGAAGTTGCCTCCCTCGCGCGGGAGGCCGGTGCAGAACAAGTCGATAGGATGTGCACCCTTGAAAATAAAATGGATGAGTGCCTTAGGCGTACCCGTACAAATGGCAAGCTCACAGAGGACCTATCAAAGAATTGAACGTAAGCCTAGAATTATGAGATTAGTATATATATTTGAAAATTTACGTGTACAAGGTTTTTTCTAAATTAGTTTACTATGAAAACACCCCTGACTAACTTGTATTTTTTAAAGAAAAAACATGATGGAATATTTCCAGGAGTGTGATACGTCTCCAACGTATGTACTTTTCCAAACACTTCTGCCCTTGTTTTGGACTCTAACTTGCATGATTTGAATGGAACTAACCCGGACTGACGATGTTTTCAGCAGAATTGCCATGGTGTTATTTTTGTGCAAAAATAAAAGTTTTCGGAATGACCTGAAACTTCACAGAGAATATTTTGGAATAAATAAAAAATACTGGCAAATGAATCAGCATCAGGGGGCCCACACCCTGTCCACGAGGGTGCAGGGCGCACCCACCCCCCAGGGCGCGCCCCCTGCCTCATGGGACCCCTGAGACTCCACAGACCTCAACTCCAACTTCATATATTGACGTTCGGGGGGGAAAATCAAAGAGAAGGATTCATCACGTTTTATGATACGGAGCCGCCGCCAAGCCCTAATCTCTCTCGGGAGGGCTGATCTGGAGTCTGTTCGGGGCTCCGGAGAGGGGAATCCGTCGCCATCGTCATCATCAACCATCCTCCATCACCAATTTCATGATGCTCACCGCCGTGCGTGAGTAATCCCATCATAGGCTTGCTGGACGGTGATGGGCTGGATGAGATTTACCATGTAATCGAGTTAGTATTGTTAGGGTTTGATCCCTAGTCTCCATTATGTTCTAGGATTGATGTTGCTATGACTTTGCTATGCTTAATGCTTGTCACTAGGGCCCGAGTGCCATGATTTCAGATATGAACCTATTATGTTTTCATGAATATATGTGAGTTCTTGATCCTATCTTGCAAGTCAATAGTCACCTACTATGTGTTATGATCCGGCAACCCCGAAGTGACAATAATCGGGACCACTCCCGATGATGACCGTAGTTTGAGGAGTTCATGTATTCACTAAGTGTTAATGCTTTGGTCTGGTACTCTATTAAAAGGAGGCCTTAATATCCCTTAGTTTCCAATAGGACCCCGCTGCCACGGGAGGGTAGGACAAAATATGTCATGCAAGTTCTTTTCCATAAGCAGGTATGACTATATTTGGAATACATGCCTACATTACATTGATGAACTGGAGCTAGTTCTGTGTCACCCTATGTTATAAATGTTGCATGAGGAATCACATCCGACATAATTATCCATCATTGATCCATTGCCTACGAGCTTTTCACATATTGATCTTTGCTTAGTTACTTTTCCGTTGCCACTGTTACGATTGCTACAAAACAGTACTGTTACTTTTACCACCGTTATCGTTACTTCCATACTACTTTGCTACTAAATATTTTGCCGCAGATATCAAGTCTTCCAGGTGTGGTTGAATTGTCAACTCAACTGCTAATACTTGAGAAAATTCTTTGGCTCCCCTTGTGTCGAATCAATAAATTTGGGTTGAATACTCTACCCTCGAAAACTGTTGTGATCCCTATACTTGTGGGTTATCAAGACTATTTTCTGGCGCCGTTGCCGGGGAACATAGCTCTATTATTTGAGTCACTTGGGATTTATATCTGTTGCTCACTATGAGGAACTTGAAAGATGAAAGAACTAAGATTTTTCCCTCAACTACGAGGGGAGGTAAGGAACTGCCATCTAGCTCTGCACTTGATTCACCTTCTGTTTTGAGTAAACTTGCGACACCTACACCTGTTATTGATTCTGATATGTCGCATGTTATTGAAGATGGCACTTCTACTGTGCATGATGCTTATGACGAAACTACTTCTATGCTTGATAATACCGTGCCATTAGGTGAATTTCTTGACGAACAACTTGCTAGGGTTAGAGAGAATGAGATTATTGAAAAATATAATATTGATGAAAGTAATGATGAAGATTCTCACCCTAGATATGAATTGCCTAATGTGCCTGAGGGTTATGTTATGGATGAAGAAACTGCTAGAGACCTTTTTGCTTGCAAAGATAGATATGATCTTAAGAAACTGTTGGCTAAGCTAAAAGAAAAATCTTTGAATGCTAGAATGAAATATGACCCTACTTTTGCTACTTCACCTATCTGTATTTCTGATAAGGATTATGATTTCTCTGTCGATCCTGAGTTAATTACTTTGGTTGAATCTGATCCTTTTTATGGCTATGAATCTGAAACTGTTGTGGCACATCTTACTAAATTACATGATATAGCCACCCTATTCACTCATGAGGAAAAAATTCGTTACTACTATATCCTTAAGCTATTTCCGTTCTCATTAAAGGGTGATGCTAAAACATGGTTTAACTCTCTTGCTCCTGGTTGTGTGCGTAGTCCCCAGGATATGATTTATTACTTCTCTGCTAAATATTTCCCCGCTCATAAGAAACAAGCTGCCTTAAGGGAAATATATAATTTCATGCAAATTGAAGAAGAGAGTCTCCCACAAGCTTGGGGGAGGCGTCTCCAATTACTTAATGATTTGCCTGATCACCCTCTCAAGAAAAATGAAATACTTGATATCTTTTATAATGGACAAACCGATGCTTCCAGAGACCACCTGGATAGTTGTGTTGGTTGTGTTTTCAGGGAAAGAACTGTTGAGCAAGCTGAATTGCTATTAAATAATATATTGAGTAATGATAATGATTGGACACTTCCTGAACCAACTCCTAAGCCAACTTTGAAGAAAAGGGGTATTTTGTTTCTCTCCTGAAGATATGCAAGAGGCAAAGAAATCTATGAAAGAAAAGGGTATTAAAGCTGAAGATGTTAAGAATTTACCACCTATTGAAGAAATACATGGTCTTGATAACCCAACACAGGTAGTAAAGGTATATTCTCTCTATAGATTTGATGAAGGTGATATTCCTCGTTATAAGTCTGCTAGCCAATGCTTAGATGGGTTTGATAATTTTATTGTTAAACAAGAAAACTTCAATGCTTATGTTGGTAGACAATTGAAACATATTGCTTATATGATTGAACACTTGAGTGATTATATGTCTAGAGTTAAAGGTGAACTTAAACTTATTAGTAAACATGCTTCTATGGTTACCACTCAAGTAAAACAAGTGCTTAAAACTCAAGATGATTTGCTCAATGAATTAAATAATAAGAAAAATGATAATGCTGTTAGAGTTGTGACTAGAGAGGGTAGAATGGCCCAGGAACCTTTGTATCCCGAGGGTCACCCTAAGAGAGTTGAGCAATATTCTTAGAGAACTAATGTTGATACACCCAGTCCTTCTAAGAAGAAGAAAATGAAAAATGATAGAACTTTGCATGCTCCTAGTGAACCTGTTGTTGACACAACTGAGAATCCCAATGATATTTCTATTTCTGATGCTGAAACACAATCTGGTAATGAACATGAACCTAGTGATAATGTTAATGATGATGTTCATGTTGATGCTCAACCTAGCAATAACAATGATGTAGAGATTGAACCTGTTGTTGATCTTGATAACCCACAATCAAAGAATCAACGTTATGATAAGAGAGACTTTGTTGCTAGGAAGCACGGTAAAGAAAGAGAACCATGGGTTTAGAAACCCATGCCTTTTCCTCCTAAACCATCCAAGAAAAAGGATGATGAGGATTTTGAGCGCTTTGCTGAAATGATTAGACCTATCTTTCTGCGTATGCGTTTGACTAATATGCTTAAAATGAATGCTTATGGTTAGTATATGAAAGATATTGTTACAAATAAAAGAAAGATACCGGAAGCTGAAATTTCCACCATGCTTGCCAATTATACTTTTAAAGGTGGAATACCAAAGAAACTAGGAGATCCCGGAGTACCAACAATACCATGCTCCATTAAGAGAAATTATGTTAAAACTGCGTTATGTGATCTTGGAGCCGGTGTTAGTGTTATGCCTCTCTCTTTATATCGTAGACTTGATTCGAATAAGTTGACACCTACTGAAATATCTTTGCAAATGGCCGATAAATCAACTGCTATACCTGTCGGTATTTGTGAGGATGTGCCTGTTGTGGTTGCAAACGTTACTATTTTAACGGACTTTGTTATTCTTGATATTCCCGAGGACGATAGTATGTCGATTATCCTTGGTAGACCCTTTTTGAATACTGCAGGGGCTGTTATTAATTGCAACAAAGGCAATGTCACCTTTCATGTTAATGGTAATGAGCATACGGTACATTTTCTGAGGAAACAACCTCAAGTCCACAATATCAATTCTATTGGAAAAATTTCAACGATTATTATTAGAGGTTTTGAATTTCCTCTTCCTACTGTCAAGAAGAAATATGATATTCTTATTGTTGGGGACATGCATATCCCCGTTGAGGTAACTTAGTGTTATTCAAAATTCTCCGGTTTCATGTTATTCGAAAAGAGTTTGTTAACAAGACCTGATCAACCTTGTTAGTGGATTCCTTTTGATGAGCATGAGGTGGATGAACTTAGAAAGCACAACTCTCTGTACCCTCCTTTTACTTTCTGTTATTTAGATTAAATAAAGCAAAAACAGTATTTTCTATCTGTTTTCTAAATTATCCTTGCAATAAAAAATACCCCAAAAATAAAAGTTCTCCAAATGTCCTGAAAATGAAATATGATTTTTTGTAGAATATTTAAGAATATCTGACACTAAGAACACACCAGGGGGACCCACCATCTGACCACGAGGATGCAGGGCGCGCCCCCTGCCTCATGGACCCCACGTGGACCCCTCCACTTATTCCAGCACCCACTCACTTTGTCTTCCTCCAGAAAAAATCATCCCATAGCTCAAACCCATGTTCTAGCTCATCTTCCTGCCATTTTCGATCTCCTTGCTCAAGGCTCCATTCACAAAACTGTTTGGGGAGATTGTTCTTCGGTATGTGACTCCTCCAATGGTCCAATTAGTTTTTGTTCTAGTGATTCATTTATTGCAAATTTTTGCTGCTAAGGTGAACCTGTTCTTGAGCTTGCATGTCAAATTTATATGGTCAAAAGTAGTTTTAATGCATGATATAGTCTCTAGGCCCTTGTGGGAGTAGTTGCTATCAATCTTGTTGAGTTTGTTTCACTTTTATTTAGAGTCACTAAAATCTCAAAAAAAAAATCAGAGAAAGAAAAATGTTCAGGAAAATGTACCAAAGTGGTTCCTCAAGGAAGCAAGGACCAAGGCTCGCGATACGTGAGTCGGACGATGAACCATCAAGGGAAGCTCAAGTGCGGCCCTGTGAATGGCCGTCAGGGGAGTTTATGGTCCAAGCAGGTATCAAGGATGAATTTGACGCGTATGTGTGTAATGCTGATCTTGAGAACTTCGTGTCAGATAATTGATTACAATACCACTACCTAACTGATTCCTTTGTGAGGAGGTTTAAATTTACATCTTCACGTAATTCTCACACTGTCTTATTTGATCTTTATGATAAATCATATACCATGGACTTAGAAGATTTTAACACTTCTTGTAAACTCCCGCAGTGGGGCAATGTCAGTGAACCTCGCAAATCTGAATTTAAAGACTTTCTTGCTAGTATCACTGTGGGGGAATCTAGAGAATTCACACAAGCTACCATAGGGAGCATTCATTTCCCTTCCATACATTATTTTGCCCTCTTTATAGGTAGATGCATCAACAGTAAAGATGAGGCTTGTCACATGTGCGTTCCAGATCTTTGTGTCCTCAAGAGTGCGGTATTAGGTAATAAACAATATAACTTGGGGGCCATTGTGGCACGAAGGTTGCATCTTAATGGTATAAGTGGAGATTTGCTTGGTGGAATTTATGCAACTCGTGTAGCTAATTATCTTGGTGTACCCATACATAGAAATGATATGGAGTTACCTCTTGCTTATCTAGATTATAGTCCTATGGTTCGCCATCAGTTTCTTGAGAGGAATGAACAGTTCCTCCAGTATCGACTAACCTTTGACAGACAGCGCACTGTCCATGTTGCCCTCCCTGCTCCTAGTTTCTTTAACTTTCAGGAAAAAAGGAGATATGTTATAACCAGGGAGGAGGCGAACGTCTCCAACATATCTACAATTTTTGATTGTTCCATGCTATTATATTATCTGTTTTGGATGTTTATGGGCTTTATTATACACTTTTATATTATTTTTGGGACTAACCTATTAACCCAGAGCCCAGTTCAAGGAAGCTTTGAGGTGGCCACGAGGCAGGGAGGCACGCTTGCCCCCCTGAGCGCGCCCCCACCCTCGTGGGCCCCTCGTGGCTCCCCTAACCGACTTCTTTCGCCTATATATACCCATATACCCTAAAAACTTCAGAGAACACAATAGATTGGGAGTTCCGCCGCTGCAAGCCTCTGTAGCCACCAAAACCCAATCGGGACCCTGTTCCGGCACCCTGCCGGAGGGGGGATCCATCACCGGTGGCCATCTTCATCATCCTGGCGCTCTCCATGACGAGGAGGGAGTAGTTCACCCTCGGGGCTGAGGGTATGTACCAGTAGCTATGTGTTTGATCTCTCTCTCTCTCTCTCGTGTTCTTGTGATGATACGATCTTGATGTATCGCGAGCTTTGCTATTATAGTTGGATCTTATGATGTTTCTCCCCCTCTACTCTCTTGTAATGGATTGAGTTTTCCCTTTGAAGTGATCTTATCGGATTGAGTCTTTAAGGATTTGAGAACACTTTATGTATGTCTTGCATGTGCGTATCTGTGGTGAGAATGGGATATCACGTCATTCACTTGATGTATGTTTTGGTGATCAACTTGCGGGTTCCGTGACCTCATGAACTTATGCATAGGGGTTGGCACACGTCTTCGTCTTGACTCTCCGGTAGAAACTTTGGGGCACTCTTTGAAGTTCTTTGTGTTGGTTGAATAGATGAATCTGAGATTGTGTGATGCATATCATAAAATCATACCCATGGATATTTGAGGTGACATTGGAGTATCCAGGTGACATTAGGGTTTTGGTTGATTTGTGTCTTAAGGTGTTATTCTAGTACGAACTCTATGATAGATCGAACGAAAAGAATAGCTACGTGTTATATTACTAAGGACTCTTGAATAGATCGATCAGAAAGGATAACTTTGAGGTGGTTTCGTACCCTACCATAATCTCTTCGTTTGTTCTCCTCCATTAGTGACTTTGGAGTGACTCTTTGTTGCATGTTGAGGGATAGTTATATGATCCAATTATGTTATTATTGTTGAGAGAACTTGCACTAGTGAAAGTATGAACCCTAGGCCTTGTTTCCTAGCATTTCAATACCGTTTATGCTCACTTTTATCGCTTGCTACCTTGCTGTTTTTATATTTTCAGATTACAAATACCCATATCTATCATCCATATTGCACTTGTATCACCATCTCTTCGCCGAACTAGTGCACCTATACAATTTACCATTGTATTGGGTGTGTTGGGGACACAAGAGACTCTTTGTTATTTGGTTGCAGGGTTGCTTGAGAGAGACCATCTACGCCTCCCACGGATTGATAAACCTTAGGTCATCCACTTGAGGGAAATTTGCTACTGTCCTACAAACCTCTGCACTTGGAGGCCCAACAACGTCTACAAGAAGAAGGTTGCGTAGTAGACATCAAGCTCTTTTCTGGTGCCGTTGCCGGGGAGGTGAGTGCTTGAAGGTATATCTTTAGATTTTGCAATCGAATCTTTGAGTTTCTTATTTTATCACTAATTTAGTTTATAAAATAAAACTACAAAACAAATGGAATTAAGGGTGCCTCATATGCTTCATCTTTTTAATGTCTTTCATGAAAATGATGGGAAGGAAAATTGTGCTCAAGTACTAGAAGAAGAATTACATAGAATGCTTGGCATAAAATATCTGAATGATGAGCAAGCTTGCAATGTTGTTAGTATGAATTCTTTGAATACCCATGATGCTAATGATATGCAAAGCCACAAGCTTGGGGATGCTATGTTTGATGAAGATGATATGTTTAGTCCCCCAAGTTTTGATGAGCAAATTTATTATGATGAAAGCATGCCTCCTATTTATGATGATTATTGTGATGACACATATGCTATAAAGAATAAAGATAACCATGAACTTGTCATCATGATTTTAATTTTCACTTGGATTATACTTCACATGATAGTTATTTTGTTGAGTTTGCTCCCACTACTATTCATGAGAACAAATATGCTTATGTGGAGAGTAATAAAATTTCTATGCAAGTAGATCATGAAAAGAATGCTTTAGGTGCTGGTTATATTGTTGAATTCATTCATGATGCTACTGAAAATTATTATGAGGGAGGAATATATGCTTGTAAGAA
The DNA here is from genome assembly GCF_002575655.3 of Aegilops tauschii subsp. strangulata. NCBI lineage: Eukaryota > Viridiplantae > Streptophyta > Magnoliopsida > Poales > Poaceae > Aegilops > Aegilops tauschii. Next base: position 93,292,486 of record NC_053040.3, read on the forward strand.
TTGGAATAATATCAAGTATCCTCTCTATGTGCTTAAAGTTTTAAAGTTATGTTTGTTTTGCCTTCCTATGCTAGTTGATTATTGTTTCCATAAGTTGTTTGCTCACAAAATCCCTATGCACAGGAAGTGGGTTAGACTTAAATGTGCTAGTCATATTCTTCATGATGCTCTGTTTATGTTTCAATTCCTATCTTTTATGTGAGCATCATTGAAATCATCATGCCTAGCTAGGGGCATTAAACGATATCGCTTGTTGGGAGGCAACCCAATTTTATTTTAGTTTATTGCTTTTTGGTTCTGTTTAGTAATAAATAATCTATCTAGCCTCTGGTTAGATGTGGTTTTATGTTTTAATTAGTGTTGGTGCCAAGTTAAACCTATAGGATCTTCTTGGATAATAGTTATTTGATCTTGCTGAAAATTCCAGAAACTTTCTATTCACGAAAACAATTGTTAAATATTACCAGAACGTGATATGATACTGATTCCAATTGCATAAGATCAATAAACAAATTATTTAGGTCGTCCTATTTTGGAAGAATTTTTAGAGTTATATAAGTTTGCGTTAGTTATACATTACTACAGACTGTTTTGTTTTTGACAGATTCCGTTTTTCGTGTGTTGTTTGCTTATTTTGATGAGTCTATGGCTAGTAAAAGAGTTTATAAACCATTGAGAAGTTGGAATACAGTAAGTTTAACACCAATATAAATAAAGAATGAGTTCAATACAGTACCTTGAAGTGGTGTTTTGTTTTCTTTCGCTAACGGAGCTTGCGAGTTTTCTGTTAAGTTGTGTTGTGAAGTTTTCAAGTTTTGGGTAAATATTCGATGGACTATGGAATAAGGAGTGGCTAGATCCTAAGCTTGGGGATGCCCCGGATGGCATCCCCTCTTTCATCTTCGTTCATCGGTAACTTTACTTGGAGCTATAATTTTATTCACCACATGATATGTGTTTTGCTTGGAGCGTCATGTCATTTTATTTTGTTTTACTTGCTGTTTGAATAAAGTGTCAAGATCTGAAATTCTTAAAATGGGAGAGAGTCCTCACATAGCTAAATAATTATTTAACTACTCATTGATCTTCGCTTAAATCCTTTTGGAGTAGTTTGTCGTTTGCTCTAGTGCTTCACTTATACCTTTTAGAGCACGACGGTAGTTTTATTTTGAAGAAATAGATGAACTCTCATGCTTCACTTATATTATTTTGAGAGTCCTAAACAGCGTGGTAATTTGCTTTGGTTATGAAATTAGTCCTAATATGATGGGCATCCAAGACGGATATAATAAAAACTTTCATATAAAGTGCATTGAATATTATGAGAAGTTTGATTCCTTATGATTGTTTTGAGATATGAAGATGGTGATATTAGAGTCATGCTAGTGATTAGTTGTGAATTCAAGAGATACTTGTGTTAAAGTTTGTGATTCCTGTAGCATGCACGTATGGTGAACTGTTATGTGATGAAGTCGGAGCATGATTTATTTATTGATTGTCCTCCTTATGAGTGGCGGTCGGGACGAGCGATGGTCTTTTCCTACAAATCTATCCCCCTAGGAACATGCGCGTAGTACTTTGTTTCGATAACTAATAGATTTTTGCAATAAGTATGTGATTTCTTTATGACTAATGTTGAGTCCATGGATTATACGCACTCTCACCCTTCCACCATTGCTAGCCTCTCTAATACCGCGCACCTTTCGCCGGTATCATACACCCACCATATACCTTCCTCAAAACAGCCACCATACCTACCTATTATGGCATTTCCATAGCCATTCCGAGATATATTGACATGCAACTTACCACCGTTCCATTTATTATGACACGCTCCATCATTGTCATATTGCCTTGCATGATCTTGTAGTTGACATCGTATTTGTGGCAAAGCCACCTTCATAATTCTTTCATACATGTCACTCTTGATTCATTGCACATCCCGGTACACCGCTGGAGGCATTCACATAGAGTCATATTGTTGTTCTAAGTATTGAGTTGTAATTCATGAGTTGTAAGTAAATAAAAGTGTGATGATCATCATTATTAGAGCATTGTCCCAAGTGAGGAAAGGATGATGGAGACTATGATTCCCCCATAAGTCGGGATGAGACTCCGGACGAAAAATAAAAAATAAAAGAGAAAAGAGGCCATAAAAAACAAGAAGAGAAAAGGCCCAAATAAAAAATGAGAGAAAAAGAGAGAAGGGACAATGTTACTATACTTTTACCACACTTGTGCTTCAAAAGTAGCACCATGATCTTCATGATAGAGAGTCTCCTATGTTGTTATTTTCATATACTAGTGGGAATTTTACATTATAGAACTTGGCTTCTATATTCCAATGATGGGCTTCCTCAAAATGCCCTAGGTCTTCATGAGCAAGAGAGTTGGATGCACGCCCACTTAGTTTCTTTTTGAGCTTTCATACACTTATAACTCTAGTGCATCCGTTGCATGGCAATCCCTACTCACTCACATTGATATCTATTGATGGGCATCTCCATAGCCCGTTGATACGCCTAGTTGATGTGAGACTATCTTCTTCTTTTTGTCTTCTCCACAACCACCATTCTATTCCACCTATAGTGCTATGTCCATGGCTCACGCTCATGTATTGCGTGAAGATTGAAAAAGTTTGAGAACATCAAAAGTATGAAACAATTGCTTGGCTTGTCATCGGGGTTGTGCATGATTTAAATATTTTGTGGGATGAAGATAGAGCATAGCCAGACTATATGATTTTGTAGGGATAACTTTCTTTGACCATGTTATTTTGAGAAGACATGATTGCTTTGTTAGTATGCTTGAAGTATTATTGCTTTCATGTCAATATTAAACTTTTGTTTTGAATCTTTCGGATCTGAACATTCGTGCCACAATAAAGAAGATTACATTGATAAATATGTTAGGTAGCATTCCACATCAAAAATTTCTGTTTTTATCATTTACCTACTCGAGGACGAGCAGGAATTAAGCTTGGGGATGCTGATACGTCTCCAGTGTATCTATAATTTTTGATTGTTCCATGCTATTATATTATCTGTTTTGGATGTTTATGGGCTTTATTATACACTTTTATATTATTTTTGGGACTAACCTATTAACCCAGAGCCCAGTGCCAGTTTCTGTTTTTCCCCTTGTTTCAGTGTTTCGGAGAAAAGGAATATCAAACGGAGTCCAAACGGAATGAAACCTTCGGGAGCGTGATTTTTGGAACGAACGTGATCCAGGAGACTTGGAGTTGAAGTCAAGGAAGCTTCGAGGTGGCCACGAGGCAGGGAGGCGCGCCTGCCCCCCTGGGCGTGCCCCCCCACCCTCGTGGCGCCCTCGTGGCTCCCCTGACCGACTTCTTTCGCCTATATATATCCATATACCCTAAAAACTTCGCAGAACACAATAGATCGGGAGTTCCGCTGCCGCAAGCCTCTGTAGCCACCAAAAACCAATCAGGACTCTATTCCGGCACCCTACCGGAGGGGGGATCTATCACCGGTGGCCATCTTCATCATCCCGGCGCTCTCCATGACGAGGAGGGAGTAGTTCACCCTCGGGGCTGAGGGTATGTACCAGTAGCTATGTGTTTGATCTCTCTCTCTCTCTCTCGTGTTCTTGAGATGATACGATCTTGATGTATCGTGAACTTTGCTATTATAGTTGTATCTTATGATGTTTCTCCCCCTCTACTCTCTTGTAATGGATTGAGTCTTTAAGGATTTGAGAACACTTTATGTATGTCTTGCATGTGCGTATCTGTGGTGACAATGGGATATCACGTGATTCACTTGATGTATGTTTTGGTGATCAACTTACGGGTTCCGTGACCTCGTGAACTTATGCATAGGGGTTGGCACACGTTTTCGTCTTGACTCTCCGGTAGAAACTTTGGGGCACTCTTTGAAGTTCTTTGTGTTGGTTGAATAGATGAATCTGAGATTGTGTGATGCATATCGTATAATCATACCCACGGATACTTGAGGTGACATTGGGGTTTTGGTTGATTTGTGTCTTAAGGTGTTATTCTAGTACGAACTCTATGATAGATCGAACGGAAAGAATAGCTACGTGTTATTTTACTACGGACTCTTGAATAGATTGATCAGAAAGGATAACTTTGAGGTGGTTTCGTAGCCTACCATAATCTCTTCGTTTGTTCTCCTCTATTAGTGACTTTGGAGTGACGCTTTGTTGCATGTTGAGGGATAGTTATATGATCCAATTATGTTATTATTGTTGAGAGAACTTGCACTAGTGAAAGTATGAACCCTAGGCCTTGTTTCCTAGCATTGCAATACCGTTTACGCTCACTTTTATCGCTTGCTACCTTGCTGTTTTTATATTTTAAGATTACAAATACCCATATCTATCATCCATATTGCACTTGTATCACCATCTCTTCGCCGAACTAGTGCACCTATACAATTTACCATTGTATTGGGTGTGTTGGGGACACAAGAGACTCTTTGTTGTTTGGTTGCAGGGTTGCTTGAGAGAGACCATCTTCATCCTACTCCTCCCACGGATTGATAAACCTTAGGTCATCCACTTGAGGGAAATTTGCTACTGTCCTACAAACCTCTGCACTTGGAGGCCCAACAACGTCTACAAGAAGAAGGTAGCATAGTAGACATCAGCGAACTAGTACGGGAGGAGGACGGAGGCAGCTTTTAGGCCGGCAGTGGCCATAGACCAATTTAGGCCAAAAGCCTAAGCTTTGGGGAGTATGTATTTCTCACCGACATTACATTCATGTTCACACACTAGTGCCAGTTGTCGGTGCTCATACTTTTTCATTGTACTATCCATGCTAGTTTATTTTCTTTTCTAAGTCTTTTTCTTGTGTGTTTGAAAAACCTTAAGAAAAATCAAAAAAAATTAGTTGTAGCTTTTAGCTAGTTTACTTTCCATGCCTGTAGTAATAATTAAAAGAAAATCCAAAAAGATTTCTTGTTCTTCCTTTGTTTGTTGGGAGCTTTCCCGTGTAAATAGTTTTATTTTATTTATTTTCTTTGGGGTCGAGAGGAGAAGACCATGACGAAAATGTTGAGTGGCTCTCATATGCATTATTGTTGATTTAACAAAGAGCCTATATTACCTTGTCTTCTCCCTTGTATTGAATGCTTGCAAGCTTAGTCCAGTGCACCTGCACTATTATTATTATCCACACCGTTCGGTCGTGCGAGTGAAAGGCAATAATGACGATATATGATGGATTGATTGAGATGAGAGAAGCTGGTATGAACTCGACCTATCTTGTTATTGTAAATATGATTAGTTCATCGTTCCTCATTCAGCCTATTATGAATGAAACATGTTTGCAATGACAATTAGAGATTATAGTTGCTCATGCCATGCCTAATTAGCTAGGAGTTTATAATGGTTTATCTTGCATGCCAACATGCTATTAAAATGGTTGTGATGTGGTATGATAGGGTGGTATCCTCCTTTGAACGATTCAAGTGGCTTGACTTGGCACATGTTCACGCATGTAGTTGAAACAAAATCAACATAGCCTCCACGATATTTATGTTCATGGTGATTTATATCCTACTCATGCTTGCACTCATTGTTGATTAATCTTAATGCATGTCCATGACTGTTGTCGCTCTCTAGTTGGTAGCTTCCCAGTCTCTTTCTAGCCTTCACTTGTACTAAGCGGGAATTCTGCTTGTGCATCCACTTCCATAAACCCCAAAGTTATTCCATATGAGTCCACCATACCTTCCTATATGCGGTATTTACCTGCCGTTCCAAGTAAATTTGTATGTGCCAAACTCTAAACCTTCAAATGAAATTCTGTTTTGTATGCTCAAATAGCGCATGTATCAACTAGGGTTGTCTATATCTTCCATGCTAGGTGGGTTATTCTCACGAGGAGTGGACTCCGCTCCTCATTAACGAGAACATGGCTGGTAACCGGGATGCCCAGTCCCATGCTTAAATAAAAATAATTGCAAACAAAACTCCCCCTTGATTGTTGTTAGTTGGAGGCACCCGTTGTTTCGAACAAGCCATGAATTGATGTTTGTTGGTGGTGGGGGAGTATAAACTTTAACATTCTGTTTGGGAACCGCCTATAATGTGTGTAGCATGGAAGATATCGAGATCTCTTGGTTGTTATGTTGACAATGAAAGTAGGCCACTCAAAATATTATTTATCTCTATTTCAAAACATGAGCTCTGGCACCTCTGCAAATCCCTGCTTCCCTCTGCGAAGGGCCTACCTATTTACTTTTATGTTGAGTCATCATCCTCTTATTAAAAAGCACTAGTTGGAGAGCACCGCTGTCATTCGCATGCATTGCTATTAATTTATATTGAGTATGACTGTGACTGGATCTCTTTTACCATGAATTACAATGTCTAGTCAGTCCTTGATCTTCAGGGGTGCTCTGCATTTATGTTTTGCGGTCTCAGAAAGGGCTAGCGAGATACCATCTTGTTATATCATGTTATGGTTGTTTTGAGAAAGTGTTCTCATCCGAGATTTATTATTATTGCTCGCTAGTTGATTATGCCATTGATATGAGTAAATATGTGACCCAAATGTTATTGTGAATATGGTTAGTTCATAATCTTTGCTGAAAACTTGAATGCGGGCTTTACATATTTGCAACAAGATCAAACAGAGTTTGTAAAATTTTTTCTTTATCACTTTTAGTTTGTCAACTGAATTGCTTGAGGGCAAGCAAAGGTTTAAACTTGGGGGAGTTGATACGTCTCCAACGTATCTACTTTTCCAGACACTTTTGCCCTTGTTTTGGACTCTAACTTGCATGATTTGAACGGAACTAACCCGGACTGACGCTGTTTTCAGCAGAATTGCCATGGTGTTATTTTTGTGCAGAAATAAAAGTTCTCGGAATTAACTAAAACTTCATGGAGAATATTTTTGGAATAAATAAAAAATACTGGCGAAAGAATCAGCATTAGGGGGCCCACGCCCTGTCCACAAGGGTGCAGGGCACGCCCACCCCCTGGGGCGCGCCCCCTGCCTCATGGGCCCCCTGAGACTCCACCGACCTCAACTCCAACTCCATATATTCACATTCGGGGAGAAAAAAATCAGAGAGAAAGATTCATCACGTTTTAAGATACGGAGCCGCTGCCAAGCCCTAATCTCTCTCGGGAGGGCTGATCTGGAGTTCGTTTGGGGCTCCGAAGAGGGGAATCCGTCGCCATCGTCATCATCAACCATCCTACATCACCAATTTCATGATGCTCACCGCTGTGCGTGAGTAATCCCATCGTAGGCTTGCTGGACGGTGATGGGTTGGATGAGATTTACCATGTAATCGAGTTAGTTTTTTTAGGGTTTGATCCCTAATATCCATTATGTTCTAAGATTGATGTTGCTATGACTTTTCTATGCTAAATGCTTGTCACTAGGGCCCGAGTGCCATGATTTCAGATCTGAACCTATTATGTTTTCATGAATATATGTGAGTTCTTGATCCTATCTTGCAAGTCAATAGTCACCTACTATGTGTTATGATCCGGCAACCCCGAAGTGACAATAATCGGGACCACTCCCGGTGATGACCGTAGTTTGAGGAGTTCATGTATTCACTAAGTGTTAATGCTTTGGTCCGGTACTCTATTAAAAGGAGGCCTTAATATCCCTTAGTTTCCAATAGGACCCCGCTGCCACGGGAGGGTAGGACAAAAGATGTCATGCAAGTTCTTTTCCATAAGCACGTATGACTATATTCGGAATACATGCCTACATTACATTGATGAATTGGATCTAGTTCTGTGTCACCCTATGTTATAACTGTTGAATGAGGAATCGCATCCGACATAATTATCCATCATTGATCCATTGCCTACGAGCTTTTCACATATTGATCTTTGCTTAGTTACTTTTCCGTTGCCACTGTTACGATTGCTACAAAACTACTACTGTTACTTTTACCACCATTATCGTTACTTCCGTACTACTTTGCTACTAAATATTTTGCTGCAGATATTACGTCTTCCAGGTCTGGTTGAATTGACAACTTAGGTGCTAATACTTGAGAATATTCTTTGGCTCCCCTTGTGTCGAATCAATAAATTTGGGTTGAATACTCTACCCTCGAAAACTATTGCGATTCCCTATACTTGTGGGTTATCAGAGTGGAGGACATACATCTTTCTGATCTCGGGGCACCTTCACACCCAATGGAGGCCTCTGTTGAGAATGGTGAGCAGGCTTCTGACCAGGGGAAACAAAAGGATGTCACAGAGGTCGCTGCTAAGCACCATTGTAAGCAGGGAATAAAAAATGATGACATGGAGCCCCCCATGAAGAACCTTGATGAAGATTTTGACGTACGCATGCATGTTAACTTAATTATGAAACAATCATTGTTGTTTCAGAAATAACATGTGATCTTCCACGTAGAGGATGAAGCATTCGAAAGAGCTGATGTAAAAATCAAACAGGATCTCAGTGGTGTTCATAAGCTTTTGAAAGAGGTGGATGATATCCAGGGTGCTCCTAGTTTGGATAAGCAAATGCATTCCAAAGCCACCACAAGCCTTGAAGATTTCCAGGTGATGCACATTTTACGTATAATTGAGCAAGAATCTGCTAAAGGCTAACACGCGGTCTATTTTGTATGACATAATTCGTTCAACAGAGGGAGTAAGCAGCACTCTGTGAAGGCACAGGATCGCGAGAGCCTGAAGAGCCTCGTGCCTTCACAGATGATGACAGCCATGATGAATCCTTTCGAAAGCAGCAAAAAGTACGTGTGGTTGAATCGACGCGACCAAATCATGGGGGCGAAAAGAAAAGGGTGGTATTGCAATTATTTAAGAATGACGAGTATCCTCCGTACGATACTGAGAAGAAAAAAAGGAAAAACAAGACTCCATCAGAGTCTACAAATGATTCCAAGGACACGAACAATAAAAAGAGGAAAATCGGCTCTAGCAACTTAAAAAAGAGGTCAGAACTTCCTGAAACCCAGAGGGACAAGCTAGACGTGGTTCGACAGGATTTCGTGGTGTCACTGATCAACACTACAAATCGTAAAAAGCAAATGGTCTTAGTTGATGACATTTTCGTGCTATCGAAGCATTTGCAATGCCTCACCCAAAAAGATGAATCTAAAGATTGCGTATGGTTGGGTGACGAAGTAAGATATTTCACAAATTAGTTTATGAAGTTTCATTTTTGTACAATACAATTAACTTGGTTATTGCTGTAGGTGGTTGATGCTGCGATTCAGCTCTCTAACATCCCAAATTTTCAATTTGGAATGTTATACATAGGTCATTCATGCATATCATATTTTATTGCATTTTGTTTTGCAATCCTCGAAATTCTACGCAACTCAAGGACCCACGGAGAGAGTTGGGGATTTCACGTTTTTCATATTTGAATTTTATCAAATATCGAAACAAGGATCACTTTGATTTTAATTATTTTTCTCTGTGAAACTATTTCATATTAAAAATATATGAGAGTAGATAATATGACTTATCCAAAATAAAATGAATATTGGAGGGAAAATATTAAAATCAATTAAGAATTTTATTCGGAGTTTTATTGCTATTTTATTTGAATTAGGAAAAGTAGGCGTTTTTCGAATTTGCATTAGAGGCCCAACTAAATGTTCACTTTGTCCGCAATATTATTAGAGGACCGTGAAAATTTATTTCAGGATTTTTGGAGTCCGTTTAGTATTTCTTTCGTTAGTTTTTCTGTGCCAGGATTTTTTTTAAAACAAAAATAGTTGAACCGACCTAACCGGGTCGTGTCCGACTAGGACTCCTGGCCCAGCTGGATTTATAAGCCGAGCCCCGCGACCCCCCGAGGCCCAAGTCACGCCGCCGCCTGCCCTAACCCTAGCACCGCCCGATCCGCCGCCGCCACATCGCGCCGCTGTCCGCCGCCTCGCCGCCTCGCCTCGCCGCCGTCCGCTACTGTCCGCCACCGCCGCCTCGCCACGCCGCCGCCGCCGACCCGTCGCCCCGCCGGACCCGACCCTGCCGCCGAGGTAGTAACCGCCACCGGTTTTTCTTTAAAAACGCTAGTTTCGTTTTTTCGTAGATCGGTTCGATCATTTTTTTTTCTCGGTTCGGTTATTTAGCGGACGTTCGTTCGTTTTAACGAACACTGTTCATTCGTTAGCCACAGACAGCGAATGTTCGTTCGTTAGCCTGTTCGTCAGTTTCTCTTTTTCCAGGGTTTTTCCGTGATTATTTCCGATCGCGATTTCTACCCTAATCTTCGATCTAGTATAACTTTTCGCTCGTTTATCCAAATCGGGTGAAACAAGCATCTAGGTCTTCGTCTCGAAGCCCTCTTTCTGTTTAATCAACTTGAACAAGATTTGGTACTGTAAAATTTGACTTTAGTCCAGATTAGTAAACATATCTTGTTTCTTTCATAGTTTGAGTTTCGTTGCTCCGTTTGATTTGATTCTTTTTGCAAATCGAATCTCTTTAGTTGAGTTTTTAGATTCGATCTTCTTATTTGAGTTTTACCCATGCATCTTTGCTTGATTTCTTATGTATGCTATTGTTTGTTTGCGATAGAATTCCCGGAGTGCGAAGCATGCTACTATGAGTCACTAGGTTTTGCGGATCGTCAGCAAGGCAAGTAACACATTGATCATACCCTTTTATTACCTAGTTTTATGCATTAGTTTCAACCCTCACACGTTGCATGAGTAGGATCTCTTAACATGTGGGTCTGGGAAGTAGATGATGAGGTAGAACCTATTACCTGTTTATTATCAAACCCTTGGGAGCTACTTCTACGTTATGCTTATATTGCCATGCTATGCTCGGAGACGTGGATTGGGTTTTGAGTGTATCCATGACAGATGTAAGATTGTTAATTAATGGTTAACTTAAGGTGGCAACTTTAATACACATCTGGGTGGATTGCTTGTGGGCACCTGGAGAATCCAGTATTGTCCTAGGATATCCCGGAGTACCCGTGTGATCATCCTACGGTCCGCCACCCAGGCTCAAAGGGATCATAAGATTATTCATGCTAGAAACTTTTGTGTGCAGCCACAAGCTATTATGGGCTCTAGCATAGTTGAGTATGTTGTATGACCACTTCCAGTGGTAGGCTAGCAGATATAGGGATGTAGGTTGGTACTGTCTACCCAGGGTTAGAGTTAATGCTTCTGAAAGACTGTGTCTCGGTCATCCGTTTCTCAAACACCATGTAGTGCGAGAAAATCCAACGGAGGAGATCAAGTCTTGTGGGGAAAAGTGCGCAAACCTCTGCAGAGTGTACAATCTAATCATGGTTAGTCGTGTCCCCGGTTATTGACATCTTGAGTATCTGGTACTTGAATTATTGATTTGATCTCATCACTCTAATTAAATTTGTTGGGTTGATAATTATTTCTAGTTGGGATTGAGTTGGAGGAACCTTCTCAATGTTTCAACTACCATGATAGTTAAAATAAAATATATTCCTTTGTTGTAGGAAAAAATTGGCTTTTCTCAAAAACATATTAACCATAGAGCCTCCACCAGCCATATATGCATGTAGTGATAGCATTACTCTGTTCATTGCTCTACTGTGTTATATTGCCAGCATATTCCATGTGCTGACCCGTTTTCGGGCTGCAACATATGATGTTGTAGACTTTTCAAACGAAGAGTAAGGTTCGCTAGGCCGTTGTCGTGCACTCAGCTATGCCGTTGGAGTAGATGGACTCACTTTATCTTCCAAGCCTTCCGCTGTTATCTTATTTAGATGGCCTTAAGCCATATTATTGTAATAAGTTCTCTTTTGAGACATTCGATGTAATAAGTGTGTGATTGCTACTCTGTTATAAGTCCATTCGAGTACTATGTGTCTCAGCATTACTGATCCAGGGATGACACTGAAGCACAGAGACTTAACCGTCTGAGGTCGGGTCGCTACAAGATGGTATTAGAGCACGCTGAGTGTAGGACACGACCACTAAAATGAGCCATAGGTCACTCTTCTCTGCTCATTTCTGACTCCTCTCCATTTTCTACTCTATAGGATGGCGGACTCAAGGAACAAGTTTGCACAACCGAATGAAGACACACCCTTTGGACGACACTTGAAGGAGGTCACTAGGTACCTGAACATCGGAATACCAAGCTTCACCGGGACCTACACAGCTACTTTACCAGAAGAGGAGCACTGGATGATCCAAGTTCAAGTTCCAGGAAGGACATTCACGCCAGTCACTGAACCCATAAAGTTTTCCTTTGATGCACCAACCTGGAGTCTAGGAAAGAGTATGGCAGCCCACATTGCTATGGGACGTATTGGAGAAGTCTACAAATAGGAGCTGAAGGACACTATCTACCAGATATGTGGGCGCCGAGATGAGCAATGGGAGATGATCAGCACCAGGAAGGATAGGTCCATTGCAGCATTCATCCAGGAGTTAAACCAGCACATTCAACGCCAGGAGAACCCGATGTGCGGAAGCATGATAGATTTAAAGAAGGCGATGACCAGGAACATGGAGCTAGAAGAGGAACTCAAGTCTACACGCGACGGATACGAGGAGGAAATCGCAATACTATTGGAGAAGAATGATGACTTGATAAAGAAGCTCGGAATATTCATGGGAGAGCCCGCGCCAGGAAGAGATGACGACCATCCAGATGACATTCGTTTTGAAGACTACATCATCATCGACGACACCGACTCCGACCCCGACAAAAGTGATGACGACTATGAAGACGAAGCTGGAGCAGATATCATGGAGTCTTCCACCGATCAAAATTTCTAGTAGACCACCATATGATCAAGTAGTATTCCCCCATGTATATAGTAGTAGTCCGAGCACTGTAACGATAGTTAGATCGATTGTATGCCCTTGCTTGATTGATTGAGTGATATGATATGATTGTGTTTTTCTCATGTGCATATGGGTAGTGCTTTCTCACCAGACCTCATTCTATTCTAATCTCTTCCCTCTAAAACCATCAGATGCCTCCGAGACGTGATACCGGATTTGTCTTCCCACCGGAGCTCACTCAGTTGATCCAGCAGCAGAATGCCTTGATGCAGTTGTTAGTCCAGAACCAAGGCAACAACAACAACAACAACAACAACCCGCCACCACCACCTCCAGTTGACAACTTAGCCCATTTTCTGAGGTTGCAGCCGCTAGTGTTCTCCAGTAGCACCGAGCCAATAGTTGCGGATGACTGGCTACGCAGGATTGGAAGGGAGTTGACCACCGCAGGTTGCACAGATGCAGAGAAGGTGCGATTTGCCGCACATCAATTGGATGGACCCGCAGCCTCATGGTGGGAGAATTACACGACCACCTTCCTTATATCCAATGTCACTTGGGATCAGTTCCAGCAAGCATTCCGCACAGCCCATGTCCCAACTAGAGCTATGAGCATGAAGAAGCGTGAGTTTCGCAACTTATGCCAGGGGAATCGTACTGTGGCTCAGTATGTAGATGAGTTTAGTAAGTTATCTCGGTATGCCCCAGATGATGTGCCAACAGATGCCGCGAAGCAGGAGAAATTTATGGAAGGGCTGAATGATGAGATGAGCATGCAGTTAATGGTGGCAACATTTAACAACTACCAGGATCTGGTAGACAAGGCTCTTATGATTGAAGGGAAGCAGCAGCAGATAGAGAGCCGCAAGAGGAAGTATGGGCAAGGAAAGTACAATTCTGGAGCTCAGCAGAAGCCCCGTTTCACCCCGAACTCGGGAGGATTTACCCATAACCATGGAGGCCATACCCACAATGGAGGAAGTTTGCATAACCACAGTGGCCCCAAGAACGCAAATGGGAATGGAGCAAGTAGTAACCAGAACCGCTCTAACCCAGCCACACCCGCCAAGAAGGACCTAAGTCACATTACTTGTTTCAAGTGCGGGAAGACTGGACACTATGCCACTGAGTGCCCTGAAGCAAAGAATGGGAATGGCAATGGAAGCTCCAGGAAGAAGCCCAACCCTTTCAATAGGGGACAAGTGAACCACGTGAACGTGGAGGAGGTTGAAGAGCAGCCTGATGCAGTTGTCGGTAAGTTTTTGGTTAAGTCATTTACCGCTCTCGTTCTTTTTGATACTGGTGCATCGCATTCATACATTTCAAGGGGATTTGTGGACAATTTTAAGTTACCCACCCTAGCCCTTAGGACACCCTTGTTAGTGAGCTCACCCGGTGCAAAGTATATGGCCGGCCGATGGTGCGACTGGTTACCCTTAACCATTGGCAGCCACGTTTTCCCCCAGACCTAATAATTTTGGAATCCCAAGGATTGGATGTGATACTGGGAATGGATTGGCTATCGAAGTATGGAGGGAACATCGATTGCGCAAGCAAGTCAATTATGCTCACCACCCCGGAGGGAAAAAGGATCAAGTATGTATCTAGGCATGCGCCTAGGAGGACTCAAGTAAATTCTCTCTCGGTAGTTGTTCAGGAGGAAGTACCTGTAGTGAAGGATTACCCAGATGTATTCCCAGAGGAGCTACCAGGCATGCCGCCAGATCGAGACATCGAGTTTTTGATAGAGCTGTTGCCAGGCACCGGTCATATATCGAAGAGACCATACCGGATGCCCGCGAATGATCTAGAAGAGATCAAGAAGCATATTAAGGAGTTATTGGAGAAAGGTTACATTCGACGAAGTTCATCACCATGGGGAGCCCCAGTGCTCCTGGTTGAGAAGAAGGATGGATCATTGAGGATGGTTGTTGATTATCGTGCGTTGAAAGAAGTGACGATCAAGAACAAGTACCCACTACCGATGATCAATGATTTCTTTGACCAACTACAAGGAGCTAAAGTGTTTTCGAAGATCAATCTATGATCAGGATATCACCAGCTGAAGATTAGGGAAAAGGATATACCTAAGACAGCTTTTACCACAAGGTATGGGCTATATGAGTATACGGTTATGTCATTTTGATTGACTAATGCCCCCGCCTATTTCATGAGCATGATGAACAAGGTATTCATGGAGTTCTTGGATAAGTTTGTTGTGGTGTTCATTGATGATATCTTGGTATACTCGAAGAATGAAGAGGAGCACAAGGAGCATTTGTGTTTAGTTCTCGAGAAGCTCAGGGAACATCAGTTGTATGCCAAGTTCAGCAAGTGTGAATTTTGGTTAAAAGAAGTTGGATTCCTTGGACATGTTATATCAGGAGAAGGTATAGCAGTAGACCCCACCAAGGTTAAATTAGTCACTGGTTGGTTATCACCCACCTCAGTTGGAGAGATCCGCAGTTTTCTGGGACTCGCAGGATATTATCGGAGATTTATCGAGAATTTCTCGAAGATTGCAAAGCCCATGAAGGAGTTATTGAAGAAGGACACTTAGTTCAAATGGACAGAAGAATGTGAGGCCAGTTTTCAAGAGTTGAAGAAACATTTGACTATAGCCCCAGTGCTGATTCTGCCGAATATACGCAAGGATTTCCAAGTGTATTGCGATGCTTCACGCTTAGGACTTGGAGGGGTGCTTATGCAGGACGGAAGAGTTGTTTTGTATGCCTCACTTCAACTTCGACTGCATGAGTTAAATTATGCCACGCATGATTTGGAGTTAGCAGCTGTGGTGCAAGCACTAAAAACCTGGAGACATTTCCTTATTGGAAACCGTTGTGATGTGTACACAGATCATAAGAGTTTGAAGTACATTTTTACACAGAAGGAGCTGAACCTCAGGCAGAGGAGATGGTTGGAGCTTATAAAGGATTATGATATGAAGCTGCACTATCATTCAGGAAAGGCCAATGTCGTAGCAGACGCTTTGAGCCAGAAGGGTTATGCCAATACCCAAGTAACAGGAGGATTGCCAAAGGAGTTAGCCGACGATCTTAGGCAACTTTGTTTGGACATTGTTCCCAGAGGTTTTGTTGCAGCGATGGAAGCTCAATCCACATTGTTGGGAAAGATTCGTGAAGCTCAAAAGGATGACAACGAGATTGCTGAAATAAAGGAGAGAATGAGCAAAGGAAAAGCCAAGGGTTTTCGTGAGGATGAGCACGACACCTTGTGGTTTGAGGACCGTGTATATGTTCCCAATAATGCAGAGATCAGGAAGTTGATACTTCAGGAAGCTCATGACTCGCCATACTCGATACACCCCGGAAACACCATGATGTATTTGGATTTGAAGGAGCGTTTTTGGTGGAACGGTATGAAGAAGGATATTGCCGAGTATGTAGCAGTGTGTGATGTATGTCAGAGAGTGCAGGCAGAACATCAGAAGCCAGCAGGACTACTGCAGCCTATGCCTATACCCGAATGGAAGTGGGACAAGATTGGCATGGATTTCATCACCGGATTGCCCAGGACCCGATCAGGATATGATTCTAGTTGGGTAGTAGTGTATCGTTTGACCAAAGTTGCTCACTTTATCCCAGTGAAGACCACCTATACAAGTGCAAAGTTGGCCAAGATATATATGACCAGGATCGAATGTCTGCACGGAGTTCCGAGGACATCGTATCAGATAGAGGAACGTAGTTTACTTCAAAATTTTGGCACCAGCTGCACCAGACTTTGGGTACCAGGCTAGAGTTCAATACAGCTTTTCACCCGCAGATGGATGGATAGACCGAGAGAGTCAATCAGATTCTGGAGGACATGTTGAGAGCTTGTGCGCTAGATTATGGATCCAGTTGGGACGACAATTTACCCTACGCGGAGTTCTCATACAACAATAGTTACCAAGCCAGTTTGAAGATGTCACCTTTCGAAGCTTTGTATGGAAGGAGGTGCAGGACACAGTTGATGTGGGATGAAGTTAGAGACCGTTAGTTGTTTGGACCAGATTTGATTAAAGAGTCAGAAGAGAAGGTTAAACTGATTCGAGATAGACTGAAGGTAGCACAATCCAGGCAGAAGAGTTATGCAGACTCAAAATGCAAGGAAGTAGTCTATGAAATCGGAGACAGAGCATATCTTCGTGTGTCAGCTATGCCAGGAGTTAAACGTTTTGGAGATAAGGGAAAGTTAGCCCCGAGATTTGTAGGACCATACCGAGTTTTGGAACGCATGGGAGAGGTTGCCTACAAGCTGGAGTTACCCAAAGGACTGTCAGGAGTTCTTGATGTGTTTCACGTTTCTCAGTTGAAGAAGTGTCATGCTGAGATGGTCGACATTCCTCTGAGAGATACCGTACCCCTGGAAGCAATTCAGTTGGACAGTGATTTGACTTATGAGGAGAAACCAGTCAAGATTCTCGAGTTTGCCAGCCGAGTTACACGCAGCAAGGTTATCAAGTTTTGCAAAGTTCAGTGGAGCCACCATACCGAGGATGAAGCCACCCGGGAATGAGAGGATGACCTACGCAAAGACCACCCACACCTATTTTCTAGCCAACCCGAATCTCGAGGACGAGATTCATCTTAAGGGTGGTAGGTTTGTAACATCCCAAATTTTCAATTTGGAATGTTATACATAGGTCATTCATGCATATCATATTTTATTGCATTTTGTTTTGCGATCCTCGAAATTCTAAGCAACTCAAGGACCCACGGAGAGAGTTGGGGATTTCACGTTTTTCATATTTGAATTTTATCAAATATCGAAACAAGGATCACTTTGATTTTAATTATTTTTCTCTCTGAAAATATTTCATATTAAAAATATATGAGAGGAGATAATATGACTTCTCCAAAATAAAATGAATATTGGAGGACAAATATTAAAATCAATTAAGAATTTTATTCGGAGTTTTATTGCTATTTTATTTGAATTAGGAAAAATATGTGTTTTTCAAATGCATCAGAGGACCAAATAAATGTTCACTTTATACGCAATATTATTAGAGGAACGTGAAAATTATTTCAGGATTTTTGGAGTCCGTTTAGTATTTCTTTCGTTAGTTTTTCTGCGCCAGGATTTAAAAAAAATAGTTGAACCGACCTAACCGGGCCGTGTCCGACTAGGAATCCTGGCCCGGCTGGCTTTATAAGCCGAGGCCCGCGACCCCCCGAGGCCCAAGTTGCGCCGCCGCCTGCCCTAACCCTAGCACCGCCCGATCCGCCGCCGCCGCATCGCGCCGCCGTCGCCGTTGTCCGCCGCCTCGCCTCGCCGCCGTCCGCCGCTGCCCGCCGCCCCCGCCTCGCCGCGCCGCCGCCGCTGACCGGTTTTCGCGAGAAAACCATTCGGTTTTTCTTTAAAAACCCTAGTTTCATTTTTTTTGTAGGTCGGTTCGATCGGTTTTTTCTCGGTTCGGTTATTTAGCGGACGTTTGTCTATTCGTTCGTTTTAACGAACGCTGTTCATCTGTTAGCCGCAGACAGCGAACGTTCGTTCGTTAGCCCGTTCGTCAGTTTTTCTTTTTCCAGGGTTTTTCCGCGATTATTTCCGATCGCGATTTCTGCCCTAATCTTCGATCTAGTATAACTTTTCGCTCGTTTATCCAAATCGGGTGAAACAAGCGCCTAGGTCTTCGTCTCGAAGCCCTCTTTCTGTTTAACCAACTTGAATAAGATTTTGGTACTGTAAAATTTGACTTTAGTCCAGATTAGTAAACGGATCTTGTTTCTTTCGTAGTTTGAGTTTCGTTGCTCCATTTGATTTGATTCTTTTTGCAAATCGAATCTCTTTAGTTGAGTTTTCAGATTCGATCTTCTTATTGGAGTTTTACCCATGCATCTTTGCTTGATTGCTTATGTATGCTATTGTTTGTTTGCGATAGAATTCCCGGAGTGCGAAGCGTGCTACTACGAGTCACTAGGTTTTGCGGATCGTCAGCAAGGCAAGTAACACATTGATCATACCCCTTTATTACCCTGTTTTATGCATTAGTGTCAACCCTCACACATTGCATGAGTAGGATCTCTTAACATGTGGGTCTGGGAAGTAGATGATGAGGTAGAACCTATTACCTGTTTATTATCAAACCCTTGGGAGCTACTTCTACGTTATGCTTATATTGCCATGCTATGCTCGTAGACGTGGATTGGGTTTTCAGTGTATCCATGAAAGATGTGAGAGTGTTAATTAATGGTTAACTTAAGGTGGCAACTTTAATACACATCTGGGTCGATTGCTTGTGGGCACCTGGAGAATCCAGTGTTGTCCTAGGATATCCCGGAGTACCCGCGCCACCCAGGCTCAAAGGAATCATAAGATTATTCATGCTAGAAACTTCCGTGTGCAGCCACAAGCTATTATGGGCTCTAGCATAGTTGAGTATGTTGTATGACCTCTTCCAGTGGTAGGCTAGCAGATGTAGGGGATGTAGGTTGGTACTGTTTACCCAGGGTTAGAGTTAATGCTTCTGAAAGACTGTGTCTCGGTCATCCGTTTGTCAAACACCATGTAGTGCAAGAAAATCCAACGGAGGAGATCGAGTCTTGTGGGGAAAAGTGCGCAAACCTCTGCAGAGTGTACAATCTAATCATGGTTAGCCATGTCCCCGGTTATGGACATCTTGAGTATCTGGTACTTGAATTATTTATTTGATCTCATCACTCTAATTAAATTTGTTGGGTTGATAATTATTTCTAATTGGGATTGAGTTGGAGGAACCTTCTCAATGTTTCAACTACCATGATAGTTAAAATAAAATATATGCCTTTGTTGTAGGAAAAAATTGGGCTTTCGCAAAAACATATTAACCATAGAGCCTCCATCAGCCATATATGCATGTAGTGATAGCATTACTCTGTACATTGCTCTACTGTGTTATATTGTCAGTATATTCCATGTGCTGACCCATTTTCGGGCTGCAACATATCATGTTGCAGACTTTTCAGACAAAGAGTAAGGTTCGCTAGGCCGTTGTCGTGCACTCAGCTATGCCGTTGGAGTAGATGGACTCACTTTATCTTCCAAGCCTTCTGCTGTTATCTTATTTAGATGGCCTTAAGTCATATTATTGTAATAAGTTCTCTTTTGAGACATTCGATGTAATAAGTGTGTGATGCTACTCTGTTATAAGTCTATTCGAGTACTGTGTGTGTCAGCATTACCGATCCAGGGATGACACTGAAGCACAGAGACTTGACCGTCTGAGGTCGGGTCGCTACAAGCTCATGCGTCATGATGAACCAATTGACACAAGGGACGGCCAACTGCTTACATTGAGAGGGTGGCCGCCGTCGCTAAGCTCGAAAGAGATGGTAGGATAGAGGAGTGATACGAGGACGCTTTGGCAGGCATTCCTGGAACAACACAAGGCACCAGATACCTGAAACATGATATGGTATTTTAACGTGACATAGAACAGATTTTTTTAGTACTATACACGTTGATCTAATTATCTGTGCACTCCAGGTTTTCCTACCTATGAACAGTTTAAACGTCCGCTGGTTCCTTGTGGTCGTAAACCCCGGAAGGAAGGAGATTCAGGTTCTTGATTCACTTTTCCACTGTATGGTACCCAGAGAAGTAAATAACATGGTGAGAATTTCAACATATTTAATTATAACAAAGGATTTAACATCGTAAGTAAGTATTAGTCGTAGGCAACTTTGAGGGAGTCCTGGACTAAGGGGTCCTCGGGTGTCCGGCCTATTATCCATTGGGCCGGACTGATGGGCTGAGAAGACATGAAGGCCGAAGACCGTACCTGTGTCCGCATTAGACTCTACTTGGCGTGGGAGGCAAGCTTGGCGACGGACTATGAAGATTCTTTATTATGTAACCGACTCTATGTAAACCCTAGATCCCCCCGGTGTCTATATAAACCGGAGGGGTTAGTCCGGAAAGGATATATTCATTACCATAGTCATACAGGCTAGGCTTCTAGGGTTTAGCCATTACGATCTCGTGGTAGGTCAACTCTTGTAATACTCATATTCATCAAGATCAATCAAGCAGGAAGTAGGGTATTACCTCCATAGAGAGGGCCCGAACCTGGGTAAACATCGTGTCCCCCGTCTCCTGTTACCATCGATCCTAGACGCACAGTTCGGGAGCCCCTACCCGAGATCCGCCGGTTTTGACAATGACGTTGGTGCTTTCATTGAGAGTTCCACTGTGCCGTCGACGAAAGGTTCGATGGCCCCTTCAATCGTCGATAGTGACGCTGTCCAAGGAGAAACCTTCCTCCCCGGACAGATTTTCGTATTCGGTGGCTTCGTACTACGGGCCAACTCGCTTGGCCATCTGGAGCAGATCGATAGCTACGCCCCTGGCCACCAGGTCAGATTTGGAAGCTTGAACTATGTCGCGGATACCGTGGAGAC
The DNA here is from genome assembly GCF_002575655.3 of Aegilops tauschii subsp. strangulata. NCBI lineage: Eukaryota > Viridiplantae > Streptophyta > Magnoliopsida > Poales > Poaceae > Aegilops > Aegilops tauschii. Next base: position 93,313,619 of record NC_053040.3, read on the forward strand.
TTGATCTTCAATGGATTTGAGACCGCGGCGATCGCTCCACCTCACCCCGATGAACATGACTTAAATCTGTCATCGGACCAGATTCTGGAAACGGTTCCCGTAACTGCTACGACCTTAGATCCAGAGCAGTCTGCACCATCCGAAGCCACAGAGTCCATGGCGTTGGAACCGCACACAGACTCAATACCAGGCAATATCAGCGTCAACGGAATTCCGGACTCGTCTCCGGCTATAAGTTCCGAACTTCGCATGCCCCCCAACACCGAGTTGGATCGGTTATCAATCTTTGAGTTCAGCGCCGCAGATATCTTCTAGCACTCACCTTTGGGCGATGTGCTAAACTCTCTAAAGAATTTGTCCTTGGAGAAGGACTCACAGCCGGATTATGTTCGGTTCGAGCTAGAGGCTGATGACGGGGAATTTTGCTTCCCACCCGCCACCCACTTCATAGCCACCATCGATGACTTAACCGACGTGCTTGATTACGGCTCCGAAGACATCGACGGTATGGACGACGATGCCGACAAGGAGCAAGGCCAGGACCCGCCATTTACTGGACGTTGGATGGCCACCTCTTCATACGATGTGTACATGGTCGACACACCTAAAAAAGCTAGCGACGATGACAAAGGGGATCTAGTTGCGAATAAACCTTCTGAGACACAGTCCAAGCGCCGGCGCCCTAAACGCCGCTCTAAGCCTCGTCGCTCAAAAGATGGCAACACTGGCGCCGGAGAAAATAGTACTCCGGGCGACGCCGAAAGCAATGAAGACCTTGTTGGGGCTGCATCCGAACAGGAGGAGCAAGACAACGGGCAAGATGACCCTGATAAACAGGCCATGCCCAATGACCCGGATGATGATAGTTATCGTCCAGTCTCCAAAGATGAGGAGAGCCTCGGCAGCGAGGATTTCATTGTGCCTGAGGCACCCCTAGAGCAGGAGTGCTTCAAGCGCCAGCTAATAGCTACTGCCAGAAGCCTAAAGAAAAAACAGCAGTAGCTCCAAGCCGATCAAGACCTACTCATCGACAGATGGACCGATGTCCTGGCAGCCGAAGAATACGGCCTCAAGCGCCCAGCCAAGAGTTACCCAAAGCGCAGACTGCTACCTCAGTTTGATGAGGAGGCACCAGATCCCATACCTCCCTCGCACAATGAGGACCGACCACCACGTGGCCGGGATAGTGCGGCGGACCGACCACCCCGCGGTCGGGATAAAATGGCAACTCAGGCCGAACAACAGCCCGCCCCACCGCCTTGTAAAAACAGGGACAAAACAACTCGGGACCATGCTTACGACCTTCAGCAGGGTCTGGACAGCAGAGCAGGACACACCAGATCAATCTATGGATCGCGAGGACGCCTCCCGACTCAGGATGATGGCTACCTATTCGGACATGACAAACCTAGTCACACCCGGGCCGATAACCGTAGACGGACTCCATCGGAGGTGCGCCGTGATGCAGCCCGATATAGAGGCGCCGCACACCCTCTATGCTTCACAGATGAAGTACTGGATCACGAATTCCCCGAGGGGTTCAAGCCCGTCAATATTGAATCATACGATGGAACAACTGATCCCGCAGTATGGATTGAGGACTTTATTCTCCACATCCACATGGCCCGCGGAGATGACCTCCACGCCATCAAATACCTCCCACTAAAGCTCAAAGGACCAGCTCGACACTGGCTAAATAGCCTGCCTGAAAACTCCATCGGCAGCTGGGAGGACTTGGAAGAAGCCTTCCTTGACAACTTCCAAGGTACATATGTCCGGCCACCCGATGCTGATGACTTAAGCCACATAGTTCAACAACCTGGAGAATCAGCCAGAAAATTCTGGACTAGGTTCCTAACCAAAAAGAACCAGATCGTTGACTGTCCGGATGCCGAAGCCCTAGCGGCCTTTAAACACAGCAATCGTGACGAATGGCTAGCACGCCACCTTGGCCAAGAAAAGCCGAAATCCATGGCAGCCCTCACAGCACTCATGACCCGCTTTTGCGCGGGTGAGGATAGCTGGCTGGCTCGTAGCAAAAACACAGCCAGCAAGGCAGGCCCCTCCGAGGCCAAGAACAGCACCGGCAAGCTCCGGCGCAATAGGCACAAACGCCGAAACAATGTTGATAATACCGAGGACACCACAATTAACGCCAGATTCAGCGGCTCCAAGTCCGGCCAACGGAAGAAGCCCTACAAAAGGAATAGTGAGGGGCCATCCAGCCTGGACTGCATACTCGATCGTCCGTGCCAGATACATGGCACCCCAGATAAACAAGCCAATCATACCAACAGAGATTGTTGGGTTTTTAAAGAGGCTGGCAAGTTGAATGCCAAGAACAAAGAAAAGGGATCACAAAGCGAGGACGAGGACGAAGAGCCCCGGCAGCCGAACAGTGGGGGGCAGAATAAATTTCCCCCTCAAGTCAAAACGGTGAACATGATATACGCCACACACATCCCTAAAAGGGAGCGCAAGCGAGCACTCCGGGACGTCTACGCGGTAGAGCCAGTCGCCCCAAAATTCAATCCGTGGTCATCATTCCCGATCACCTTCGATCGTCGAGATTACCCAACCAGTATCCGCCATGGCGGTTCGGCCGCACTGGTCCTCGACCCAATCATCGACGGATTTCACCTAACACGAGTCTTGATTGACGGTGGAAGCAGCCTCAACCTGCTCTATCAGGATACAGTGTGGAAGATGGGCATTAATCCCACACGAATTAAACCCACAAGGACTACCTTTAAAGGAGTCGTACCAGGCGTAGAAGCCCGTTGTACGGGCTCAATCACGCTGGAGGTGGTCTTTGGTTCTCCGGACAACTTCCGCAGCGAAGAGTTAATCTTCGATATCGTCCCCTTCCGCAGTGGCAACCACGCACTGCTCGGACGAACCGCGTTCGCTAGATTCAACGCAGTGGCACACTACGCTTATCTCAAGCTCAAGATGCCCGGTCCACGCGGCGTCATAACAGTCAATGGCAACACTGAACGCTCCCTCCGAACAGAAGAGCACACAGCCGCCCTAGCAGCAGAGGTACAGAGCGGCCTTCTCAAACAGGACCGTGATCCGGCTGCCGAGCCCCTGGACATCACCAAGAGGGTCCAGACCACACCGCAACAGGACAGCGCGGCTCGTCAAGAGCTTGATTAGCAACTCGGCCTCCGTCCCAGTCCCGATGAGGTAGTGGCATTCGTCCCACGCGTACATAATTACGCACTCAAAATTCCATGGGCATCGACCGAGGCACAAGCTAGCCTGGGATCTACAGTTCGGCTAGACTGATCCCGGACACACATATCACTTTACTATTTCCCTTTGCCTTCTTTTTCAGGTTTCTTTTATATGGGCCTCCTTCGACGGCCTAATTACTGGTCCTGTCAAAGGATAAACGCACCAGACTGGCACGGAGCATAAGCATACAAAGGGAAGCTCTAAAGGACAATCCAGCTATTACACTATCCGTTTTCAGGACCCACACGCAGCTCGCCTTTGGTTGTGGTATGTCAAATAGCCGGTTGCTTACTGCACTATTTTGTATCAACGTGCTTCGACGTGTTAATCCAACTATAATGGAAACAGTTCATGGTCCAAATTCGAGGGCCCCAGATACTATCTCTGTTCTCCTTCTATTTTCCTTTAAATTACTTATTTCCTAGCAACCGTACACTCTGGTACGTTTCGTATTTGCCAGGGGCTCCTCGTCGCCCCATAACACGGCAACAAAGTCCTAACACTTCTTATAGAGAAGTCCGGCACCCCGAATTTAGCATTATATGCATTGGCTCCGAATCATGTCTTTGGTCAATAGTTGGGTTGCCCGGCTCATGTGCTTGCTACCCTACGTTCCGCTATGTCGACTAGGGTAGTAAAGGGAGAACTGCTGCGATTGTGTCCTGGTCTAAACCGGATGAGCACCTCAGTAGAGAAAGCCGAAAACTGACTGTCATGATGCGGCGAGAGCCGGTCAGCTGTTCGAGGGTTACAAATCGTTGGAGATTTTTTCCGCATTATGCGAAGGATCGGTACTTCCCGATCAGATGCCGATAGCACCCTGGTCCGCATACCAGGGGTTGTGCCCATGTTTTATTATAAAACTCCTATGGCTAAGTGAGGGCGTTTAAGCCGCATAGTCTGATTGCCTGGTTCGTTGCGCTAAACAACTCCTTCAAGGACCATATAATTGGATCAAGATTGTTTAGATTCCATCCCGAACACCTCCGTACTACCTACGTGAGGGCAGAAGCCGACGACTGGCCAACCTTCAAATTCTGTAAACAACGGCCGCACAGGAGGAAACAATCAAAACATAACAAACATTATATTACAAACAGACTTTGTTTCAGTCATACAAAGCAAAGATAACATGAATGTTTCATTCGAAGTAATGTCCTCCCCGCACTGCGCTGCTGCAAGTCGAGACCCTTCTATGACATCCGCAAAATATCACTCGGGTGTGCGGTGCTCCTTGCCCTCCGGCGGCCCTCTGGCCACTTCAACGGCGCTCATCTTCACCCACCACATCTTGCAACGGGCGAAGGCTATGCGGGCACCTTCAATACAGGCCGAGTGCTTGACGACGTCCAACCGAGGACATGCGTTCACCATCCGCCTCACAAGTCTGAAGTAGCTGCCAGGCATAGCTTCGGCTGGCCATAGCCGGATTATCAAATCCTTCATGGCTAGTTTGGCCACCCTATGCAGCTCCACCAGCTGTTTCAGCTGATTGGTGAAGGACACGGGAGGCTCTAGCGCCGCATATTGCGACCAGAATAACTTCTCCATAGAACCCCCTCCTTCGGCTTGGTAGAACTCGACGGCGTCTGATACACTGTGTGGTAAATCCGCAAAAGCCCCTGGGGAACTCCGAACGCGGGTTAGTAAAAGGTACTGCTTCTCCGTGTACTTGCTTTGCATCTTAAATGCCTTACCCGCCGCGATCTTCTTGGCCTCCTGGATCTCCTGGAGGGCGGCCTGGGCCTCATTCTGTGCGGCCTCCGCGCTCTGACGAGCCTTGGCGAGTCCGGTCCCTTGAACCGACGCATCATGCTCCAAGGCCTTGAGCTTCTTACGAGCGGCTTGCTGCTGGACAGCCTTCTCCTCGGCGTCGCCCAGGGCCTTCTTCAGGGCCTCAACCTCGGTCATGGCTCCTGCACATATTATGACACTACGGTCAATATACAGCGCCTATTCTTTCCGAACACACAACAAGTCGTCACTCACCTTGCTTCTCCTGGAGCCGAACCTTAACCTCGCCGAGCTCGTTCTCGGTCCGCTCCAGCCTCTGCCTCAGTTCAGAGACTTCTGCAGCATGCGAGGTTGCGGCCAACAGCGACGCCTGCTTATTCATACATATTACGTTAGTCTCCTACAATAAAAGAGTGATTCTCTGTCCGGTTCTTCTCGCCGAACACCAGACAGTGTCTCAGGGGCTACTGACTACATGGGGTTTTTCTCTTTCTATGTCACTTACCTTGAAACCTGTCAATAGCTTGTTGTAGGCTTCGTTCAGTCCACTCTTGGGGGACTGAACCTTCTCGATCACCGCACCCATAAGGACATGGTGCTCGTCCACAACGGAGGCGCCTCGTAGCGCCTCCATCAGGTCATCCGGCGCCCCTGGATGGACAGGGGCCACTGGTGGAATCGGCGCACCCCCCTCCTTCGAAGGGGGCTGCACGCCCGATTCTGAAACCATATGGGTCTCCGGAATCGTATCCGGCTGAGGGCCGAACTGAATACGGCCCTCTTCGCCAGTCTCCATGGGGATCTGCTCCACCATGTTTCCGGCAGTGGAGGTCTCGCCTTGTGGTGCCTCCCGGACAGCGTCCTGGGATCCTCCCCGGCTCGGAGCGGCCCTCCAGGACAACACTTTGGTGTCGTCCCTGGCCCCGGGGGAATAAGCAAGCGGTGGCGACATGCTGGCCATTTCTGTCGAACCCAACGAACCTCCAGATGAGGATCGCTGGATGTGGTCGCGGGCCGGGCAGCAATAGTACAGTTAACCATATCAAGATGACGAAGAGAAAGGGCTGGACATGCGCGTGTACGGGTCATGACACTTACGATGCGGCATGGGGCTTAGTGCGGGGGCACCGTTCCGGACTGCTGTCAACGTCCCACGGTGTGGACCGCTGGTACTCCTTTCCCCTTCTTGGGCGTTTCCGCCTCCAGATGTGCAGAAGCCGCCCTCTTCTTCTTTCTCTCTTCACGGGGAGGGTTGTCCTCCTCCTCCTCCTCTTCCTCGTCATTGTCCTCAGGGACAGAGGAATAGGCTTCGTCGTCTTCGGACGTCACGTCCGAAGTGCCATTGCGACGGGGCCACTCTTGGCCCCCTTGGCCTTCTTCTTGGCCTTCTTCTCTGGCGCCTTATAGGGCACCGGCACCAGCATCTTCGCCAGACGCGGGATGACCGGTTCTTCGGGCAGCGGAGCCGGACACTGGATCCGTTTCGCCCTCTCCATCCAGTCCTGAAAAAGCAATAATAAAAGCTCAGACATCATCCTCGAAACAATTAAGTTGGGGATACATAAAAAATAACATACCTTGCTAGCGGGGTGTTTACAATCGTGACCACGGTCTGAATCCGTGGCCGGCGGTTTCTCGTTACCCTTAAAGAGCAACTTCCAGGCATCTTCGTGGGTGGCCACGAAGAGCCTCACTAGGGTTTGATCACTACAAAAAAAATACACTTCCGTGATGATACGTGTTTGTCACAGTAGGTCGCGTTTTCTGTCATGCATGTACATCCATGACAAATTTATGACAGAATCAAGATAGTCATACCTGTGCTGTCGTAGAAGTGTTCCATGACATTGCCAAAATTATCATCACGGAAGTGTCCACTTCCATGACGATAAATCGCGCGCCACAGAAGTGCTTTCGTCAAGGGTGACCGACATGTGGCATCCACCGTAACGGAACGCCGTTAAGCTATCGTGTCGGATTTTGGATCCGATAACCCGTTAACAGTCCTGACCAATGGGAAATTTCCACATGTAAAATTCTGATTGGCCGAAGGGAACACCTGTCAGCTCGTTAGTGGGCCAGATGTCGCCCGTCCATTGGAGGAGACATGCCTATGATACATCAACACGTGGCTGGGCCCAACAGAGGCCCATATAGGTTAAAAAGGCCGGCCCAGTCAAAGGCCCGTAGAACTTAATCAGGTACTAGTGGGCCAGCCCAATAACGGCCTGCTTAATAAAGGCCCATTTACGGCCCGAAGCCAGATCTGGCCCGTTAATTGTTCGCCCAATATTTGGGCCCATTTACGGCCCGAAGCCATATCTGGCCCGTTAATTGTTCGCCCAATATTTGGGCCCATTTGTGGCCCGAAGCCAGATCTTGCCCGTTAATTGTTCCCCGAATATTTGGGCCCAACTACAGCCCAGTGACTTTCGGCCTGTTAGAGGCCTGATGTAGACATGGGCCCATTTCAGCCCGGTGTGACTTTCGGCCTGGGAATGGCCCGTGCTGCCCATGGGCCATATATGGTCCAACGGGACATCAGGCCCACTAACGGCCCATGCTAAAGGTGGCAACAGTTAAGCCCAATGTGACTTTGGGCCTGTTAAAGACCTGTCGCGTAATTCGGCCCGTTGATGCCTGTGCTAAGCTTTCGGCCTCTTAAAGGCCCATGCTATCAGTGGGCCAACTAAGGCCCGAGATATGTTTCGGCCTGGTAACGGCCCGTGAGCTAACTGGGCCCAAAACGGCCCAGTCTACATTTCGGCCTGCTGAAGGCCCGTCGACGACTAGTGAAAATTGAGGCCCAACATGAATTTTGGCCTGCTAAAGGCCCGTGGTTTCATCTCGGCCGTAACAGGCCAATACAATATTCAGCTTGTTAATGGCCCAACGCTACCTGGGCCAAACTAAGCGCTGGGTCAACAAAAGGCCCAACTAAAATATAGGCCGGTGTAAGTTTGGGCCTGGCGCAATGTGTGAAGGCCCCAATCATTCGGGCCCAAGAAAGACGCAGGCCGGCCCAGTTGTGGTCCTCTAAAAACCTGGCCCGTTAGAGTCAAATGTTTCGGTCCGGTCGACTACATCTGATTTTTTTTCAGGTAGCGAATGATGGGAGTAACTAGTAGGAATTAAGAACAAACCTACTCTATACAATAAAGAAATTACGGCATAGTAACTAAGAATAAACCTACACTATACAAAAAATGATTAAGTTATATTACATCCACTGGGCATCGAAGTTCGCCACCAGTGATCATAAGGCGCAACGAAGAAGCAGATTACAAAAACTGGGCACCATTGCAGCGTAACAAAATAATACTGAACCGAGACCACTTCCAAGACAGTTCAAGTAAGGTTAGCCTTGCGGGGGAACTGCTGCGCAAGCTGCTGAGCAAGGCTGTGAGACCGGCCTAGCATGTTGGTCATAGCTTCCAGGTGTAGCTGTTTAGCAATGAGGTTCTCATTGGTGTTCTCCGCAATCTTTCTTAGAGATAGGACTTCAAGTCGAAGTTGACTTGCAGAATGCCTTTCTGCTAGAACTTGGGACTGAAGAAGTCGAACGGATTCAGACAACGAATTCTGTGAGCTTGTCTGACTGTTAGTCTCAAGTAACTTGAACACTGCATCAAGACAAGACTTTGGGGTTGTCTCGCTATCTTCAAGATGTTTTGCCTTCTTTGCTGCAATATATGTTGGGTTTGTCTCACAGCCTTCAGCAGACTTGTGCATGCCATCAGGCATATCACCCCGAAACAAAGCAGAGAGATGATAGGTTTTGCACGTGTATAAACAAAGATGATAACTGTTTTGTCAATTCTATCCAATTTCAAGTTAGAAAATAAAGAGTAAGTTCAAAATATCAATATCATAATTTGGCATTGTTCATAATGCGGGGAGCTTCACCACACTACTGGATTACCATGTCAACATAACAAGCATAGATGAAGGGCAAAGAAAATCATTGTATCTATTTTGGATAATGTGCATGGCATGTTGTTCATATCATCAGCCACATCAGTAAGATAAAACAGGAGATGACAAGGTGCAAACGTGGGCTGCTTCACCACACACTAGATTATAGATCCACAAAAACAAGCATACATATAGGGAGTATTAAGTAATGTGCATGGTATGAATAAGGAATTTGGTTTTACAAGTAAAACTTAGAACTCACGGTTCTTACGAACATGCATTTTGGTAGAAACAACAAACTAAACAGCAGTAAATGATAGGGAGTATGAGCAAATTAAACAGCAGTTGAGGATAAAGGCTTTAGAAGGACTGACTTACATTAACAGTTAACACCGGCTTTATAATGCCCTTCTCCATGTCAAGGGAAGGATAACTCAAGAATTTCAGCACATAATCCTCTTCATAAGCATTGCGTGTACTCTACATTTTATAGAGAGTAATTATAGATATGATAATACTGGAAGGGATCGAGGATAATGAAGATAAGATGCAGATTGATGCTACATAATCAACTACCAATCCCTAGAAGTACAAGCGTTACAGGACAAAATGTACTGACAAGAGCAATGGGCTACACTTCTGCACTGGCATTGTCTGTGTATTCTACTTGTTGGGAAGATTAAATATAGATCTGATCTTTTTTAGTAAATGGTGGGCGAGGGAGATAAGATGCAGAATGCTACAAAATGAACCAATCCCTCTTCCCATAATACAAGAGTGTTTTGAACACTGGTGTACTGTACAAAACGTTCTTATATTATGGGACGGAGGGAGTAGCTGTTAATGTAAGTACAGTGATAGACCATGTTCAGTCCTTACAAGAGGACTGCAGAGCTAAACCTCTTCAAAAGCATTGGGTTGATTCTAAATTTATGTAAGAGTCCATACGGATCTTATAATGTCCACCAAATGGACGATTACGAGGCTAACATGTGTAGTGATGCTACATAATCAAACAGCTATGAAAGTAAGTATGGTCATACAGGGAAGAGGTAATCACAAGAGCAATGCAGTGTGCAGTATAGTTGCGAGATTCTGTGGTCCCTTGAGAACGAATGTTCTTCTGCTAACAGTTTTCGTACAAGTGAGACATTAAGGCAAATGCAGAAATGTAGTTCAAATTGTGATGTGATATCATAGACAGTACCTTACGCTGCAGCCGAGACCAATGTGTAACAAGATTATTCTAGTCACCATCGGATAAATGTAGCACCAGAGACTTTACTGAAATTTCGTTTAGAGGCTTGCCATCGAAGTGCGCTTTCCTCAGGTAGGAACGATACTTCATCAACGAGTGCTTGAAAAGCGCAACTAACCCTTGCTCGTCATCACAATCCAGTTTGCTCCTCGCCTATTTAAAAAAATGAAATCTTGTGTCTTCTGTCAGCAGAAACATATGCAGTAATGACCATGAATAACATTAGTACATTACTTACGCATAAGTTGCGGAGGAAGACTGGAAATTGTTCTGTGTCTGCGGTATAATCTTTCCATGAAGGAAAGATGCGCACAAAGTTCCTGACAACAACATAAGCTTCGTCTTCTAAACTGGGAAGAAATGGAACAGGGGTCCTATTTGCTGCAATTGGGGCTCTCTCTGGTTCGAAAAGGGATTTGGCAACTGGATTTGGTGTACTCTTTGCTGGAATGGGGGTTTTGCGTCGTACAGCTGGTGCTATGTCAACTGGCATAATCATACTGTTTGCTGCAGTTGGGGTCTGCTGAGATGGGGCATCAGAAATGACCAGTGTAGTAGGGCTAGAGTCTTTTAGAGTTGGGGTATTTTGTGGGTCAGGTGATATTGCAACTACACCTAATGGGCTATTTGATTTATCAGGTGCCACTACCTTTTCCAAATACTTTGCTTGTGCTCCTCCACGATCAGCAATCGCCCTCTTGCTTTTGAACGTCTGATACACAAGAACAGCATTTGAATGGATAAATATGGTATGATGACAGATGGAATATGTACTGAAAATGGATAGGCAGGGCGTATTCACATACACGATGTGTAAACTAAGCTAATGGCAGTTCAATAAAGTAGAAGCAATGCAAAGCATCAGTTGCAAGATATGTGCGAGCAATGTAACCTTGGAAAGTTAGAGCAAGTACCTTGATGGGTGAATAAGATAGGGCATCTTCCTCTGACTCCTCCACTAGGGAGCTACATTGACTTAGGTCTCCCTCTAGCTCAGAATCACTGTTAGGATCATATTCTGAGCATGAATCTGTAGGTGGAGAGCATTTGCATTGCATTGCATCCAGACTTGATTTCAGTCCCTTAATGCCAAGTTTGACGGCCATGGCATTGTTCTGCTTTATTGTTTTCATGCGCGCAAGCTCATAATCATTATGATGCTGTTCAGAATCTGAGATCCATGAAAACATAAAAAGTAGTCAGGTTATCTATGAATGCATTGCGGATTCAACTCGGAGAGTGTCTCCCTATAAACCCCTGCATATGCAAAGTTCACCTCCCCAACCGTGCTGACCAGACCACACACAGAAATACAAACCCCTTATGTCTCTATAACAGGCAGGCATACATTTCAAAACTGAAGTAGGAACATTAGAATCATATGAAATTCGTATTTGAACAAATAAACTAAGCAATTATGAGTGGCGTAATGTTTAGCTTCAAGGGTGGAGTGTTGGTAGTGCGACACAAAGCAAGTAGGCAGATTGTATTCCATGTAAAAGATCGAAACCTATGTAAAAGCTGGAAATGACACTTTCTTTCTATACAATGCAGTGTTCGTTACCCACACATGATGGAAGAGATCACATAGAGAAATACTATTCACTCATGTCTACGGTTCCAGTATTTAGAAACAGGGTGGTCCACCCTAAAAGAATATTGACAACAAATATGACAAGGCAAGCATAGATGTAGTGAATCAATCATTTACTTGTGAGCTTACTAGGACAAGTATGCAGAATTGTAACTGCAGTAAGAGACCGTCCAAAATCTGAATGAAGAAGTTTGTCTAGCACTTATTGTTTGCAACTAATCGATGTGAATAATTGGATATTATATCAAATGAGTAAGAAAGACAAGTAAAATTGTCAACAAACCTGGCTTGCAGTAGTAATCTGGGTCAATGTCACTACGACCAACAATCCAAAATGACTAGTTTCTGTTCCGAGGGCCGGAATTTTGAAAACCCTATGAACTTTAGAGGTACTAAAGATTACCGAAATACATCTGAACCATTAAGTGTAGGTAGCACTGAGCACACACAAAACCCTAATGACAGTCCTGCCTAATGAGTAATGAATCAGTTAGAAAATGGGTGATGAGGAGTGGTTGCTGAGTGTTGAGGACGTATCTCAGGATAAATCAGGTTGGCTTGGTGGGTGTTGCACGCTTGAGCCCTGAACGGACTGGGAAGCTAGGCACGGCGGCGCGCCCGGGCAGCGGTGACGCTGTTGGGCGAGCGGCTCCTGGCCTCCTGTTAGTCCGGCGTCTCCTCCTAGAGTCATGCCGTCCGGGGACGGCAAGCCGCCGGCGAGGCAGGTGGCTGGGGGCGAGTAGAGATCGGAAGCGCGCAGCAGAACAGAGGGGAATCAGGGCCTGGGACGACCCAAAATCCCAGGGTGGGACAGCCCACCGTGGGCACCCTGTAGAGATACACACCCGAGCGGCGAACATGCATTTTCGAAACTAATTTAGGAACATTTAGCTGACCAATTAAACAACTCTGTTTTAATAATATCATATTCGTATTTGAACAACTAAGCTTGTTTAGCTTGATGGGTGGAGCAGTGTTATTATGACACGAAGCACGTATTCTGATCGTATAGTGATCATAAAAGGGGGAAACTCTAAGCATATTTTTTTTTAGCAAAAGAGGGTTTCCCCTCCGATTTCTATTAAAGAAACCACCACAGAACCGACATGATCAATTAAACCCTAAGCATGATCAATTAAACCGTATTATGGCTGTGCCATGGCAGATTTGAAGCTGCAAACCGGAGAAATGATATTTAGCTTCCATTGTTTGCTTCGAACTAAGAACTAAATTCTAAGAGCTGAAAAGAAAGTAGAGTAACCAAGTTAAGATCTATTTTCTGGTTGAGATCAAAAAGTTGAGGAGATATGATGTACCACCTCTCTTGCGGTGCCGTGTAGGCATCGGGGGTGCGATGGCTGTCGGTGGCGTTGAAGCAGATCTGCGACGGTAGACGGGTGCATCGGGTGATAAGTCCCGTTGCGGTGGAAGAGAAGGTCGTGTGAGCGGCCCCGGCAAAGAGGACGACGGCGCCGATGAAGCGAGAGGACGCGATGCAAGGCTATTAGTCCGTTGCCGTGGATGAGAAACGTCCATCTCTAGCAGTGGACGACGCGGTCTTGGTAGGCGCTCCGGCATGGTGGAGGGCGGTGGCGATGGATGTGGTGGAGGACGGCGGCGATGGATGGGGTGGAGGACGGAGGCTGGTGTGGGGATGGGGTGTTCTAGCGCGGACGGTGTATGAATGGGAAAATGGAGGGAGAGGTACGGGGAACCATGTTTTTGGGACGCGCCTGTCTGAAATATGGGAAAGATACGAACTTAGCCCCCGTTTAAAATTTGGACGTCTCGTCGGTTGGGGATAGGACGGTAATCTCGCATCTCGCCAATATTTTCCCAGAGCGATTTCGGGCGAGGAGAGGGTGGTTGACGCCCACGGTGTATGAACGGGGCTGACAGGTAGGGCGGTTGTGTCACGTCTGAGTGAAGTTACAAACCTGCCCCTATTGAAAATATTTGCCTACGTCGATTTCGGCCGAGTCGAGTTTGTTTTGCCGCCCATCGTGTATGAATGGGGAATGGAGGGAGAAACAGAGGTCTTTCGGACGAGCTTGAATCAAATGAGTTTTGCCGCCCATGTTTGACGCCCACCGTGTCGTAATGGGCTCAGAGGCGGTCGTGTCACGTCTAATTGAAGTTACTAACCTACCCCTATTTAGAGCAGTGGAAATCGGGCCGATGGATTGTCCGTGTAATGGGTAGACAGTAATTTCCTTCTCCCAAACACTTGGCTTCGGGCAACCGATGTGGGAGTGGACATTTTGCTGCTTCTTTCGAATTTTGGGACAATAAGCATCCACGTTTACCCTGGCAACTAAATTCGAATCCATTTTGTATTCCTATATGAATCTTTATAAATCATTCTATGAGTTTTTATATATCTTCAAAAGGATGACAAAGATGTATTCCACTGTCATATATGAATATGGTTTACAAATGCCGATACTAAAATTCAGAAACTAGAATCCAGTTTAAGGTGAATTCGAATATTTTGAACACTTCATGTCCAACTCAAATGTCACACGCAGCATAATGTGTACTCCCATTTAGATATGTACACAAGCGATGTATCAAGATTCGAATACCGAGTCAATCAACCAAGAATGTACAGAACTAACAGACATATAAACACTTATAGAGTATATGGATCAATAATATCAACTAACATACATAAGCCAGGCCGTTGTACTTTTTTTGGCTACAACAGCATCCTTTTTTTAGCCAGCATCTTGGCCCTTTCCGATGCGTGCCACTTATGGTCCATCTATACTACTACTATTGCTGAATGCACATTCAGCCCGATTGGCATATTTGTAGGTCTGGCACAGCAATCCAAATGAAATGTCTCCGAGTCTTATCAATTAATATAGACTTGTGCTCAAATAAAATTACAAACCAAAAAAAACAATTATTACATGATCTCTAAAACAAATGGTTTGATTGATTACATGAACAGACAACACAAAGGTTATTCAACTATGGAAAGAACATTTCACCTATGATTTACCAAGTAGGAATTTAATTTCCTTTTTTCCTTCAGGACCTTAACAATCTGGTCAGTCTCAGCTTGCTTCGTTTTGAAATCCACCAAATATTTAATGGTTGTCTTGACTACTGCTTGTGATTGTGCTGTTTGCTTCCTCAACATGTCAACTTCATCTCTAAGTGCAGAAGCAGAATCTCTTTGTACCACTAGTTTAGTCTCTAGAGCATCAGCAGTTGGCAATTCATAATGCACAATTGGGCCGGTGCCACTGCTATGGGATGATGCAACGTCCACGGGGACCTCGCTCTTTGATCTTGGGCTAACCTGTTTTGCCATTAAAGTTCCGATTGGATTCAGAAAATTTGAAGTTAGCAAAATATCTCAACTGGGAGTTATAACAGAAAACCAGTTAAACAAACAAGGAATTAAAGAGTTTCAATTGGATGCTGAAAAGTAGTTATTAACATCATTGTAACCCGCTGTTGCAGCAGCAAATCAGTTAAACAAACAAGTAGATATTTAAGTTAAGGCAAACAGGTAATTCTTAACAATAAGTATCAAACACATAGATAGGCGCAGTCTACAATATGATTAATAGGTTGTGCCATTATGTAATCAGTAGCAAACTAAATTAAGCCAAGCAACGTAATTGAACAATTTTGCAATAAGTGGCTAACTAAAATTCCGAGAAGCAGGTAACTGAACTTACGCTCGTTCTTTGTACAGGCACACTGCAACTTCTTTTTCACTTACAAGGTTGTACGAAGGAGTCCATGGCATCAATTGCTTGGATACGCAGTCCCAATACTTCTTTCTTCCCACACTGCATGGGTAAGTCGAATGGTTAATCTGGTAAGATGGTGCGTCCTTGATATGTTATATGAGGACGTGTAGTCAAACTAGTTGTAGCCAAACACATCACACTGGCTTTTACTGTATATTTCATGCGATTACTTTTGGCATATCGAGATCTAAGCAATCTACAATAGGATGAAAAGACTGGCATCCTTCACATTATTGGCGAACTCAGTTCATAGAAACAAGCAATTCAACCATTCTGTGGGTAAATCAAAAGCGCCACTGGAATATTTTTCACTATCCAATCATACACGCAAAAAGGGGCAACGCCACCATAGGGGCTGGTATGGGCGGCCGCCTCAGGTGGCTGGAAAGTGTGCACCTAGTTTGAGTCGTCCAGGTTGGCCCACGCTAGTTTTGTTCGTCCCAACGCACGAGCAGGCAATGTAAAAAATGAAGAAAAATGTTTCAATTTGGATGGGCCAATAACATAAGTGCAAGGCAGGCCCTATAGCAGGCTCGCAGCCCAAACGAGCGCCTCCCATATCGATCTACAGCAGGAAAAATCCCAATTCATTCGCTCCAGCCTCTAGTCTGGTTCGCTCCTAACCTAGCCGCCGCTGGACAGACTGACACAGCACTTCCTCGCGCCCTCGTTGGAGGGCGGTCGCCAGGCTTCAAGCAAACGGAAGGACAAGAAGATGAAGATCCAACCCTGGGTGTAGCCTGCGTGGGCGGCAGCACGGGCATGGCATCGAGCTTGCGCAAACGGACAGTCGTAGCTTGCAAGAGTAGCATGTGCAACGAGTAGGTACATCACATCCCTGATTATATCTAGTTCAACTCTTCAATTTCTGGCCAATAGTTAAACCTGACGGTGTTGTAAAACTGCTTGTATGTAGGGAATCTATGAGAAAATGAAACCAATTTCTAGTTATTTTATAACTCCCCCAATCAATACTGAACTGACTATCTGATGTATCTAATCAAGTTTCCGGTGCAAACATACAAGCTCATGTTGTTCTTGAGCCTGAAGTGTCTAATGAACAGACTGCTAATGAAGGATTTGATGCAAACATTTTACATGCTCCTGGTGATGAACATATAGTGTCTAATGAGGGATCTAATGCAAGCATTTTGCAAGCTCATTGAAGGATTTAGTGTCTAATGATGATCTACTATGTTGAGAGAGACAGAGATTTGCAGGCATTGATGACAAGCAAATTATAGTGCATTTTCATAGCTTGAGGAAACGTCGAGGCCATCTACCAGAAAGTCCCCGTATCATGACAACTTAGCATAAATACTTTTCTAATCTGTTGTTTGAAACTATTGGCATACTTGTGCAGGATAGATATATTGATATGCAGTTTGCGCACTGGTTATACGTGCAATTACACTTTGATATTTTCAGCCAGAGAACGAATAATTCAAGCAGGTACAGACCATGTTTGTAGTCCTTGTACACCATGTTGCATTTTGTGTTTTTTGGTGCTTGCATCATTTAGTGTTTATAATCTGAACTACTTTGGATCATTAGCTGGTTTTCAAAGTGCATGTAGCTTCACATTTTCTCAAGTTATGTTGATTTCTGGAGTGCAAGTGCCTTCGTATTTTTTAAGTTAAATGTTCGCCCCTGGTAACTTGAATCCGTGGATCAGCCACTGCACACAAATCATACACGAATGCAAGTACGAATTAAATGAAATGCAGGGACTTACGCTAGCTCGTTGTACAGGCTCACTGCAGCTCTGCTTGCGCTTGGGACGTTCCATGTACAAGTCCATATTAACACTTGCTTGGATGTGTAGGACTTGTGCTCCTTGCATCCCCCTCCGCATTTTTGACACGGCGAATGGTTGATCAAATAAGAGGAATCGACCTTGATGTTGTACCGGAGGACAGATACTTATAAGGTTATACGGGTGTGCAGGATGTGTACCAGATCCCGTAGCGCCGTCATGCTTCGCTAAAAAATGGATTTGCTTGTTTCAGATGATATCTCCAGAAGAAATAAGAGTTAAAGTCAGAGTTGCATAGGCATGTAAGCTAAGAGAGCAGTGAAAGGATATCCAAACATCGTCGGAACAGTGCACAAGGGAGTGATGTGTGGATACCTAGTTCGGGCCGGCGTTTGGGCATGCTCGCCTAGCTAGAGTGCGGGTCACTTCAGAGCCGTTGAGGGTGATGCGCTGGCGTTGGCTGGCTGCGCACGGATGCAGATCTTGAGTGGCAGCGGAGCGCTACGATGCGGTGGACGAGACCGTTGGCACTACAAGAAATATGTCAACTAGTGACCTTCTGTCAGTGACCCTGGAAGAATTGGTCATAGATCTATTACCATTTCAGACCAATTGGTCAAAAGCTGTTCGGGGGGCTCCAAACCCTAAACTATAACGACCATTTTGGTCAGAAAGGTCGTAATTTCCTTACACGAAATGGTCATAAAGCAGATAGCACAGGTCCGCTGCCTTATTTCTAGCTGATCATGACCAATATAGATGGTCATAACCTTGTAAATTGTGGTGGGTTGCTATGACTAGGCGCCACCTCATCAGTTTTTCCTATGTGTCATGTCCATGTGGCAGTTTTTGCCCTAGGTTGTGAAGCAACCTATATTTCTGTCATACCCAAAATTCCCAAAAAATCTCATAAATTCTTTGGGTCATATCTTCGTCAAATATGTAAAAAACTTTCCTTGCCTAGTTCAAAAATAATTCAAAAATATTCATTTTCCTATTCTGTTCAGAAAAACACTTTGTGAAGGAAGTACCACTTTGGCATGTCCAAATGGTATCCATTTTCTACAGTGCTTTCCTATGCCCAAATAACCATCCTCCACCAAATGCCAGCTCAATCCATTCATTATTTTGAGCCCAGCTTCAACATTTGTATTTATGTCCAGTGTGGTACTTTGCAAAGCAAGTACCACCTAGGCTCCTCCTTTTGAGCTGAAAATTTGTGAAGACGGTCTTCTTAGTAACTGATCATCCTCAGCCAAAACTCATGCCCATTAGCCATGTGCATTTCCCATACCGCTAATCAAACACTTGGCTGCTTATTCATGTTTGAGCATCGATCGATCTCCTTGTGAGAATCTTATTTTGTGATTTTCTTCCTAGCACCTACCTGGGGAGTGCCCAACTCACTAGACATGCCTAGGCCACCCAGAACACATGTCAACGCCACGGTCACGCGACGGGCATGCGAGCTTACGCGCTCTAGAGTTGGGGCCCTCGGCCATCGTCCAAACCTCGACGCATCGCCACCAAACCATGTATTTATTATTAAATAGGTACTTATGTAACTAAAAATGACTTTTGGAAAAAAAATAGCAAACTATGAGGCAGCTGCAGTTCAAATTTGACCCGCTTCCTGCTGAATCGGCGGGAATTTGTCTTTTTCACCAGAGGTGGATCAAAACTTTTGACACCCAACCATTTTGTCAATTGTGCATTAAATATGGCCTAGTATTTTAGAAATTTGATTTGGTCCAATTTTGCAACAAATATATGGTAGGTCCTTCACAAAAAAAACTCATTTCAAGGACTCAGAAAATGGAAAATGAATTTTCCGTGCAAAGAAAATGACAACTCCCTTAGGCAACATTGTTTGGAATTCCAAGATGCACCCTTGTGCACAATATGAGATCATTTGAACAAACTATGCCATGAATGTGGCCATAAGATTGATCATTTGGCTTGAAAGCCATGAATCTTCACGCATGATAGCTCATTTTTGAGAACACTTTTAAAAAATAATTTCCGTATTACAAGTTTATTATTTTTCCTGGAAACTTGGTCACATATGATGACACAATGCGAAGGTTTTCCATTTTTTTGATTTTTTTTGAATTTTTTATGCCCGTTTCAAAATGCGGTCAAAACGGCGGGAATGACCGTTCCTAGCTAGTGGTTGAATCTTGGTTTTTTTTGGTGTTTCTCTGATTAAATAGATACTTATGTACCTAGAAATGATTTTTGAAAAAAATAATGAGCAAACTACGAGGCAGCCGCAGTTGAAATTTTACCCACTTCCTACTATATCGGCGGAAATTTGTCTTTTTCACGAGAGGTGGATCAAAACTTTTTACACCCAACCACTTGGTCAATTGTGCATTAAATATGTCCTAGTATTTTAGAAAATTGATTAGGTCCAATTTTGATACAAATATATGGTAGGTCCTTCACAAAAAAACCCCTTTTAGGGCACTCGAAAAATGGAAAATGAATTTTCCGTGCAAAGAAAATGAAAACTCCCTTAGGAAACATTGTTTGGAATTCCAAGATGCACCATTGTGCACAATATGAGATCATTTGAATAAACTATGCCATGAATGTGGCCATAAGATTGATAATTTGGCTTGAAAGCCATGAATCTTCACGCATGATAGCTCGTTTCTGAGAACACTTTCTAAAAATAATTGTTGTATTACAAGTTTATTATTTTTCCTGAAAACTTGGCCACATATAATGACACAATGCGAAGGTTTTCCAATTTTTTGTTTTTTAAATTTTTTATGCCCGTTTCAAAATGCGGTCAAAACGACGGGCTTGACAGTTCCTAGCTAGTGGTTGAATATTGGAAAACTTTTGATGTTTCTCTGATTAAATAGGTACTTATGTACCTAGAAATGATTTTTGGAAAAAATAAAGAGCAAACTATGAGGTAGCTACCGTTCAAATTTGACCCGCTTCCAACTAAATTGACAGAAATTTGTCTTTTTCACGAGAGGTGGATAAAAACTTTTGAAACCCAGCCATTTGGTCAATTGTATATTAAATATGGCCTAGGATTTTAGAAAAACCATTTGTTACAATTTTACAACAAATATATGGTAGGTCCTTCACAAAAAAACTCAACCATTTGTGTTTTTCACCGAGAGGTGGATAAAAGCTTTTGAAACCCAACCATTTGGTCAATTGTGCATTAAATATGGCCTGGTATTTTAGAAAATTTATTTGGTCCAATTTTGCAACAAATATATGGTAGGTCATTCACAAAAAAAAATCATTTTGCGCACTCGGAAAATGGAAAATGAATTTTCCATGCAAAGAAAATGAAAACTCCCTTAGGCAACATTGTTTGGAATTCCAAGATGCACCCTTGTGCATAATATGAGATCATTTGGACAAACTATGTCATGAATGTGGCCATAAGATTGATCATCTGGCTTGAAAGGCATTGATCTCCACACATGATAGCTCGTTTCTGAGAACACTTTTTAAAACTAATTGCCGTATTACAAGTTCATTATTTTTTCTGGTAACTTGGCCACATATAATGACAGAATGCGAAGGTTTTCCAAATTTTTGTTTTTTTTGAATTTTTTATGCTCATTTCAAAATGCGGTCAAAACGGCGGGCATGACCGTTCCTAGCTAGCGGTTGAATCTTGGAATTTTTTTGGTGTTTCTCTGATTAAAAAGATACTTATGTACCTAGAAATGATTTTTCGGAAAAATAAATAGCAAACTATGAGGCAGCCGCAGTTCAAATTTAACCCACTTTCAACTAAATTGACAGAAATTTGTCTTTTTCACGAGAGGTGGATAGAAACTTTTGAAACCCGGCCATTTGGTCAATTGTATATTAAATATGGCCTAGTATTTTAGAAAAATCATTTGTTACAATTTTACAACAAATATATGGTAGGTCCTTCACAAAAAACTCATTTTGGGCACTCGAAAAATGAAAAATGAATTTTTCGTGAAAAGAAAATGAAAACCCCCAAATCAACATTGTTTGTCATCTCAAGATACACACATATGCACTATATTGATTCATTTTAACAAAATATAAGTGGTTAATATGTTGAATATTTGCCCTGAAAAAGAGGATAAAAACTATAAGAAAAACAACATTTTTTTATACAACTTTAATTCTGATTGGTGGAATCAGCTAAGGCATGGATTGATGACATGGCGTACATCCAACCATCCACCCGTACATCCAACCAACCCGAGCCGGATGCGCAGCCACCCCACGACCCCACGTCCAACCGTGACCTAACCTATCCATTCCTCCCCCACCCCACGACCTCTCCTCTCCTCTCCCTCCCAGCCGCCGTCAGATCCGCCATGCCCACAGCACTCTCTGCTCCACCCAAACCCTACCCACAGCCGCCGCCATGCTCCGTCACCGGCGACCTCGCCGCCGCCACCCCTCTCCCCTTGCCCTATCTCCATACCGCACGCGAGGGAGGGAGGGAGGCCCCAAATCGAAGCGAGCAGCAGCTTCCGGTTCCAGATCGAGAGGGGCCCCAAATCCTCACCTTCCTCTGCCCCTTGGCTCCTCTGTGTCGCCCTACCCCTCGGCTCCCGCGACGCCGAGCCGGACGGGAGGAGCCACCGCCCCACAGCACGCGCGCGCCGGTAGGGCGAGGGGATCGATGGCGAAGCTGTATGTGCAGGCGGTGCCCCCGCCGGATCTGAACAAGAACACCGAGTGGTTCATGTACCTGGGGGTCTGGACCACCTACATCTTCATCCTCTTCGTCTCCTGGCTCCTCATCCTCTCCATCTTCGGCTGCACCCCCGGCATGGCCTGGACGCTCGTCAACCTCGGCCACTTCGCGGTACCCGCCTCCCCCCTCCCCTCTCTCCCTCCCTCCCTCACACGTCCTCGACTCCCGTGGATCTGAAGGCCGTCTTTCCGTGGTCTGTCTTCTGTCTATAACATAGAAATTTCGAGGTGACTTTTCGATCATGAGATTCGAGATTACCATTCAGATGGGTCGACGTAGGTCACGTACTGAATTAATCATGCTGCGGCGCCCCCATTTCTGTCCATACATCCAGTCAGGAATCCGTCATACAGTAGTACTGACTGAACCAGCCCCTTTCCTCGATCGTCAATCCTTCCGCCTGCAAATGGCGAGGAATTATTAACCAAGTCAAGCTTGTAAGGGCTGGCAAACCTGTATTGTAGTAGTCATGGTGATCAGCGCACGGAGAGTGACAGTTGGGTATGCAGGCTACCAAATTGATTGAACATAGCGAGACGCTTAATTATTTACTTTGGCAGGCAGCAGTCCTTAATCTACGCTGGCAGGTCGGCCTGTCAGGAAATCAGCTGTTCTAACTAGCTGGATTTGGTTTCTTCCGGTTGTTTGTGCGTCCGCCCCGCGATTCATATTCTAGATACTTTCTGTAGTTAACACTTGTGAGTTGCTTAGGATTGACGATGATGCCAAGCCAAAGAGTATACATCTGCAAGAGATTGCTTGCTTCGCCAATCCCGCAAACTAATAAAGTGTATTCTAGTTTGAAGGTTTACTGTTTCATAATAGCCAAATAAATAGCCTGCATTTAATAATTCTGTTGCTACTTTAAATATAATAATGTAGTGGCAAAATTCATGAAATCTTTCTGGCAGTAAATACTGCAGTTCTAGTTGGCCCAACCTCAATTCTGGAAGTACAAATTATTGCTATTTTTCTCATAAGATTATAGCATGCAACATACTATCTAGAAATCATTTCTCTATTGACATTGCTTTCCTAATTGAATCTTCATTTCAGATTACATACCACTTCTTCCACTGGAAGAAGGGAACTCCATCTGCAAGAGAATCCGTGAAGAAGAGCAACGACCAGATCCTCGCCTTCAACAAGGTGAGCTCTTCTTCCACGCTCATTTGAGTTTACTCCGTCGTTGAATCGTAGCATTGAACAGTCGTTCGTTACTGTAGTCGATATTAACAAGTGCAGTGCTCGTGTCGTGGATAGCATAACCCACCTGTGTCACACCAGATTGATTTCAATGGTTTAACATAACAAGTATAGCAAGGAGATAGTTTTGTTTTCACTGTGCAAGTCCTAAACCTGACTGCAAAGCACTGTACGTAGGCACTGAAAGGCAGCTGGAAGTCTTTTATGGGAGTATATACTTCTTTTATCAATTATGGGAGTATATACTTAATAGACAGAATAAAGAGAAGAGAGTGTACTTAAACAACACTTCTTTTATGGGAGTATATACTTGTATCATACAATAGCATCAGCTCATGCATTTTCAATTCCTCGTCTAGGCGATACCGAATTGTTCTGTTCATATTTGGGGTGATTCTTGTACATAGATGTATTTCTCTTGGATTTATGTCTACAGAAGCTGCATGTAGAATTCTGGTCTCTTACCTTTTTCATAGAAAGTAGAAGGGAAAAGGTTAATTTTATCTATTAACATGGCCATACTAGAAGGTTAATTCTCTTTGAAACAGATATCAAGGGTAATTTGAGTTATTCGTCATCTCCAAAAGCCAAACTGCTGTAGTTCTTCTGACCAACCTGCGTGTTTAAATTCAGGTGTGAGGAGGAGCCTGTGGCTGAGACTGCATCAGCACAGATGCTGCAACCCATCACAGCGAGTTCCTCGGCCTCTGTTACGGCCGATGCAGCAGTAACTCAGGACACCATTCATGCCACGCTGCCACTTCTACATTTTCTTTCTCTGTTCTAGTTACTTATGTGATTTATTCCTGGTACTTGTTGCTGTTGTATTCTGATTACTTGTTGTGACCGGTATTGAGAGATTTTGGTGGTTGCTTTGAGTACATTTAACTTGGAGTTCTCCAGTACTCCTAGATTTGCTACTCAAACAAATTTTGAGTACTTGCACTGGAAAGGAGTGAAATACTCCTGGTACTTGCATAGGTTTAAAAATGACTTGCGTAGGTTTAAAAATACTCCTGGTACTTGTGGTGAAACCAACAAGCAACTTGCTAACCTCTTTCAGTGTTCAATCATCTTTTCATTCTTAAATTTCAGTGTTCAATTTCAGATTATACAAACTGGAAGTGTCTGTTGTTCTTTTTCTTTTTTGAACTAAACTAGAAGTAGGAATTCATTTTATTGGGTTAGTGTTGTAAATTGTCGATGTTTCCTTTTTGTTATTGGCTTATTGCTTGCTTCATTTGGACAGCTACAACTGAAATTATTATGATGCCATATTTTTTATATTACTCCATGCTCACCAAGTTATTGAGTTGAAGTTGTCGTTGTTTGCTGTCAAGATTTGCTTAGCCTGAATACATGGTTATGTTTTTGTGTACTACTGTCCTGTTGTCTCTGTTGGATGGACAGCATCCCAGTACAAGTACTTGCTAGGTTTTACCTGTTCATGCAAATCTTGTTGGGTGTTGCAACACTTGGATTATTTATTAATATAACCAAGCAGCGATGCTTCCATTTTAACACATCTATTAGTGTGCTAAAACTACTAAAGTACTTGCTTCTTCTTACCCAGAGTAGTACATCAGGCTTGTATTAACTTGTATCAACTGTATTAACTTGTAGCCTAGTCACTGCAGTCATCTTGTGCTTTTATCTTCTCTGTGATGTCATGTCCTTTGAGTCTACTTATTAAAAACCTTATGCTCATATTTCTTTTTACTACCTCTATTTCCATAAACGTGACATTGTTTTGTTTCTAAATACTTGATGCATACAAGTTTGAGGGCATTATCCTAAACCACTGCTCTGGTTCATCCATCTCCTATACTTTGTTACTTGTGCTTAATTGAGATGTTACTCAAGGGTAGTGTTTGGGCCAGCATATATAAAGGGTATGGTCGCTTACTTTAATATGTGTGTTTACTCAAAACAGTCAAAATATCTATAAAGAGAGTGAACTCACTTCATGGATTCTTTCAATCTTCAATGGTTATGGTTTTTGCATTATAGATTCTTAATCTCGGCTGATTTCAGACTCTTCCAAGTGCTAGCTAGCTCCAAAAGCAAATCATATTCATTTGGAAGATGCAACATTCTATCAGAATTCATTCTCCTGCTCTTTTTCGTGTACTTAATGTCATCCATTCTTCAAACCTGTTGGTTAAGTTCTTATAGTGTGTCGCTTTGTTCGGAACTGTATTTTTGTTTTAGGATTTGCTTCTTGTGTGGTACTGGATGGCGGAGTATTTAAACAATTTGGTTACTATCGGAAGCACTTTAATTCTATGGAATGAAACTTTGACAAGCATGCATATATATGTGTTCAAATTTTCTGGATTATGTGATGGCATTCTATGATTCTGTTTAACTACTTAAGTATATGTATGAATGTGCTTGAGTCCATGATTTATTTTTCTGATTTTTGATTTGACCTCAAGATTATCTTCTTATTTCTCTTGTCCTTCTGGAGCAGCATGATTTGATTCGGTACAAGGGGTTCGTCATGCCAGGCTCCTCTTTTCTGCTGCTTCCATGCAACGGTGGTGGCGGCTGTGTTGTTTGGCATCGGCTACAAAAACAGCCATGGTGAGCTCCTTTCCTTCCTCTGCTCCATTTAGTCACGATCAGTTTATGGAGGTGTTGCTTATTTGGTCAGATTTCCTTACTTGCTTCAGGCATAAGAATAAGCTTATAAGAACAGAATATTGATACTCTGCGAGCTATGAGTAGAATGCTCTATTTTCACGAGTCACCTTTCTTGTATGAACGAGTATCTCATTTTAACTAGCTGGAGAACAAAAAGCATGGTACTAGCTCAATTTGTGTTATCATTCTAAATAACTATAGTTTTCTTGAATGGTCTGTTCATAATATATTTGCGCCAGTTTTTTTGATTCTTCTCTACTGATTCATGTAACAGGGCGACCGAGGAAGGCATGTTGTCTGTTTTCTTGAAGGCCGTTCTATTTGTTCCCAGCCCTAACTACGGTTGTCTAGCTAGTTTGGCATGTTGTTCATATCACTATGGTAGTCCAACGAGTTTGGCATGTTGTGAGTTTGGCATGTTCATGATGGGAGCAGGTGCCAGTTTGTGATTGCTTGTAAAGCTTGTAAAGTATTGTATTACACTTGTAGTCATTACTGTGATTGCCACTGTATTACACTTGTAAGGATCTGGTTGCTCTTATTTGAAGTATTATGTGTGCTTTTTGTCTGCCCATTTGAATATTGGTTCAAATATGAAGAATATGAGCCTGATAGATGGGACCCACTTACCAGAAAATGACAAATGGGACCCAGTTACCAGAACCTGACAACTGGGACCTATCTGACTAGTGCACCCTTCTTTTGGGAAAAAAAGAAAACTAAATTCGTTTAGACAAAAAGGCCACAACCCAACAATAAAAAAGGTTGCAATGTTGGGCTTGGCCC
This sequence comes from Aegilops tauschii subsp. strangulata, assembly GCF_002575655.3. Lineage (NCBI taxonomy): Eukaryota > Viridiplantae > Streptophyta > Magnoliopsida > Poales > Poaceae > Aegilops > Aegilops tauschii. Next base: position 93,340,247 of record NC_053040.3, read on the forward strand.
ATGAAGCCGATCAAAAATTGATAGAAAAATATATAAAAAGGCTGAATTGTTGGGCTAGGCCCATGTACAAAATCGAATTGGATCGGGCTGATTCTTGTGCCACATCGGATTGCCACGTCGGATGCCTACGTGGCCTGGGGAGGCTGCTAGTGACCAAAACAAAACAGTAGGCATATTTTGGTCGTAAACGTCTACGACTTTCTCACAGAGAAGGTCGTTAATTTCAGTTTACGACTGCCAGCTTTTGACCTTCTGTTTTTGTCACAAAAAGGTCTCAAATGAAAAACAATGACCTTTCAGTGACCAATAGTCAAGGTCATAAGTTGACATATTTCTTGTAGTGTGGTGAAGCCCCAACGGCCTCGGGGGCGGAGGTGCGACGATGTGCTCGGTGAAGTAGCCCCGGTGAGCTGGGAGACTGCGTCGGTGAAGCGCACCTGATGCGGTGGAACTCGGTGTCTGTGAGGCACGTCGGTTGCGGCGGCCGATGTTGTCGGTGGACCACCCGGTGCGGTGGACGAGGGCGTAGATGAGGTAGCTCCGGTGCGGTGGTGAAGCGCGACCGTCGTCTTCGTCGTCATCGTCCGGCACAGAGGTGGGGATCGGTGGGGAAAGAGACGAGACGAGGGGCGATTCGAGGGTTGGCGGCGAATTAGGGATTTGAGCAATCTGGGCGCGGAAGGGGACGGTGGAGAAGAGAGATTTTGCAGGGCTGGAATTGGGGCCGCCAGATATTTCAATCCGAAACGTGGAAGCGCGAACTTATATTGTCGTCGTCCTTTTTTTGGGGGGAGGGGGGTGGGTGGCTGGGTGCTACGCGTCCGTCCGACACACGCGACCACCCCGACAGGACTATGCTTCGGTGCCTTAAGGCACCTGCCTTTGTGTCCATGACATGTGGGCCCAACAAGTGGCTGGCCCACATGTCAGTGACCCAAAGACAGTTGCCTTTAAGGCACCGAAGCAGCGTCCACCCCGACACGACCCTGGTCTGCCTGGTGCGCGTACATTTGAGAATGCAAACGAATCTTCTTTCATTTGCAAACGAATATGTATGTATTACCATGCCCGTGTTTTCCTTGCAATAATTAGTCATTCGAAACGAGATACTCCATCCGTTCACTTTTGTAAGTCGTTTCAGACAACTTGAAATGAACTGTTTTGCACACTGTCTGAAATGTCTTCAAGGTCTTATAAAAGTGAACAGAGGGAGTACTATAAATTAATTAATGAGGAGTTATTTGAAAAAAGTTCGAAACGGTACCCACGCTAACGTGGATTAGAGTGTGTGTCACATAATTATTTATTTGAATTAGAGTGTGTGTCACGTAGCGATCTCCAATTCTAACGTGGATTTCGCATTTCACTGTATCCACGCTACTTTTTTTAATACAAATTCATATGTATATGATGAACACCATGGTAGTGAGAAAACTTTTGGGTGGAGTCAAACATATGACCTACAAAATAGCACAACAAACTGAGTCAATGTCAACTTTTCGAAACTTAGTATGGCACGAATTCAAAATAATTACCCATATGCCTGCTCCTCGGTTCAAATCTTACAATGTACACCGAATTGAAACATCGATATTAAGTCTCGTACTATGTACATTCAAATGTTGTTTTTAGCCCACCCCCGCACAAACACTACATACTTCCTGTATCAGTCAATCTTCCTCTCCTAACCACCTTAGCAAGCTATCGGTTTCCAACACACGTTCATTCTTTCTCTCCATGTTTCGATCTCTAAGTCTCTCAACTACACAACCCCCTTTTCCACTCTGTTACCAAATGTATTTACCTCACACACCCGCCATTGCACCCCATGCCGAGCTCTCTCTCTCTCCTCCCTCTCCCTCTCACCCTCTCGCGCTAAATACATGCATTGCCTATCTAGCCCCCCAACCTCTCGTGCGCACGCACACACGTTGTATATCTAGGTCACTCCCTCGAGACTGTCTCACTCTTTCTTCCGCACGGCGGGCCACACTCGCTCAATCTCGCTCTCTTTATCTGAGTCTCGTTTAACCTCGTTTTCTTTCACACACAAATGATATATCTCCCTGTTCGGGCCTCGATCGACACACTCTATACTCTCTCACGCAGATTGTCTATCTAGGTCAGTCCATCCAAGCCGCCGCCACTCTTTCGACCTCATGGTGGGCCACGCTCACTCAATCTCTCTCTCTCTCTCTCCGTATGTCTCGATTGACCTCGCTCTTTCTCGGACAAAAACGATATATCACCATGTTTGAGCCCAATTCGACCTATTCACATTGTATACTCTCTCACGCATATCGTCTATCTAGGTCACTCTCTCCAACCCGTCTCACTCTTTCGATCGCACGACGACCCTATGTGATCGGTTGACCTTGCTTCCTCCCACGCACAAAATATATCTACACGTCTGTGACTGGATCATCTCTCAAGCTCTATCTTACAACCCTCACCCTTGCCAAAAATCTCAATCGGACAATACCTCTCCAGAGCATATATATTTGTTCAATGAATGTCGGACCACACTCACTTTGTCTCTCTATCTATATGTCTCTCGATTGACCTCACTTTCTCACACCGTATCTTCCACGCGTTGAAGCTACCTCCATCCCTCGCAAAGCCGGAGCTATTTACATTGCGAGGGGCACTCCAACCTTGGATTAATTTGTGTAGGCATTTATTCCGGTCGGTTTAGATTATATATTCGTAGCATTCGGCCCACAACTACTCCAAACACCGTTGCAACCCACGCAACTCCCCTAGTTGATTTCCCTCTGGCTCGGTCATCGCTCTCTCGCACGTCCTTTCTCGCCTTCAACGTCGCACCATGGTATTATTAAAAAACTATGTTGTTTCTCTTTAATTATTATAAATAAGCTACAAAACTACACACCGATAGTCTACTTGGAACGTAACAAATTTCGACCCACAAATTAAAGTGCTACAAACTACACACCGAGGGGCCCACATGTCATGAAACAAATTTGGACCCATATACAAATTAAAAAATAAATGACGAGGATCGAACATGCGACCGGGCCTTCAAGCCGCACGTCAATAGGCAACATACGTAGAATAGCAATGTTTGTTGTATCCCCTTTGTTCACATAATGTTTTTATATTACCACAGCCTAATTAATGGATAACATGTAATATTATTTTTAGTACTATTCGCCTTCACTTACTGGTGGGGTCCATGTGTGCTCTCTCTCTCCTCCCCTTCTGCGTTTAGACGCACGGGCAAACAGGAAGAACTCGCGGGCGATGTTGCCGTTCACCATATCTGGACGCGTTCACAAGTCACGGCACCAGTTTCACGTACTAGCAGCACTAGTCAGTGTGTACGTGCAATGCACGTTAATTTGGAAGTATATTAAGTGCATGCGGATATTAACTACTAGGATATTATTTGCGTGTTGTCATGTGATTAGCACTATTTTTGGCATGAAATTAACTGCACGCTAAACGTGTTGAGCTCTCGACATTGAACCAGTCTAGGTCATTGGATGACAAGGAATACATGTGGCTTGATGACGTTTTATATTTAATTTGATACGACTCTAGCAGAACATTCAATCGATCAAACCATACATTTCGTTCAGTCTGACTCCGACTTTAAATTATACGACGATCGATATAAAATAAACGGAAATGATAAACGTTCGGATTTTAAGCATGGCAATCCGAACATTTTTCATGGCAAATTTAGATTACGCGGCGGCGGCGGGGGCGTCTCGCGGTGGGAAGTGGCTCCTCTGCCGTGCTCTGTGTGTTGTCGGGCCACTGACCGACGGCGACGGCGGCGTCTTGCGCCGTTGTTGCCGTACTCCTGGACGTTGGCCTAGCTTCAAGGAAGGCCAAAATGTTCTGGACTTCAGAGCGAGTCAACTGGCGGGAGGAAGCGACTGGCATTGGTGCAAGGAAGCGGTCGACGGCGGCCATCCATGCTGCTGAGGGGGGCACTGGCACCCGCGCGGGGACATGCGTTGTTAACGGCGCGGCGGAGACATTCGGGTGCACGGGCATCGGCACGGGCGCGCACGTCAGTGCACGCGCACGCGCATGCGCTGGCAGGTGCACGGGCACCGGCACGGGCGTGCGCGTCCGTGCACGCGCAGGCGCATGCGCTGGCAGGTGCACGAGCAAGTGAAAGTCGGCTGGGACCTCGTGGAACCCCGTGGGATCAAGCTCGGCGACAATGTGCGGCTCCCAGCCCATCAATGCCACGGGGATGGGCGCTGGCGCAGTCGGGGCGACGGGAGCCGGAACAGGAGCGGGGACAGGCGCGGCGTCTTCCCGCAAGGCCAGTTCAAGCTCGTCCCAAAGCGCCTTATGTTCTTGAGACTCCGGCTGGGTGTCTTCCTCAGGAAACTGGAACACTAAGGGCAGACCATCGTGATGCGGCATGGCGTACGTTTAGGTCAGGCTAGTTGGAGGTAGATGACAGGAGAATCGGAGAGGAAGAGAGAGGACTGTAGCGATACCGGGTAGTGCGGGGTTGAATTTAAACTGCGGCGCCGGCGACATTAAAAGTGGGAGCAGTTGGGACGACGGTGGGCGACGGAGCCTGGTCAAAGGGCTCGCTTCCCGGTGAGCATGCACAGCGGTCTGCTCGCACGCCTCCCGTCGACTCACACGCTTGCTCGGACGGCACCTGCCGATGAGAAGTGCGGACTCGTGGCGGCACGTAAACGCCCACGGTTTCAATAGTGAAAGCGTTCGCCTTAACGTGACAGGTCTTTGATCCAAAATACCTTGGCTCTTCATTTGTTTGCTTAGTTAGACTTCAGACAAGTTATATATGCAGAGTAAAAGGATAATCCCTCCGTACCAGTGCATTGCCTGATATATTAACCCAAGTACTAGGCACGAACAAACGGGCTCAATCCTGTGATCATCCTGGTGTAGTAGTAATAGTAGTACTAGGCAATGCAGTTGACGGGTGACCTTGACGAGCGGTGACCGAGGGAATTGAACCATGCTCGGGACGGTAGGTAACGTTGTCTAGTTACTAAAGCATCCCTCCGTTGTTTATCGGTAGTCATTATGGACTGGGGACATGAGGGGAATTTCCTAGGGCTAGAATTCTGGCCGCCAGATATTTTGACTTGAAACGCTGAGGCTCGACTGGTTGGGGTTGCCTAATGTGCGTACCACGCACGCCACCGAAGGACACGAGCCCGGTTTTTTTAGGATCAACACGAGCCAAGGTCTGGCTGGTACGCCGTTGGGTCCTACCATTCGAGAATACGAAAGGAACCTTTTAAATTGCCGAATGAATCTATGTGTATTACAATACCCGTATTTTCCTTGCAAATACTAATCTCAACGTGGTAATTGATTTATGATGAGTTGTTGAATTAGAGTGAGTTTGTGATATAGTGACCTCAATGTGGATTTCACATTTTATGGTATCCCTAGTAAGTTTTCCAATGCAAATTCAAATTTAAAATATGAACAATATGGAGGTGAGAAAACTTTGTATGTATCAAGCATATGACCACACACACACACACACACACACACACACACACAGAGACACACACACACACGAACACAACAACAATCCAATAAGAATAGTGCATCTATTTTTCCAAACCTTGCATGTATGACACGAATTCAAAAATACTCCTTCTATTCCTAAATATTAGTCTTTTAGAGAGTTCAACAAGTGACTACATACGGAGCAAAATGAGTGAATCTAGACTCTAAAATATGTCTATATACATCCGTATGTGGCAGTCCATTTGAAGCCTCTAAAAAGACTAATATTTAGGAACGAAGGGAGTAAAATGTAAGACATCCATGGTCCTCAGTTCAATATTTAAAATGGACATGAAACTGAAACATGAATATTAAGTCTAGTACTACAGTACATGCAAATGTTGTGTTTAGGCGGAGCTATGATTGTCGGGGGTCAACCGCTCGACCTTAGATAAAATTGTGGAGCTCTGTTTAGGGTTGTTTATATTATATTTGTCCCCACCCTGCCAACCACCGATTGGTTGTGCACCCCCACCCCTCCTCCCCGGGAGAATATCATGTGCCCCCATACCTTAGATGCTATATGCCGATACGAGTTGCTTGGAGATTGTAGATCTGAGATATAGCAGCTCACATGATGTGTCTTAATATTTTTGCAGGAAACCTTGATGAGTTTGAGAATTGCACACAATTTGTACAAAAACTACTTAGATGCCCTTTGATCCCATATCCAACGACCTCGAAGCTTGTATCACCTTAGCATCTAAGATGAAGGAGGACATCATATTCTCCTCTATGTAAGAATATCATGTGCTACCACACCTTAGATGCTTTGGTGATACAAGCTCTTCGGAGGCGTTGGATTTTTGACCCAACACCTCCTCGGTGGTTCGAATGGTTTTTTGCAGAAAAGCCCCAAAAGAGTTCGTCCACTGCTTACAAGCACAAAGACTGCTCAGATGCCATTGGATCTCAGATCAAACGACCTCCAAGGTCGTATCACCGTAGCATCCAAGCTGCGATAGCACCTTATGTTTTCTCGCACGGGAGAGTATGAGGTGCTCCCGCACCGTAGATTCTATGGTGATACGAGTTCACTGAGATCTAACGGCCCACAGTAGGAGGTTTGAATGTTTTTGCAATATACGGCTGATAGAGTTTGGGAAATGCGCAGAAAGTACAAGTACTACGCATGTGCCATCTGATCACTGATCATACGACCTAGATGCTCATATCACCGTAGCGGGTAATTAAGCTACGGGGAGCACCTAATATGAGCACCGGGGAGCCGCTGGATCGAAGATGCAGCGGCACACACGAGGCCTGAATGTTTTATTTGCAAAAAAACCTTTGGAGAGTTTGGAAATTGGTCATAATTACAAAGACTACTCCCAAGCCATTGGATCTCATTTACAACGGTGTAAAAACTCGTATCACCATAGTATCTAAGCCGCGGGGTGGATGTGATATTCTATGCCGCTGTCATTTTTGTTCGTAAACTTGCAAAATACGTGTAACTCGTGCCGTTACTTGTCTAACCGCGCAAAGTGTTTGTTCAAAAAAACCATCCTACACCGAAATATCGGAACAACACACGGGGTCCCAGTTGTCATTAATCAAATTTGGACGTAAACTAACAAATCTGAAAGACGAGATTCGAACTGGCAACCTGGACTACAAAGTGTAAGTCGATAGCCTGAAAAAACAAACGGTTGTTGGCTTTGTCCCATAACTTGATTTTATACAGTACTTGCGTTGAGTAGAGTAGAGGGAGTGCCTCATCAACACGTGCATGACCGTTGTCTCACTTACTGGTGGGTCCCAGGTCTGCGATCTCAATCTCTCTTCTCTCCATCGTCTAACCTTTGCACGGGCAGACACGAAGAGCGGCGCTAGCTTGCCGTGGTGTTATTACAACTAAAAAATGCTTGGAAAATAGAAGAATCGCCTAGAACAAGAGACGTTGTGGCTGGTCGAGACGGAGCTAACCACATCTATCCTCCGTGCCATGTTTGCATGATGAAGCTGTGTGGCTAGTGGGGTGTTTTTGACCGACTGGCTGGGTCCCGAGGTCGAACCATAGGTACTACGTCTGATACAGTATATTTTTACACGCACATTTTTCCTCCGTGCCGAGACGTGGCACACCCTACCGCACGGTTTCGGGGTCCTCCCGGGTGGTGCACGCATATATTCTTCCTGACGTGGGATGCCCTACCGTGCGTTTTCTAGGTCTTCCTCGGTCGTAGCGCGAAAGTAAGTAAATGAGTCGCCAAATCACGAAAGACCACCTTTCCCGCCGAGTACATCAGTGAAGCACTGTGGCTAGCTAGTTGGGCTAGTTCGACCGATTAGCTAGGCTTCCGCCACATTTGTTTTTCACCCCTTTTTTTATCTACTTGCCGGCAGGTAAATTTAAATATCCACCGCGGCGTTGGTCTGGTGTTTGGGTGCGGCAAGATTTTTAATTTTTTGATTGATGGGAGCAGGCGCGGTAGGATTTTTAACTTTTTGATTGACGGGAGCAGGCGCGGCATCAATTAGTCACGATGACTCCGCCTGTCAAAACCCACTGCTCCCTGATGTGAGAAGTCGTCGACTGGTGTTTTACCGTGGTGAAAACCAAAAGATTCCCCGCTCCCTCCGCCTTCCCGTAGATTGCATTGCCTTTCAGCCGTGTCGCCCCCTTTGCTTCCTCTCCCCATTGCTTCTACCTAGTGCCATGGCGGCGCAGCAGATCACGGAGTCCGAGGTGAGGCACCTGACACAGGAGCTCCATGCCAAGGATGCGGAGCTCAGGGCCAAGGACGTGGAGCTCCGTGAGCTCAAGGAGGAGAGGAGTGCCATGCTCCTCCGTTATGTGCAGGAGTTCACGGAGCTTCAAAAGCGGCAGGCGTCCACCACAAAGATGCTCGAGGCGTTGGCGGCATTGCTGTAGAAAGCGGGAGATATGATAGGCCGTCAGGGGAGCCGGCTGGAGCGCGAGCGGGCCGATCGTGACGAGGTCCAGGATCGCCTCAGCCACTTGGTGAACCAAGTTTCCACGCACGTGTTGCGGCTACGTGATGCCTACCGTCATGCCAGCGGGACGATGCCGGCCGTCGGGCTAAACCCGTTCGACCACCCGGTCGACTTCAACGAGGTGCGGCTTCCTGACCTGGTCTCCTTCTTCACCTATATCTCCGAGGAGCTGAGCCGTCTCCGCGCGATGGTGGGGGCTGAGCTGGACAAGGAGGGGTTGCGGACTGCCATCGCCGTTGCCGGGCGAATCCTTTCAGGGCTCCGTCACCGGAATCCATTCGTGCCATTGGACGCCGTCTTTGACGAGCTGGCTCCCGTCGACCGGGAGTGGGCTCTGCGGGCGGTTGCTGTAGGAGATATGCCCTATAGGCAATAATAAATGTTATTGATTATCTCCCTGTTCATAATTATGTTTATGTTCCATGCTATAATTGCTGTGGTTCCCGAGCCCGTATATCCATAAAGGCTCTGGGGAGAACGCATATGCACGTGTGGAATAATAAACGGTAAAATGTATTCCTAGTCGTGCCTCTAAGACTAGCTCAAGTGTTGCATGATGATTATGTTTTCCCAATCATGGGCATGTCTATGCCAAGCAACTTTGAGGGCACAATGTCAGGAAGGACATTTGTGTTGAATCGACCCGAATTGATGTTATGCTATGAGATACATTCGCCACAAGTTAATGGTTTATAACAAAGAGATAGTTAATGTTTGCATAATTCCTTAGACCATGAGAGTATCGAGTTTCTTCATGCTTGCTTCATGAACTTTGGGGTTTGTTAAACGTCATCCGTAACTGGATGGCTATTACGGCGGCTTACGGGTTCATGGGAAAGTATGTTAAGTAACTTGATAGCTCGAGATTGGGATTTGCTCCTCCAACGATGGAGAGATATACTCGGGCCCTCTCGGTGTTACGGTGTCCATCATCGTCTGGCCAGACACTTTGTGATTTGATCACGGGGATGCCGGAACACGAAACGAGAAAAGAGAACACAACCGGTAACGAGGTAACTTGCATAGTGGACAAAGTGTTGGCCCATAGGGATGCAATAAATCTCACCTCAGGTGTTTGTGATATATCGTGAAGCAACAAGAATAGCTCACCTCAACTGGAGGTTCACTCGAATATTCATTCGTGTGGGTATAGGGGTGAATATGGGTGTCCACGGCTCCGATGTTGATCATTGATCGGAAGGGGTTCCAGGTCATGTCTATACTTCACCGAACCTATAGGGTCACACGCTTAAGGGTCATCTATCTGCTGAATACTAGACAGGGAGTCTGCGAGAAAATCACCGAAAAAGTTTCGGACACCGGAAAAGTTTCGGACACCGGAAAAGTTCCGCAGAGAGAGGTCACCGAATGAGTTCCGGTGAAACTGGAAAGTTGTTTCAGGGGATACCATAAAGTCAAATTGGTTTCGGCACATGCCTGATAATTCTTGGAGGATGCCAGAATCATTCTGGAAGCTTTCTGGAATTTTCCGGGATAATAACCGGATATGCTCCGAAGCTGCCGGAACCACTTCAGATGCTTTTCGCAGATGAAAATCACTAAACCGGAATTGTTTCAGAACGCGTTGAAAGTAATTTTGGTGGGTACTGGAAATGTTCTAAGCCCACACAAATATTTTCGGTTCGAACGGACACTGAAAAATGTCGTCGTGAATAGTGAAAATCAGCTTTATGGTTACTTTATGGAAAGCCACCTTATGGGGCTTTGCTCCAAAAGATCTTGGGAATGACATGGATGGATAGGAGCCATTTTTTGGGCCCCTCATGGGGGTGTGGCTGGCCACATGGGGTATCCCCCCTTGGGGACCCTCTTGTTCATTGGTTTCACTCCTAGGTCCTTGTGGAAGGACTTCTTTCATGTGCATTTTGGGTTTTTGTGTGAAACTACCCTACCCCTTGGGATTTCCTATAAATAGAGGTGGAGGGGCAGCCCTCCACACTCATCCCTTCTCACATACAAGTGCCATGCATGATCTGGCTTCTCTCTCCCTCCCAGCGAAATAGTTTCGTAGAGCCGAAAGGCTGTCTAGGTTCCGGTGGGAACTAGTTCTGGACGGCGAAGCCCTGCCGGATAGATGACACCATATGTGTGCAACTCTGTAGAGAGATCGTAGTTTCGGTCTTAGTTCGTGAGTGCCTCCCGAAGGGCTGTCCGTGTGACCGTCCGAGTTTCGAAGGTCCTCCCGAAGGGCTGTCCGAGTGACCGTTCGAGTTTCGAAGGTCCTCCCGAAGGGCTGTCCGCGACACTGTCCGGGGGACTGTTCGACCGCCTCCCGGAGGGCTGTCTGAGGAGCAGATGAGGGTATACATCCTCGCGGTTGGGAGGTTGTAAATCCTAGCTGCGGGAATCTGCACCGCCGATCGTCATCGACTCTACTTCCCGCTGCGCTACGAGTCGGTAACGAAAAAGATCAAACCTTGTATGCAGTCTCCATAGTGGTCCTGGGCTGGTGCGTAGGTCAGAAATTTTTTGTTTTCTGCTGCGTTACCCATTGGTTGCACCCTGCATCACCAACGTCGTGCGCCTCGAGAAGCAGAGGGACTTCGGTGGTGTTTAGGCGCCCTCTGCATGGGCATGTCCATGTCTCGGCGCAACATGACCGTTGGATCAAACTCAGACGGTGCAGATCAGTCACTGTAGCACAAAGCATGTGCGTGTGTTTGGTTGCATTCTCATCTCAATATAGTTGTTTCCTCTTCGTGTATTTTTGTCAACCTACTAGTGTGGACTCATGCACCCTTCATGCACTCTGCCAAACACCCAAAAGTGGGTCGAGAAGGGAACTTTTGCTCCCATCCCGTGCACCCTTCATACACCCTGCCTAACACTATTCGTGCTTCATATGGTTCATGTTTCGTGGAGTACTGTAGCACCATACTCTCCGTGCGCTGTGGACCTAGTTCTGTTAACATTGATCTCACCGTTCATTCTCGACCGGACAGTCGAAAAAGCGGTACTATGTTACATATATGACTAGTTGACATGCGCACAACATCATTTGTTATCCTCATATCTTACTACACTAGCAACAAGATTGTGTAGTACTGACGTATGAACCACTGCACATGCCTAGTAGTAGGAGCACTGTGTATGTTCAAGTGGCTGCCGTGTTTCGCACTCCTCCATCATAAGAGTGGAAACGCTTGCTGTAATCATTTTTTTCTTCAGAAAAACAGTGGACACGCTCTAACGTGCGGATCCTCCTCCAGTCATGCACTAAATTACTCACTTTCGCCGACGTGTGGGACAGCCAGCACCTGGGTCCACCAACCATGCACTAAATTACTCCGTAGTAGAGTGACGGTAGACTACCCCGATCGAACCGCCGCATTAATGCCCAATGAGCCGGCAAATCACAAAACCCCCTCCTTTCCAGCAGTAAGTTGGACGGACGAAGCAACCATCATTTCACTCTTCTCTCAGCTTCCTCTCTTGAAGAAAACCCCCACTCGCTTCGCTTCTCCCTCATATCGTTCCTCCTTTCACTCTTCTCTCTCAGCTTCCTCTCTTGGATGGACGCCGGAGCACCGGTCGACGTGATGCTTATGGCTCTGGCCAAAACCGTCGAGGCTCATGGTACGAAGAAGCGCAAGCACCCCGCCGAGACTACCGCAGACAAGCTCAAAGCCATCGCCCTGTCCAAGCCCCCCTCTCGGGGATCCCTCATTAAGCAAGTCCAGGTAATGTCTCTTGTTGACGATCTTTTTCTCGATCTTGATCGTGTTTTTTCATCTAACACGCAGTACTAGTACTGGTAGTACAACTTTCTGGGTGATCTTGCATGTGATTTTAGTGTGCCAAATGACGGTTCTAAATTCCTCTTTTGACCAAAACATGCGAGAGGTTGACACTGATTTCTTATAGATTACTTTCAACTACTCCCTCTGTCCCAAATTTCTTGTCTTAGATTTGTCTAGATACGGATGTATCTAATACTAAAATGTGACTTGATACATCCGTATCTAGACAAATCTAAGACAAGAATTTTGGGACGGAGGGAGTACTTTATGAACATCAATGCTACCTTTTAAGAGGGTATATTTGCCTCAGTAACTTGTGTTATGGATATTGCATGTAATCCCTCTGCTCTCATGCCTTTGAAGACATGTTCTAGTGTCATTGTTCACTCATTTCTGTGCGTATATGTAGTCATATATGGAGTATAATATCAAAAATCATCTTATATTTCTGAACGGAGGTAGTAATAAAATATGGTTTCTGTTTGAATTAGAACTAGGTCCGCGGTGGAGATGAAGTTCTCAAAGTCATGCCATGTGAACTGGAAGACCTGATGATGAGTTCTACTGCTGAACTATCCAGCTGCTGTGTCCTTGTCGCCACGTGTCCTGAACTAGTGTTTTCTTGTAGCATTGTTGTCAGGCGTGTTCTCGAGGCTGTACTTGACCACAACAATTTCCTGGCTGTGCCTTCGATTACGAAGGGTGTGGTTCTTGTAAAGCTTCCCAACAAATCTGATTCGGCCTATCTTCATCATCATGTTTATGAGTGGAAAGACCACTCTGTTAGGTTCTCCAAGGTTGACAAGATGGTGATGGTGCATGTAGACATCTCACATGAAGCCTTGGCCTAGTCAGTTATGCGGGCTTCATCCCGTAGGTCGGTGGCAAGAAATAGTCTGCAGAGTTTAGTTAGTGCAACTTTGCTTGTCTGTAGTAAGTACTATTGTTCAGTACTTGATTTGTGTTTGTGAACCTTGTATTGTTTATTAGTACTGCCGCTTTTGGTGTGTGAACGGTCTATGTTAGTGTCTATGTTAATGTCTATCCACTCAATTCAGTCTGTATATTTTGAAGTATCCAGATCATATTTTTTGTGAGGACGGTTTATCAATTATGGTTACACTCCAATATCTGTATGCATTGCAGGGTTTATCGCACCCACCAGGATTTCCAGTCCCATGGATGTTCGGTCCATATGATTTGTCACGACCTTTGGACTGTCCTGCTTGTGGGAGTAGGCGGGGCCCCTGCATGCCACGCGTAGTTGGATGATCAATCTTCTGTTTAGTACTTCAACATAGTGATTTCCTGGTAAGGATTCACTCGTTTCACATCAAGTAAATCTTATTGATTTACTGTCTAAATCTTATTGATTTAATGTCATGTTTTCTTTCTTTTCCTGCAATTTTACGATGCAGGTTTTGCCAAGTGACATTCATCACAGAATAAACCGTTTGGTTTGCTCTATGATGGCTATTTTTGCAGGTTTCACTTCTTATGTCGTGTCAGTAACGAAGGCACTGTCCATCACTTATATTACTGGAAAAAATTGGATCAGTCTATTGTCTGAGTACAAGCTGAATCCCTATGATGAACTACAGTTTGGTTTAACAAAAACGCCACAATTAGTCCTTCTCGCGTTTAAAACAAATGAGGAAAAAAACTGGATCACGGTCACAGATCCTAGTCAAGTTAGAAAGCTGATCATAGCAGACCAGACACGATCGCCGCTGTCTCGCACAGATCGAGCACCGGCAATTGCTCTAGCATTGACAGCGGCAGCAGCTCAGTCCGATCCAGTTGAGGATTGGGCACCGACCGCGTCAGCGGATCAGTCTGATCTACCGGTGGATCGGGCATCGACACCGGCACCTGCTTCGACACCGGCACCAGCTCTACAAGGAGCACCATCTCCGACAGCAGCAACGGCTCCGGCACCTGCACCAACACTTGCACTTGCATCTGCTCCGGCCCGTGCAGTTGCACCGGCAACAGACTGGGCTGCAGTTCGCACTTCATATACCAAAGTCCTTACAAAAACCGACATGTCCACCTTCTTGGTAAGCATTGGCCGCCCAAGTGCTTCGTTCTTTTTTCTTTCCATGTTGTTTCACATGATTCACTGTGTTGATCTAACTGTTTGGGTATGTCTTCTTGTTTGCAAACAGAGAATTCCTAGAGCAACGAGGGAGTCGTTCAACAATCCGGGCGACCGCGGCCAAGTTTCTCTTACCATGCGCAGCCTTGGTGTGAATGAACCTGCTCAATATACCGTAAGTACAAAGGATGGTCGCATGATGATTGATGCTAAAGTATGGTCAAGGTTCAAATCTAAATCATATCTTGCGGTAGGGGATGATGTCAAAATCAAACTTTCTCGGCAAGGAGAGCTGGTCAAAATCAACTTTGAAATTCTTCAGTAGCAGCACGCAACTGTCGAACTGATCTATCCTCCGAGAGATTTTGATGTAATAATCTGGCATGGTGAAACAAGTGTCCTGTGTGTATAAGTAGTACGACAGTATTATTTATCACATGGTATATCGTTGATAGAATTGCAACTCTGATTGCTGGTTAGGAACTGTCGTTCGATTTCATTCCAACAGCTGCTGTGCTTTATTCAATTTTGTGTATTCGCCTTGCGACAACATCTAAAACCAGCGCCGTACCGATCGCTTGCAATATGAAAAGCGTTGAGGTAGAACACATGGGCCCCCAAACATGCAGGGTCGGCCTGCGGCCCAAAGTCCAGAACCGTGAGCCTATCTGAGTATTATATTCTCAGCTGAACCCCCATAAAAAAAGCTGAACCCCCATAATGCCCGTGCGTTGCAGAGGGAGTATATTTCTCGGCAAGGTGAGCCTGTGATATAAAAGATTTTTATATTTCTTTACAGAGGGAGTATCTCTCTGTCAAAAAATATATTTATGTGTAACTAGTTACTCCTGTCTTTCTACTTCCTTTCGCTGATATGTGGGGCAACCGGCAACGGGGTCCACGTGCCATATGCACAAATTAGAGTGCACAACTTCATGGTAGACACACCCCGGTCGTAGCGCCGCAGTAATGCCCAATGAGCCGTCAAATCACAATACCCCCTTTCCAGCTTTAGCAGTAAGCTAGACGGACGAAGCGGCAATATTTCACTGGGCCTGAATCCCCTTCTCCCTCGTCTACTTGTTCAGAGAAAACCCCCTCTAGGCGATTGCATAGGGTTTTCTCATGGAGAACCAGGTACGAATTCTTCATCCATCCCCGATAAATCCAAGTCCCTTGGTCGCAGGTAATCCTAGGATGGCAGCCGCCGCCGTTGATGCATTTTTCTTCCTACTGAATCTAGTGCGTTTCATTTGCAATGCCCAAAGTGCGAGTACCCTACAGGTTTCTGCGCCCTCGGCGAGACACCACACTTGTTCCTTCTCATCCTAACACAGCATTTTGAAACGCGCACAGTATGTTCCTAGAATCCTCTTTTCTATCCGGGAGGGTGGGTTTTTTTTGAACATGCTGTGTTCTCATATTATTTTTCCTGCAGTGTATTATTTGCTTTGCCAGAACACATGTACTCAAGATGCTCGGCCTTGCCATAACTGAATACACTAGTTTAATGGTCACAGTGAAGACAAGCCATGGATATAAGTTTCGAGTTGGGTTCATGAACCAAGAAGATCGCTGCTTTTTTTATGGCCGAACTTGGATAAACTTTCTCATGTGTTACGGACTGAAAGTTGGCGCACGAATGTTGATGGAAATAGCAGAACCTGGTCTCATCTTCATTGCGATCTTCCACCCCAACGTCGTTCCAATTGTTCATCCATGTTAATTTTGTATCTGGTTCTTGCTTGTTGCCTCGATTACTTCTTAATCCACCTATTTTTTCTAAGTAATCACAATTTAACTTTAGAAGTAGCAACGAATCTCTCACGAAGATGCTACTTCTAACTAATATTTTCTTATAATTGGTGGCACGTGTAGGTTTTTTCAGAGTTAAGCAGGCTGCTCGTTTGTTATTATGTAACAACTCGGCTGTTACTGATGGCACTGAAGTTGACTGGGACGACATCCACAAGTTCCTACACTTTATTGATCGTCTTGAGGTCCTTGTGGGGCGTTTCAATGGTGGAAGGCCACGTGGGATATGTGTGCCACTGCTGCACTCGTTGAACTGGTCCAACTGTGTCGAGAAACTTATGGTACGAGCTGTTTTCTGTTATATATGTTGTTCATAAACTATTGCTTATACACAGTTTTACAGCTGTGATCTTCTTGAAACAGAAACTGCCCAGTTCTATTTTTCCTATACAGATGCCTGACCATGGTCGGGTCAGACTTGTGCTTGGTCACAACAGGATGTTTATGTCGACCTACTCCATTCCCCTTGGAGGTGAAAAGATACTTATTCATGGGTGGTCTCAAATAATGAAGGCCCGTCCATCTTGGAGAATAGGACAGAAGATTATGTTCCTGCTTTTCCATGGCTCTAAAGCGAATATCCTGTTTATTGACCACATTGCGAGATGAAGCCGCCTTCAGAAGGTTGTGGATGCGCGGGGTGGCGCCTGGGCCTTGTCCTGGGGCTTGGCGGCCTCACCCTTGGTTAACTGTAGGCAAAGTAGCACTGTTCGAGGCGTGCTTTGTACGGTTGAACATGTATAAGTACTCATACTGCTTTCAGCTTTGGTTGTTAAGTGCCCCTGCTGGTGTCAGTTAAGGTTGTTAAGTACTCCTGCTGCTTTTACAGTCCGTCGTGTTTCTTCAGTCCTGTCTTCCTCCAGCCACCAAAACCAAACCAGCGCCGGCAGGGCCGCCTGCTTCCGCCTCCCACGGCTGGCTGCGCCTCAGCGCACGCATCGCCGCCCCACCGTCTCCTAAATCGTTAACGCCGACGTCCTCCGCGCGATTTGGTGCGCTCGCCGCGGCGCCGCCCTCTCGCGTTGTCAACATGGTCAACAAACAACAGGAATCGGCAGAAGTACGTGGAGAGGATGACAGTAGGGGCCCACCACGTCAGCGTATGGAAAAATAAAATGCTTCCTCCTAGTGTTTTCCTGACATCTGAAACCCACGACATTGTGAGCGTATATCGTCAATAGACAAGAGAACATCACAAGATCGGCTGACACCTGGGACATACCTACTCGAGCAGTATTTTTTTGTTTGGTATTGTTGAGACAGAGCAGAGTTTGAACTGGGCTGTGGCCCGTCTAGCCCAGGCTTATATTTTATGTTCACCATGTGACCAGCCCAGCTATTTTTTCTTTGTGAAAATGATCCCAGTTTATTTTTTCTGAAGAATACCCAATCCAGGCCTACTTATTTTTCTTCGCCCTGATGGGCTGCAACTCCTTCAAGACGCCTGCAAATCTTGAAAGTAATATGAAATGGGTTGTAAATATAAAAACAGATGACAAATTGGCAATTACTTTATAATTTCTGAATTTTTTCACATTTTCAGATTCCTATTTCACTGGGCATTAACCTAATTTAAATATATCTTCAAAGTACTTTAAATCTGGCTCGACATTTCGGTATTAAAAATAGTTTGGAACCCACAGAAATATGCGAAATTGGCCCTGGCCAACCAAAAAAAAAGACTGCAATAAATTGCATAAGAAGTTGCCATGAGCTATATATAAATTATTAAAAAAAAGAGGGAGTGGTCTGACTTGTGGGCCTGTTTAGTTGACGCGTATGCAAGATTTTTTTAGCTATTATATACGTCAACAAACGATTCTAGCAGACGTAACCGTTGGATGTCAATCCAACGGCCGTCGTGTTTCTTCAATCTCTGATCTTCTTGCTCCAGCCGCCAATGCAGCGCCGGCGGGACCGCCTACTCCCGCCTCCCGTGGCCGGCTGTGCTGCCGCGCAGGCCTCAGCGCCCCCTACTACTCCCACCGCTGGCCAGGGCATCCCTCTACTCACCCACACCCCCTGTTATTCTGCGGCGACGGCAGGCTCACACCGCAGCCGAACCGGTGAACCCTCGTACTCCTCACCACGCGGGCTTCCACTGCCGCGTCTTCCCCGTCTTCGCGTCGTCCCCTTCCTAGGCCTCGCCGTCATCCACCGCCGTGGTGCTCTCGGCGCGGCGTGGTCAACGTGGTCAAGGAACGACTTCCATCGGAAGAGTACTGTACGTGGAGAGGTTGACAGCTGGGTCCACGGCCACAGCCCAGTTTTTTTTGTGATTTGCCAAGTAAGTCGCTTTGTCAGGCCTGTTAGGCTGCAAATCTTTCAAGACGAGGAGAGCTTTCATTCGGCTGGCCGAGAAAATGGCCCATCAGTAATGAGAAATGGGTTGTACATTTTTAAAACACATCAAACCGGCAATTAGTTTAAAATATCTTTTTTATTTCATTTCAAGATTTTAAATTACATTAATTTTTATGCGTGGAGAATTTGTTGGATTTTATATTGATATACATTTATTTTTAAAATCAGTTTGAATGTGAGTCAAAATTTGGGGATTAAAAACAGTTCGGACCGCACCGAAATATGCAAAAATTCGTATAATTTTTTAACCGTGGCCACAATATGGGCTGTAATGCTAGCAAAAAGAATATGGGCTCCAAAAGAACCTTAAGAATTAGCAAATGGGCTGTAAATTATTAGAAATAATGGCAGATGGGTTGTATGCTGTTTTTCATAGATTTGAGGCTTTCCTAAAAAAAAGGCTGACGCACAAGCACTGACTGTTGGATGTCCATCCAACGGCCGTCGTGCTTCTTCAATCTCTGCTCTTCCTGCTCCAGGCGCTCAAACAAGCGCCGGCGAGACTGCCTGCTCCCTCCTCCCCGCGGCCGGCTGTGCTGCCGCGCAGGCCTCACCGCCGCACCGTACTCCCATCGCTGGCCTAGCCATCCCTCTACTCACCCACACCTGCTGTTATTCTCCGGCGACGGCAGACGAACCGGTAAACCCTCGTACAGTCGTACTCCCCTCCGCGTGGGAAACAACTGCCGAGTCTTCCCTGCCTCCGTGTCGTCCCCTTCCTAGGCCTCGCCGTCGTCCACCGCCGTGGTGCTCTCGGCGCGGCGTGGTCAATGTGGTCAACGACCGACTTCCATCGGAAGAGTACTGTGCATGGAGACGCTGACAGCTGGGTCCACGGCCGCAGCAAGGAAGTGCCTCCTTATTACGCGCAAAATAATTATTCCTCCACCTGACAGCGGGGACCCACCGGACGGGCCACCGTATTTCACGAAAAAATGTTCCCCCCTTGACTGCTGGGACCCACCAGCTACACCTTCGCATGCAAGGAAGTGCGTCCAGGCAAAAAAACAAAACGATTCGCCCCCCTGACTGCTGGGACCCACCAGCTACATCTTCGCACGCAAGGAAGTGCCTGACAGTCGGGACCCACCTGGTCGAAGCGTACGTAGCGTTGTCATTCTGGTCGTGAACGTGTACGTACATATATACTGGTGGATGTAGAGGGGCACACGTGTCGTAGTAGAGGCGCGCACGTAGCATGTACACGTACGTACAGCGGCCAGGGTGCAAGAAAGAAAATATGGCCACGTATGTGTACATACGGGCGGGGTCTCGAACGCCTACTCGCGCATACGTACGGCGAGGGCTCGTTGACATGGCTGGGTCGGAACGGAGAAACAACATCGTCGTCGTGTTCATGGGGAGGCAACGGAATGCGTCGTGTTCATGGGGAGGCAACGGAATGCGTCGTGTTCATCGGGAGGCAACGGAACGCGTGGGAGCCAACCGGCTGGGTCGGAACGGAATGCGTGGTCGTGTTCATCGGGAGGGCTTGGACGGAATAGGCGATGGAAACGAGGCCTGGCGTACCGCAGAACAGAGGAAACGGCCTTGTGTTCGACCGGCCACGTTCGAAACAGGATCCTGTTCATCGGGAGGGGTCTGGCGTACCGCAAAACGGACGAAACGGGCCTCCTACAGTCGAAACCGGGGTCCTGTTGATCGGGAGGGGTGTGGCGTACCGCAAAACGGACGAAACGAACCTCCTACGGTCGAAAGGGGGTCCTGTTGATCGGGAGGGGTGTGGCATACCGCAAAACGGACGAAACGGACCTCCTACAGTCGAAACGGGGGTCCTGTTCATCGGGAGGGGTGTGGCGTACCAAAAAAACGGGACTCCACGGGATACTGTTCATCTCCACCGTCGACCTCCTCCAGCCTCCACGGGCTACCGTCGACCTCCTCCAGCCTCCACGGGCTCCTGTTCATCCAGCCTCCACCGCGCGCTACTCCACCGGCTACTGTTCAACCACCCCTCCACGGGCACCCCTCCACCGTCTACTGTTCATCCAGCCCTCCACACCACGGGGTCCTGTTCAACCACCCCTCCACGGGCACCCCTCCACCGTCTACTGTTCATCCAGCCCTCCACACCACGGGGTCGTGTTCATCCAGAGGCAACGCCACCGCTCACTGTTCATCCAACCCCCCTCCCCCCGCAACGCTCACTGTACATCCCAGAGGCAGCATCCATCGGCTTCAGTTAGCAGCAGTAGCGAAGGAATCGCTCGATCGGGTTCAGTTAACAGCCATCGATCGATCGCTCGGGTTCAGTAACGCGTAGCCTGCAGTGCAATCGCTCGGGTTCAGTTAGAGCCCAACGCCTCGCTCGAGTTCAGTTAGAGCCAACGCCTCGCACACACGCGCGTACGTGTACGAGAGAAACGCGCATCGCTCGGCCCCCGACCTCCCACCGTAACGGGAACTCCCCAAAATTTCCTCGCCCTCACTTCTACCACGGTTTTTTCCGTCATGGACGGCCCAAAGAATGTCATGCAGCTGCGTCTCCGGCCCGCCCAGGACGAAAAGCCCATTTTCTGTCATGATTTTTTGTCATAGAAGTAGGAGCCCACCACATCTATGATGATACCGGGTTCTGTCACAATTATCGTCATAGAAGTGTCATATGTATGACAGAAAAAAATTTCGTTCGGCCCAAAATGGCACGGATGTGTCTTTTTTTTGTAGTGGATGCTTCTTCGGACTAAAATCCCACAGAGGGACACTTCTGCGCTGGCATGGGAGAATCCGGCGAACTAGCATCACCTGGATTACATTGACGAGCTTGACGTCCTTGGCTATCATGCTTTGGACGCGCGTCTGCAACGCTATCAGCTCATCGGGCGAACACCAGTCCGGACTCTTCTCGACCCAGGAGGTGAGTCGCATGGGAGCACCGGAGCGGAATTCGGCAGCCGTGGCCCAGGTAGTGCCGCGGGGTTTTGTGATGTAGAACCATTTTCTCTGCCACTCCTTTGCTGTCTCCACGAAAGTACCTTTCGGCCAGGAGACATTGGGTAGCTTGCTCACCATGGCCCCTCCGCACTCCGCGTGCCGGCCATCCACCACCTTCGGCTTCACGTTGAAGACTTTGAGCCACAGCCCGAAGTGGGGTTGGATGCGGAGGAAGGCCTCCAACACGACGATGAACGCCGAGATGTTGAGGAAGGAATTCGGGGACAGATCATGAAAATCCATCCCGTAATAATACATCAGCCCGCGGACGAAAGGGTGGAGTGGAAACCCTAGCCCACGGAAGAAATGGGGGATGAATACTACCCTCTCGGTGGGCTTCGGCGTGGGGACGACCTGTCCCTCGGCCGACAGACGGTGGGCGATCTCCTTCGCCAAATATCCGGCCGCCTGAAGCTCAGTAATATCCTCCTCCTTGACGGAGGAGACCATCCACTTTCCCTGACCTCCGGATCCGAACATGGTTGCTTGAGTGGAAAGGAGATAAGAACTTGGGCACTGGAGCTCGAGATTGGAAAGGCAGAGACAGAGAGAGGGCGTGAGAGAGGAAGACGGAATCCTTAACCCCTTATAGAGGCAGCCAATATTAAACGCCTCCTCACTCGCCTTAAGATTCGCCTATTCCCAAGGGCTGTATAAACGGTATGGTTGGGTTACCCATGCCCGCATTGATGAGAATCCCGCAATAAGGGGACATGATATCTGCTTTGACAAGACGTGCCAATGGCAACCGCGTCTCGGGACGTGGGGCGTCGAACACAAAAACGGTTTGGAATGATGACCGGTCGAACGTACTGTCGTGCTACGAAAAGTTGTCAGTGGATGGAGCTCGTGTAAAAATATATTCTCTCTGCGGTTGTGTATGGTGTGTGTAACAAGTTCGGATGCTATTATCGCATCCGAAGACTATCTTGGAGTTCAGAAAAAGGGGGAACCCGCCTTGCAATGCGGAAGACAATTTGCGCGCCAGACTCCTCGTCATTGAAGCCAGGTTCAGGGGCTAGTGAGCGAGTCCTGGACTAAGGGGTCCTCGGGCGTCCGACCTATTATCCATTGGGCCGGACTGATGGGCTGAGAAGACATGAAGGCCGAAGACCGTACCCGTGTCCGGATTGGACTCTACTTGGCGTGGGAGGCAAGCTTGGCGACCGACTATGAAGATTCCTTCTTCTGTAACCAACTCTATGTAAATCCTAGATCCCCCCGGTGTCTATATAAACCGGAGGGGTTAGTCCGGAAAGGATATATTCATTACCATAGTCATACAGGCTAGGCTTCTAGGGTTTAGCCATTACGATCTTGTGGTAGATCAACTCTTGTAATACTCATATTCATCAAGATCAATCAAGCAGGAAGTAGGGTATTACCTCCATAGAGAGGGCCCGAACCTGGGTAAACATCGTGTCCCCCGTCTCCTGTTACCATCGATCCTAGACGCACAGTTCGGGACCCCCTACCCAAGATCCGCCGGTTTTGACACCGACAAACTTCCCATCCCATTGGGCTTGCAGGTACGTGGGATGGAAGCACATCTGAGAGCAGCGATGCGAGTCAATGGGATAGAAAGCAATGCATGGGAAGACATTAACATGATGCAATGGCCAGTACGGAATATTAATGTGCCAAAAGCCGATGATACGTCAGTCAACAATATTAGCTTTTGCTTTTGTTTTAGATTGTTAATATCTGAAATGCTGATCTAACAACATAAAATGTTGCAGTTCTTGTTGTGCACTGTACATGCTGAAGAACATCGAATTATTTACAGGAGTAAAACTGAGGATGCAATATGACCAAGTACGTAGAGTAACACCTAAAATTCTGTCATTTTCTGAAGCTTATGGAACGATACTAACATATCCTCGCATGCAGGCCTACATCGACAAATTCAGAAGAGAGCTACCTGTTGTGCTTGTCGATTCACCCTACAAAAAAATGAAATACAAGAATAGGTTCAAGCAGTACCATGCTAGGCTATCTGATGCAGCTGCGGTTGAAGACGACGAAGATGCAAGTAGTTAGTCCAGCAGTGTGGTTCATTCTTACATGTGGAGTGTACACTTGGCCATAAAGCGATTGAGTAGGGTGTGGTTGGGTTTTAGTGCCGAAGAAGGTTTCCTAGCCGTGTTCTTAGTCCATTGCGGATGAGTCAAGTTGTAAAACTTCAATAATATTGGTTACAATACTTTGCTTGAAATAAATTTGGTCCCTACGGGATCTCGTACAAATCTAAATTTGCTTTTTACAACCATGTGACAGTAACAGTGCCTGGGCAAGGTTCGGGCCAATTACAGTGCACGGGCAACCCTAGAAGAATAATGGATTATGATATGTCTATTTTCATACAAGAGAAAAAGGTACGAGCATGAGCATAGCCTCACAACAGAAGAAAAAATACTGCATGAATCAACACGCAATCTCAGCTATCCCAGAAAATGGCACAGTCAATGTCTCGTAGGCAGGCCGCAAAGCCAATAAAAGAGAGCATAGGATAACAAGAGTAAAGCACGTACCTTAGGGGGCCTCTACAGGTGCTGCAACGACCATGGTGTGGCATGGTAGGACGTGCGCTGAATTGAAGGGATCACCTTCAGGAGCACAGTGGGGTGGCCATGGTACATCCATCCTGCCTTAGGGAATCACATAGCATGTTCTGTCATAGCCCTGCAAAACAGAGGAAAACTTACTACTTGTACTAACCTTGTCAAGTGTGTGCATGTAACAAATGTTGGACATAACTAAACACGGAAGAATGAAATGCAACATATGGAAGAATCGAATGCTCATTCCTTTCTCTCTGCTTTTTGCGAAGATCATTACTCTCCCGTTAACAAGGCTAAAACATCATAATAGGAATTAACACCAATCTTCAAACGGTGGATATCCCATGTGAATCTAATTTTTCTTATAAAGCACATGCCAAGTCTGTTGATCCCAGTCCAGCAATTGCACAAGAAGAAGCGATCATCATAAATATTGAGCAACATAAGCTATGAATTGTTTCTAGTACATTCCAAAATTAATAGCTTATCATCTCTATTGATCTCCAAATCTCACCTATCGGCCAAATTAAAAGAATACATGTTGAATGAAATGTATAAGTGTATGAATGCAACGATTGAACGCTCGTAGATCTTGCAGTCGGGGCTGGACGAATGGGGCTGGCCGTCGAGGCCGGTGGCCGGCTTGATCTAGTCCCGCAGAACATGATCCATACCCAACAACCTTCGGACGAGATGCATGGCCAGATCAAAGCCGCGACCATGGCGGAGAGGTGATGTAGAGGACGCAAACAACCAATTGGGGTGTGGGAAAGAGGTTGCCTATAACCTTGTGGCTATAGGCACCCGCATGAAGGACTGGGAGGTGGGATGGCGGCGAATCTTCGCCGGCGGCCGCCGTGGGGAGGGCAGTGCGAGTCCTCTCGTGTTCTTCGTTGAAAAGGTGATGCGAGATCACGAGGGAATTGGGGTGGAGGGAGGGAGGGGCCGCGACGCGCGGCTAGATCTTGCCGGTGAGGATTAAAACCATAGCGGCGGCGAGGAATAAACCCTAACGACCGGGATAAAAATCAAACATAAAATAGCCCTGAAATTTGTACCAAGAATACCCTCGAAATATTTGGGAGGGAAAATCTGATCAGTTCGAAATATTTTTTCTCCCAAAAATGCCCCTCGGGGTCTGATATGATACACGTGACATCAGCGTATTGCATCGGATCTGGACTGTCGAATTCGCTCCGACGGACGGTCCATATCGACCTAATACACTGTAAAATGACTCTTGTAAAAATAGGTAAATTATAAGTCGAGTGTATTATGCCGGGCACTCGGCTTGTATTTAGTATAAGCCAAGCACCCTTAGGCCTACACTCGCTTATAGTGTATGTCGTCACGGAGCCGTCAATCACATCCATAATTACCACGTGACAGAAAATTGTACCTACTCTTTCTAAAAGCCGTAATCATTCTTGGCTATATGCCTAGTTTCATCTATAAATGGGGTGTGTCTTAGAGCCGTACTCGGCTTACTGTTAGGTACGCCGAGATCTCATTTTTGTACCATGCGTTTTGTATTGTGTACTCGATTTAGTGTCCTCTAAGCCGAGTACCTTCTGATAAAAGACTCTCGCCTTACCTCTTGGTACAACGTGTGTTTTTCCGGTAATGAATCAACTCAAAATAAATATACGATTAATATGTTGCCACGCATATTGCAGGCCACTGTGCTAGTATGAAATACGAATGGGGTCGTCCGTGGTGCTGATTTCGCCGCCGCACTTTAATCAAACCAGGTTGGAGAGAAAAGTGTGCATTATTGTGCACACAACTAATTATTCAGGCCAAATAAACAGGCACTACATCCAGAACGCAACGGGTGAAAACGACCTAAGCTGTTTAGACACTGGACAGGACCTGGTGCTGCGGTCGAAGATCTCCAGCTCTCCCTTCCGGCTGTGCCTAAGGCGAAACGTGGTGACTCGGAGCAGGCGGCCATGGAACTCCATCCCCTTGACGCAGTCCAAAAGGCAGAATCTGGCATTGCCCATGGCAGTGAGGGTAGGCCCATGATCCACCGCCTGCTGCTCCTCACTCCACAGCTTGTCCTTGGCGATCTTCCAGTCGAGCTGCTGCTGCATGGCCATGGCGCCAGCTGCCGTGCCGCTACGGGAGGCGACTCGGCAGGTGCCGATGTGGCCGTTCTTGTCAAGCCCAACCCATGCGTCCAGGTCACCGTCGAAGTAGCCTTGGCCGTTGAAAGGCAACGCCCACTCCCCGTGGCACCTCCACTCGCCGTCGCCGGTGTTGAAGGAGAAGGTGCGTGCGCCTGGACCGCCGGTGCGGCGACACGGCCCTTGGAAGGCGGACACGAAGACGGTGCGTCCGTCAGGGTGCGTGGCGTAGGAGTTTACCCTTTCGTCAACGTCGAAAGGCGAAGGCGCGACGCTTCTCCAGGACCAGGCCTGGCATGGGATCACGCGGCTCGGATCCTTGGCGGAGGAGGACATCACCTCGACGGACTGAGGCCGTGACTTGAAGTAGTAGGCGAACGCGCACAGCGCGTCGGCGGCGGGCACGAAGACGCTGGCGGCACGGAGCAGCGCGTCCGGCAGGGAAGGGCCGGCGGCAAGGCCAGTGGTTTGCGTGTCGTACGCGAGGGTTGCTGGGTGTTGGCTGCTCACCGCGAGGATGTAGGTGCCCATGGAGGTGAAGGTCATGCGAATATATGGTGCCGGCGAGACCAGGCGTACGGCAGGGTGGTCGCTGAGGGTGAGGGCTGGGCTACTGTCGTCGTCGTCGTCGAGGTCAATCTTGCGGATGGTGTAGCCTCCGTCCCAGTCGTCCAGCAACAGGTAGAGGTGCTTCTGCCGCTTGTGCTTCTTCAACTTGGTGCTCGGCTGCCCTTGCGCCTGCTGCCGCTTATGCATCCTGGTTTCTCCTCCGGTGATCAGCTCGCCGGAGCCCATCTTCTCCTGGCTCGTCATTGAGCCGAGATCCGATTTTGATTTTTGAGACGCCTACCAATCAATCAAAAACAGTGCGAGATCTGAAATATTAGGTGCGTGGTGGGCTTTGCAATCGATCTGAAGTGATCTGCCGACGGAGTGGGTGTATTTGTGGAGCCTGCTTGCTTGCCTAGTTCAAATCGAAGTCGGAGAGAATTCCGAAACCGTCTGTGCTTGCCTGTAGTTAGAAATCCAACGGCGATCAGTGAAACCTGTGGAAGCCTTCCAAAACCGGGAACGCCAATACGTGAAAATGGGGAGCTCCCAATCGACGCTCTCAGAGCATCTCCAGTCGTTCAGCCCCTGAGGGGCTTGAAATAGCCGCTTGGGGACCAATCTATGGTAAATTCGGCGTGGGGGCTCGGATTTTCAGCCGACCCCCAAGTTCGTCCTCAGCCGATTTCGGCCCAAATTCGGCCCAAATTCAGCGTACTTGGGCACAAATTCAACAAAAACTCAAATAGGTCATCGTAGAAATCAATACAAATTCGGCCCAAATTCAACGTTCATCTCAAAAATCAATACAAATCAAATAGTTGAAGGAAGCAAACTCATAATTCAAACACAAATTAAAACTCATAGTTCATCACACGTCGAACTAGGCGTTGCCCTTGAGTCTCCGTAGGTGCTCCACCAGATCGTGCTGCAGTTCTTGATGCACCTGTGGGTCTCGGATCTCCTGACGCATATTGAGTAGGGAAGGCAACCCATGATGCTGGTACCTGGTGATCAACTTGGGCAAGAGGACCCTGCTTGAATACAGTTCAGTGTCAAACACTGGCTCTTCCTGCTCGCTCTCAATGATCATGTTGTGCAAGATGACACAGCAAGTCATGACTTCCCATATTTGATCTTTCGACAAGGTCAGAGCAGGGTACCGGACAGCAGCAAATCGACATTGGAGCACACCAAATGTCTGCTCGATATCCTTCCTCCAAGCCTCCTGACACTTGGGAAAGTAGGAGTTCTGGCCTCCTAGCATAGGGTTTGAGATAGTCTTCATAAATATGGACCATCTCGGATAGATGTCATCTGCTAGGTAGTATCCCTTATTGTAGTGGCGCCCATTGACCTCGAAGTTCACCGGAGGAGCATGACCTTCAACAAGCTTGGCAAAGACATTCGAGCACTGCAATACGTTGATGTCATTGTGAGTTCCTGGCATACCAAAGGAGTGCCAAATCCAGAGGTCCTGTGTGTCCACTGCCTCAAGTACCACACTGCAAGCTCCTTTGGCGCCTTTGTAAATCCCCTGCCAAGCAAATGGACAGTTTTCCTATGCCCAATGCATGCAGTCGATGCTTCCAAGCATCCTAGAAAATCCTCTTGCTGCATTATGTGCTACATCCGGGCGGTTTCTTCAGCATTGGGTGATCGCAAGTAGTATGGTCCAAACACTGCCACCACTGTCCTGCAGAACTTGTACAAACACTGAATGGTGGTGGACTCGGCCATGCTTCCATAGTCTTCTAGTATATCACCGGGAGCTCCGTATGCAAGCATCCTCATAGCTGTCGTGCACTTGTGGAGTGAGGAGAATCCAACTGTGCCGGTGCAATCCTTCTTGCAAATAAAGTAGCTGTTGAACTCCCGGATGTCATTCACAATCCTGAGGAAGAGCTTTCGGCTCATCCGATAACGACGCTGAAATACTTTCTTGCTGTGCAGGGGAGCGTCGGCGAAGTAGTCGGAATAGAGAAAGAAATAGCCCTCCAGTCGATGCCTCTTCTTGCTCGTACGGCGGTCCGACGCCGAGCCACCACGTCGCGGCTTTGCATTGCTCGCGAACAGGCTGGCCAGAGCGGCAAGGATCATGAGGTGCTCTTCGTCCTGGGTGTTGGTCTCGGCTTCCTCCTCTAGCAGCGCCGCGAACGCCTCCTCGTCGTCGGAGTCCATCGCCGAACAGGCAAATCACCGAAAATATGGCGGGCATGGTGGGTGCACAGCCGCAGGTATCCCCCGACTTGCGTGGCCGGGGCGCTGGAAAGCTCGCCCAGGAGCAGGATGGAAGCTGCCGCTGCGAAACCCTCTCTTTCCGGCGGGGAAATGGCCTTTATAGAGGCGGAACAGCGGCTGTGGACTGGCGGGCGGTGCCGGGATCGACACGTCGGCGAAAGGGGAAGTGGCGTCCTATAGCGCTCGGGGTCGAATCTGGGCGGGGAAAAGTCATTTCTCACCTGACAGTGGCGGCCCACGCGCCACTTTTCCTTCCGCCGGAGCCCCCAAGTGCCTCCCAGTGCGCTGGGTTCGGCCAAGGATCGCTGAGCCAAAAAATGGGCCGAACCGGCGGAATTCGGCGTTCTAGGGGGGCGACTAGGTTTTTTTTCGGCGCTAGCGAAAGAAAAGGCATCCTGGGGGGGGGGCATGTTGGGATGGGGTAGTGGAGATGCTCTCATCGCCGGTTCCTCGTACGAGCGCCGAAGGCGATGGGACTGGGCTGGCCCAGCAAAATACAATTGGTACAGCTTGGGTCATTGGTAGCGCGAAAAAAGCGAAAAAAACACCCCAGAATTGGGTCTCAGCGAGGATCGAACTCGCGTCGTACAACGACGAACGAGTATGGCTAACAACCTTACCTACGAGGCGCTACTGATCGATTCTAGGGAGAACTTTTTACCCAAAATCTAAAAAGTGGTCGCGCACTAAACGGAGAGAACGAGTGGCCGAACCAGAGCAGCTCGATCTCGTCCCGATCGACGGCGCGGGGTGTCCAGGTGTCCCTTGGTCGGGTGGTGGAGCCACGCCGCTCAGACCCGCGCATGGACCGGTCGCGTGGTCTGATTGCGCCGTGCCGCGCGAGATAAACCTCCTGTCGGACCCACATGTCATAGAGGCTTAGGCAGTTCCCCAGCGTATTAGCCGTCGTGCGTAGTGGGTGGCGGTTTCGAATTTCGTGCCATTACCCCGTCCATCCCCCACCTCTCGCGACCCATTCCTCCTCTTTTCCCTTTTGGTTTCGCCGTTGGTTGGTGCTCGGAGGCAGTTCCAAATCTGCCGGGTTGTGGTCGACGGCGGGGAGCGCCGCGAGGGTCGTCGTCCACGGCGGCATAGGTACTGCTCCTACGCGCGCTCCCGTTCTTCGTCCCTGCTTGTTTCTCCACTCGCCCGCCCTCCTTTTTTCTGGTGAGGTCGCACGTTTTCCGGTGAGGTCACGGTCATTGTCAGGGAGGTCGAGGTAGAGGTCGAACTCGAGGTCGCGGTCGGGGTTAGGGAGGTCGAACTCATTTTCCGGTGAGGTTGAGGTCCACCCCGCGGACTACTTCGTTTGGGAAACCGCCGGATTGGCAGGGGTGGGCTAGGGTCGTGCTCATCCCGTCATTTTTGCGTTGCAGTAGGGGGAGAGCTCGTGCATATACGTACGGGATGAGTGGTTCAGGGAGGATGAGTTGTTCGCGACGATAGAGCCTCGTCTGTGGATTGTAGCCTCGGGGTGGATCTGGTGTTTTTGATGAGTGTTTTCCCCCGCGGTGTGCAACTCTGTTGCCCCTTGTGTGCAAATTAGGAGCAGTAGTAGACAATTTTTGAGATAATATAGCCAATCTGCCAGCCTTGTGGTGGTTCTCCTGGGTCATGTGTTTCCCCTGTTGTGTGCAATTAGGGACCATTACCTGTGCAAATTAGTACCTACGCATCCCAATTTCCCAATATTCTCTATCCATGCTGCCAGCCTTTGTGATGGATCTGGTGGTCCGTGTGTTTTCCCGCTGCTGTGTGCAACTAGGAACCCTTGTTTGTGCAATTTAGCACCAATGCTTGCCAATTTTTGCAATATAGTGTACCCAATCTGCCAGCCTTGTGGTGGATGTGGTGGTCCACGTGTTTTTATTCGGCTGTGTGCAAATAGAGATCATCACTTGTGCAAATTAGTACCAATGGTTGACAATTTCCCAATATAGTCTACTGATTTTTCTGCCAGCCTTTGTGCGGGATCTGGTTGTTCGTGTGTTTTCCCCTGCTGTGTGCAACCGGGGCCTCTTGATTGTGCAAATTAGTACCAATGCTTGCCAATTTTCCAATATAGTCTACCCCAATCTGCAGTCTTTGTTGTGGATGTGGTTGTTCATGTGTTTTCGCCTGATGTGTGCAAATAGGGACCCTTATTTGTGCAAATCGGTACCAATGCTTGCCAATTTCTAATATATTGCACCCAATTGTTTTGCTGGATATATTTCTTGTTGGCTATGCATTTTTCGTTTGTTCCAGTTGCACAAGTTATCATACTGAGCTGGTTGCCTTTAGTTAACTATTTTCTGCCTAGTTATTACTTGCCACAGTTAAAATTAGTTGGCTTATATGCTGTCCAGTTTGCACAAGGTTGACTGCCTAGTTGGCTGCATCATTGTAGTAGTTGGTTGTCCACATGTTTTATAGTTTTTTGCACTATGTGTCCTGCATATGTGTAGAGGTCTGCAGATCAAAGCAACCTTTTATGATTTCTCTAGTTTGTTTGCGCATCTTCTAACTACGTTTTCTTTTGTTGTATTTCCCCCGCAGGGCAAAAATGGTTATAATAGGAGGAGATGCGGATGGCAATGAAGAAGATGTATTTTTTCACTTTTTTCTGTGTTTTTGAGTTGTTTTCAACTTATGCACGTATGCTAATGTCCTTTTTTCATGTTTTCTTTGGTTGCTTAATCAGCGTTCTGGAAGTCAGTCGCTTCGCTGGAACTCGAAGCGTCCTGCTAATCGCCAGCCACGACCTGCACGGAGTGTTCAGCAGGGGGAGGAAGTCGAGGTAAGTGGCATGCTGATGACATAAGCACCTTATTTTGGTTTTGTTTGGGTCATATAATATATATTTTTTTTGTTTTTTTCCCATGCTCACGTTTTTTATTTTCTTAGGATGTTGATCAGTTTCATGTTGTAAAACGGACTAGACGTGCAGCAGTTGGAAGGGGAGCTGAGTCATCTAGTAGGGTAAGTAAATTCTTGAATATAAGTGTTTCTCGCTTTTTAGACGCTGATGAAATTATGCAGCCATTGGCACCACTATTTTTGTTGTAGTTGGTCAATAACAATCTTGTAGTTGACATCACTGGTCATCTTGGTCTAAATATAGTTTTCCCACAAGATGACATGAGTTCAGTTGGCTAGCATGCATGCTCAGATGGACAGTCAATGTGTCAGTTGGCCAGCATGCATTTTTTCAGTTGGACAGCATGCATGTTCCGTTGGACAGTCAATGTGTTCAGTTGGCTAGCATAGGTGTTTCAGTTGGCCAGGATGCATATTCAGTTGGACAACATGCATGCTCAGTTGGCCACGGTACATGTTTTTATTGATCTAAATATAGTTTTCCTACAAGTTGACATGAGTTGGCATCTTCTTGTTGACATTAGTTGGCATCTTGTAGTTGACATCACTGGTCACCATTTTGTGCAAGCAGCAGTTGCTGGAGGAGCTGCCGCATCTTCCGCAGTAGATGCTAAGGTATGTGATTTTTTTTACAGAATGCAAAACTACTCTAGCAGTACATGGTCATTATCAGTAGTAATGCAAAAGTTTCAAAGTTGCACATGGTCATTATTAGCAGTAATGCAAATGTATTAATGTTACTATTGTTTACTCCTGTCAAATAAAATAATCCATGTCAATATTGCTAGTGTTTACTCCTATTAAATAAACTACTCCATGTCAAAATGAACCTTGCTCTAGGTGAATCTTTTCCATTAATAAATTTAACTGAACCTAAAGCACATGATCCTTGTCAATTACTGACTGTTTATAATTGTTTTCTTGAGTACTTAATCATGATCTGGAGTACTAGCATGGAGTTATTTTTTTTGCAAGAGTACAGTTACAAGCATGAGTACACAGAATTTCTTGTAGCAGATGGAGCACATAAAAATGAAGTAGCTCACCTACTGTTGATCTGCTAATTTTTCAATCTTCTGCTTTATCAAATGGAGTACTCCTTGCTGATCTTGTTTTTGTTGATGTGCTAATGTAATGCTATTTAACAGTTCCTTGCAAACCTTTTTTTCGTTGATGTTATCTTGTTGCAATATCATTTCTTATTGTTGCACATTCCCTAGAACTTTTTGTAATTGTCAGGTCTAGTATATTTTCTTATTTTTTTGTAGGTTGCACACTGGTAGTCTTTAGTTGTCATCATGAGCTTTATTAGTTGCACAAAAAACATCATATTAGTTGGCATGATCCATTTTATGTTTATATAGTTTTTGCAAAACTGATCCAAATGATGATTGCTTGTTTTTTTTCACTCCTGTTTTTTTCTCTTGTGTTTAATGTTTCCTTAATGTTTTTAGTTTCTCATCAACAGGCCAGCGGTGAAGGAGTTGAGGTGGCTGCAGGGGAAGATGTTGAGCGACCATCACAAGCGGGCAGGATAAGTGCATCACCAGGGCGGTTTGCAAAGTTCAACAGCTCTCTATCCCCACCGCAGAAGTCTGAGCTAGTTTCGAGGTTGTTCGGGGGCCTATTGAACTTATTAGACACCCTTCCAGCGGACCTCACTAAGTTCCTGGTGCAGTCCTACCAGCCAGAGAGCTCTGAAATGGTTTTCCCAGGCAGGGAAAGGATCCCTGTTGATGCTGACAGTGTTCACAGGGTATTTGATCTCCCAAACAGGGGTCAAAAGTCAGATATGTAGTAGACAAGGATGCAACTAGGAGATTCAGAGAGGCTTTCAACATAACTGGAGATTCTCATCCCCAGCTCACTACATGGTGCAAGATGATTCAGGGTATGGCTGGAAGAACGGATAACACATTCTTTATGGCCCGGCTTGCGGTTGCATTCAACACTTTTCTATCACCAACCACGGCCCTGAAGCTCAGCCCAAAATGCTACGGACTTGTGCTACATCATGAAATGCTCAAGAACACAACATCTGCCTCTTTGTAGCAGAACACATAAATGAAGCTTTCCGGAACATGGACCAGGAGAAGCAAACCATTTGCTGCTGCTTGTATCACTTGATGGTTAGTGAAAACGACCACTTCCATGTGTTCTTCTTCTTTGTGCAGTTATAGTTTGCTGAAATACTCCTCATAATAACCGAACTTGGCTTTTCCTTTGTTGGATCAGGTGCAGATCAGTAAGCAACTGCGCGATAGGAGCGAATGCATGGGATAGTATTCTAATTGCCAAGGTGATCAAGAAGGACACGATCTCTCCTGGTGTGTTCAGCAAATTACAAGTGCGTTCTCTTTGTTTTTTTTCAATAGTGTCTTCTTTTTATGTTCTATTCATGTCTGCTCACTTTTCGGAAATTGCACAAAAACTGTGATCAGTTGGCACAACAATGCATGTACTTGCACAACTTGTAGCTTTAAGTTTGGCATCTGCACACATGTTCATTTTTAATTGGCACACCATCTGTTTTAAGTTGCACTGTTTTACTTATCTTGTTGCACAGATGTGTCACATCAGTTGGCAGAAACTTTTTTTAGGTGCCATGTGGGTTGCACAGTTTTTTTGTGTTTGTTCAGTTGCATATATGTAGAATCGAATTGTCTACCCAGTATCTTGTTGTAGTTGCACATGTTATAATGTTTGGTTTCGTTCAACACACAAATATGTTTTGATAACCTTGTTCTTTTCTTGTTCTCTTTTTTACATCATCTTAAAGAGAAGTATAGAGGCACGGAGCAGACACCACTGTTTGGTGGTATTTTGCAAGCTGAAGCATTCGTGGCATCCAGGTTACCAATAACCTACAATCCGCAGGTTAGTCTTTTGCATACAGAAGTTTGTATCAGTTACCAACATTTTCTTTTGGCTGGGATGTATGTTCAGTTTCCCATATATGCCTTTTTAGTTGTGAGAATACAGGATTTAGTTGGTTGGGATGTATGCTTAGTTGCACATATATGCTTTTTTAGTTGCACATACTCTTTGGACAGTCAATGTGTTCGTTTGCAACCAATGACATCAACTTGGCAGAATGCATGTTTAGTTTTGGCCACAATGCATGCGTAGTTGGCTAGAATCATGTTTTTAGTTGGCCAGAAAATGTGTCTTAGTCGGCTTGCTTAACACATCATGGTCAGTTACAGACATTTTCCTTTCTAAAAATGTTTTCTAACTGACTCAGTACTGAATCTTTTTTTTGTGCTAATGCAGAAAAAGGCAAAGATTGCCAAAGTGGTTAATGACCTGTGCAAGGCTATAACTGAACAGGTTGGCACCTTCATTGAAGCAGTTGCTAAGATCGATGACGAGGAGCCGGATATTGATCCCTACGTACAACAGCCATCAATGGGAACCGGGACGTCACGCCGTGCTCGAAAAAGAAAGAGACGGGTTTCAACTATACAAGAAGAAGAAGAGTTTGTTGAGGAGCAGTCAGAAGAAGATGAGGAAATGGAAGCAGCGCTAGATGTTGACGATGACGATGACACAGATGCAGATGAATCAGAGGAGGAGGACAAAGAGGAGGATGACAAAGAAGAAGATGTAGAAGAGGAGGAGGAGGAGGAAGAAGAAGAAGAAGAAGAAGAAGAAGAGGAGGAGAAAGAAGAGGAGGACAAAGAAGATGAGGACAAAGGAGAGGAGGAGGACAAGGAAGAAGATAGCGAGGCAGAGGAGGAGGAAGAAGAAGATGAGGCCAAAGAGGGGGAGGAGACAAAGGTGTAGTAGTTGATGGCAGTGAGGGGGAAGAAGATGATGAGGAAGAAGACGAGGATGTTGATGGTGATGATCAAGGGGGATCCAATGGAGGAAGTGAAAGCAGCGATGATGATGATGACAACGCCCCTGGTTCTGGTGGTACAGGCGGCAACACATCCAGGAGGACTAGCAGCTGCGCCAACCCTACCAGCAGAAGCAATTCATTGAGCATCAGGAGCACACTACAGATGTTGATTGACAAAACTTGCTAGAAAGACAAGGATTTGCCGAAGTCAAAGAAAAACGATGAAGCGGAGTCTCAGGGCAGCATTGATATGTTCAAGCTGTGCAACTTGAAGCCAGCTTGGCCAACCACCTTTCCCGTGCCAGATTTTAGTGACAAAGAGATGTGTGAGAACATCAACTTTGCCATTGGTCAGAGCCTGTTCTTATCAAGTGAGGCTGAAAAGAATCAAATTGACATGGAGGAAGCAGGAAAGGGTCTCGACTGGGTTCATTCAAAGAAAAAATAGAAGGAATATTTGAAGCAGCTTCCAGATGTAAGCTGCAGCAAGAGCAAGGCAGCATCCGGGGCAAACCCTCACGTGGTCGAGAAGCGCAAAGCAGTATCAATGAAGAAGAATCTGAAGTTGCCTCAAACCAAGGAGAAGATGGTGAGTGCAGATGCTGAAATAAATGTGGTCAAGGAAGCTGTGGTTCAAACTGATATGCCAACTGTAGTGAGCAGAGAGCCAACCACCATCACAGGAGTTCAACAGATCAAAGGGAAGACTCCTATTTTAGCAGTCCCACCTAAACCAGCTAAGCAGCAAAAGATTGTCAAGTTTGCCAAGGGCACAAAGGGAGAACCAGGCACAAAAGGTGTGGGGTTCAGAGACGAGACAGAACTGTGTGCACAACAATTGATGCAGGGGTGCCAAGTTCTACTAGGTTGCTGCCAACTCAGACTGGAAAGATGCCAACTGAAGATATCAGTGTGCCAACTGATGTGTCAGTTAGCAGCGTGGTCACAGTCAAAACCACCACTGCTGCTCAGGAAGGTACCACTGCAACTGCAAGCCCCAAGGTGCCAACTCATATAGATACTTCAATGCCAAACACAATAGGAGGTGATCAAACTGCCAAAGTGCCGTCCCCAAGAGCTAGCACACTGCAGCCAAGCAAGCCTGCTTCACCAAGAGCTGGCTTTCAGCACTCATTAACACAAGAGGATGTCTTCAACATTGTAAGTAGGTGCAAGCCTCCAAGGCCGCCAACTACAACACTATTGCGAACCAAGTCAGCGAATGATGCACCTATGTATGTACCACAAGGAGATGCCCTGGGCCTTGAACCCATACCACTACAAGAAATATGTCAACTTGCGACCACCACTATTGGTCACTGAAAGGTCATTGTTTTTCATTTGCGACCTTTTTTTGAAAAAAACAGAAGGTCAAAAGCCGGCAGTCGTAAACTGAAATTAACGACCTTCTCTGTGATATGTAAAAGGTCGTTGGTTCTTCGACCAAAATTTTGGTCACTAGCAGCCTCCCCAAGCCACGTAGGATCCAACATGGCAAGCTGACGTGGATAAGATTCAGCCCGGTCCGATTAGGTGTCTATATGGGTCGAGCCCATTAATTCAATCCATTTATATAAAAAAATTCCGCCAATTTTTGTTAGCTACCTAGGCCTGGACCAACAATTCGGCCTTTTATTTATTTCTGGGTCGTGGCCTTTTAACATTGTTTGGGCCATTATATTTTGGAGCTGGTCCCACTTGTCATCATCTCACACATTGGGCCCACCTGACAAAAATTTCAAAACTGCTCAGATTATTTTCATAAGTGGGTCCCACGAGTCAAGTTTCCATTCCACACATTTTCAAATCACATACATGATCAGTATTTCAAACAGAACAGTACAAATGTAGTTCATCAAATAACACTAAGTCTACTACAATCTGTACATAGTCTATTACAACCATAATATGCCTACTGTTACAATATTAGAACATTTACAGTCTATTACAATCAAACATAAGGGACAACTCTTTGCTGAGTATACGGCTTCAAACTTCAAATTTCGTAGACCTGGAGCTCCTGTAAAAGAGTGAACACATAGGCTACCAACATTAGAGTCGCTATTATTCCTGGACTATCAAAAAATTATATATTGAAAGAGATCTCATAGAAATGTAGATTTATGGACCAAATATGATAAAGCAACAAATTCAGCCAACTTCAAAGACCTAGATGTTTGTGATGCATCTTCACAGAACCACAAGAACACTAGATATAGTATAATATGATTCCAGGAGACCACAAGAGTATCAACCAATCAGTAGCAGGTATACAGCTAGCAGACTACTACTAGACATCATCGACACTTGAACCATAACATGTCCAGCAAGGAAACAAAAAATGGGACAAGTACTAATTCTGGATAACATGTCCAGGAAGGCCATCCAATGGTTTCAGCCACATCCTAATAAACTAGCGATACTCTAATACTACTAATTACCAGCAGTAAATAAATAGCTAGATGAAGCACTAGCACTTGATCATCAACACAACAGTCGGCAAGGACTCAACCACTGCACAAAAAACATCGAAATCCTAACTAACACATGAAACAGAGCATGGTTTTAGCATAGCAAAGGGAGGAGCTCACAGTGGTGGTTTGTGTAGCCGATGTCGAACAACCTCCGTTCGTTGCTTGCGAGCACCATGCACCTTGGTTGGCCATGAAGCCCTTATCATCTGCCACGAATGAAATCCAAAGCATCACTGTTGCACATGGATAGGAGGAGTCAGAAATTTTGAGGTCAAACTCCAGCCACATTGTTGTGTATAATCCAGTATAGAATGAAGCACATGAAGTTAGTACATGCTACCAAAACAATACTATGCCCATCAAGAACAACAGAATAAACGCATTTTAGGCATTCTAATGTCTGGAGATCTGCTTCTAGAAACCCACTATGCCAATCCCAAAACTAGACTGTAAAGTACTGGATGAGATATCAACTACTGCTACTACTACTAAAGCATATGCAAGATGTTGGTTAACAGCATCATAACCAGTTGAACCTAGCACCTAATCATCGATCAACCACCAAACAGTATGAAGCAAAAGCAAAAGCAAACAAAATTAGATGAGGCGAATTGCCGAATTATACAACCATAACATTACTGTCACCAAGATTCATAGTCCACCGAGTCATTCAATAAGTGATATAATAGTCATGCCATGGTGATGTTAACACTAGGACATGACAAAAAACAGAGCTTATTACAAAGGGAAATAACAGAGCTTATGTCAAATTTGAACTGTAGCTGCCTCATAGTTTGCTCTTTATTTTTTCCAAAAATCATTTCTAGGTAGATAAATATCTATTTAATCAGAGAAACATCAAAAGGTTTCCAAGATTCAACAACTAGCTAGGAACGGTCATTCTCGCCGTTTCGACCGCATTTTGAAACGGGCATAAAAAATTAAAAAAAAAATCAAAAAATTCGAAAACCTTAGCATTGTGTCATTATATGTGACCAATTTAGCAGGAAAAATAATAAACTTGTAATACGACAATTCTTTTAAAAAAGTGTTCTCAGAAATGAGCTATCATCTCTGAAGATTCATGGCTTTCAAGCCAAATGATCAATCTTATGGCCACATTCATGGCATTGTTTGTTCAAATGATCTCATATTGTGCACAAGGGTGCATATTGGAATGGCAAACAATGTTGCCTAAGGTAGTTTTCATTTTCTTTGGACGAAAAATCCATTTTTCGAGTGCCCAAAATGAGTTTTTTTTGTGAAGGACCTACCATATATTTGTTGCAAAATGGGACCAGGTCATTTTTATAATATATTGGGCCATATTTAATGTACAATTGACAAAATGGTTGGTCATCAAAAGTACCTATACACCTTTGGTGAAAAGACAAATTTCCGCCGATTCAGTAGGAAGCGGGTCAAATTTGAACTGTGGCTGCCTCATAGTTTGCTATTTAATTTTTCAAAAAATCATTTCTAGGTACAAAAGTATCTATTTAATCAGAGAAACACCAAAAAATTCCAAGATTCAACCACTGGCTAGGAACGGTCATTCCCGCCGTTTTGACCGCATTTTGAAACGGGCATAAAAAATTCAAAAAAAATCAAAAAATTTGGAAAACCTTTGCATTGTGTCATTATATGTGACCAAGTTAGCAGGAAAAATAATAAACTTGTAATACGGCAATTCTTTTAAAAAAGTGTTCTCGGAAATGAGCTATCATCTCTGAAGATTCATGGCTTTTAGGCCAAATGATCAATCTTATGGCCACATTCATGGCATAGTTTGTTCAAATGATCTCATATTGTGCACAAGGGTGCATATTGGAATGGCAAACAATGTTGCCTAAGGGAGTTTTCATTTTCTTTGGACGAAAAATCAATTTTCCATTTTTCGAGTGCCCAAAATGAGTTTTTTTGTGAAGGACCTACCATATATTTGTTGCAAAATGGGACCAGGTCATTTTTATAATATATTAGGCCATATTTAATGTACAATTGACAAAATGGTTGGTCGTCAAAAGTACCTATACACCTTTGGTGAAAAAGACAAATTTCCACTGATTCAGTAGGAAGCGGGTCAAATTTGAACTGCAGCTGCCTCATAATTTGCTCTTTACTTTTTCCAAAAATCATTTATAGGTACATAAGTATATATTTAATTAGAAATACATGGTTTGGTGGCGATACGTTGAGGTTTGGATGGTGGCCCAGGGCCCGAACTCCAAAGCGCGTAGACTCGCACGCCCGCCGCGTGGTCATCACGTGACCGTGGCGTTGCCATGCGTTCTGGGAAGCCTAGGCATGTCTAGTAGGTTTGGCACTTCCCAGGTAGATGCTTGGAAGAAAATAACAACAGAAGAATCTCACGAGGAGACCGAACAATGCTCAAGCATGAATTAGCACCCAAGTGTTTGATTAGTGGTATGGGAAATGCACATGGCCAATGGGCCTGAGTTTTGGCCGAGGATGATCATCTACTAAGGATACTATCTTGGAAAATTTGCAGCTCAAATGGAGGAGCCTAGGTGTCACTTGTTTGCAACGTACCACACTGGACAGAAATATGAATGTTGAAGCCACACTCACATGTATTGTTAGATGGGGCTCAAATTTTGTGGAGAGCTATGATTTGGGAATATAGAAGAAGTGGCAAAAATTCAGCTCATTAGGATATGCCTAGCTAGTACTTCCTTCACAACAGTTCGAGTTGAACAAAAACTTCGGAAATTTGCCGAGGAAGATTTACCAGGCAAATGGAGTTGAATATTGTCATGAGGCAATGATTTGGATAGTAAAGAATGCCCAATTTTTTTGGGAATGACAGAAATATAGGTTGCTTCACAACCTGGGGCAAAAATTGACACATGGACATGACACATAGGCAAAACTGATGAGGTGGCGCCTAGTCATAGAAATAAGTAGCAATGCATCCACGTTCACAACCTCATGACCATTTATATTGGTCGTAATCAGGTAGAAATAAGGTCATCGATCACTCTTGTCTGCTTTATGACCATTTGGTGTAAGCAATTTCATGGTTTGAGCCCTTCCAAGTGAAATGGCCGTGGATTTACGACCAATTCAGCTGGGGTCACTAAGAGAAGGTCACAAGTTGACATATTTCTTGTAGTGTACGCAGATCAAACTCTTGCAGCTATCATGGTGACGGGTTCTGCGATGCACCATCTTTTGACCTCGGCATAGATGGTGATGCTCCAGCAGCAGAAACAGCGCAAGCCGGTGTGGTTGTCATAGATGAGGGTGAGTTGGACCCAGCAGCTGTGAATGAAGGATGCGCTGCTGCTGATACTGGCAAGGCAATAGCTCAAGAGCCAAATGTTGGATCACCCGACATTTGCCATACCCCGATATGCGCATAACCAGAAGTTGGCACGAGTAGTTCTTCAGGACCACCTGTTGCACGAAGACAGAGGAGGGTAATAAGGCCCGCAACATGTCAAAGGTCTCCATTCATTGACTACAACAAAAAGAAGATGTTCAGCTCCAATGAGGCAGTAAACAAGCTTTACGCTGCCCTCATGTATTGGGTCAGGCATCTTCCAGGAGCAAATAATGAGGCTACTAGGTAAACCAACTCCCCACAGCCTACATACATATCTTTTTTAGTTGCACAGGACCAGCCACTTAGTTGCACAGAGAAGCAGAACATGTTGCACAGAACAGGGCTTTTAGTTGCACACTGTTTTGTTTTAATTTCATACACTTTTTTGTTGTTGTTGTGACCCTTCGAGCTAACTTGTCTTTTTATTTCTTTTAAAAAAATCAGCCCTGAGATAATCAGGTATGGTGCTTTCTACATTTCTTTAAAGGAGTCAGTTGATTCGATGAAGCCGGTTCAATGGCTGTCAAGAATTGTTATTGAGACTGGAATCTTGCACATCATGGATAACTTACAAGAAGGGTCAAAGAAGGTCGTTATGCCACTGAGGTTTTCTGTAAGTTTTTTCAAAACCTTTTTCCCCTCTTCTTTTTTGTAGCACTTTTGTTGACCAATTCAGGGAGTCCTTTCATCTAGTAAGAAGTTTGAGGCATGCTTATAATCTTTGCAGATCAATTTACAACAAGGGATCCACAATGTGAATGAGATAAACAAGAAGATTGATTACAAGAATCGTCTCGACAAGCAAGA
Source organism: Aegilops tauschii subsp. strangulata (assembly GCF_002575655.3). NCBI lineage: Eukaryota > Viridiplantae > Streptophyta > Magnoliopsida > Poales > Poaceae > Aegilops > Aegilops tauschii. The sequence goes on from NC_053040.3 coordinate 93,382,558, forward strand.
CTTGGCGAGTGCTATGCCCACATGATCCATCTCTTTAGTTGGCACCCATAGCATGTTTAGTTGCACATGACACATATGTTAGTTGGCAAATACTTTCTGCCAACCTATTTTAACTTCACCAGGTCTTTGACTGTTTTTCTTACCTACAACGTGTATTTGTGTCTGAAATCGTTCACGCTTGCAGGTCATGCTACCAGTGCTCGAGTGCGTGATACGTCCATTTTGCATCATGATTTTATATCGATATTTTGCATTATGGGCTGTTATTACACATTAAATCACAATACTTATGCCTATTCTCTCTTATTTTACAAGGTTTACATAAGGAGGGAGAATGCCGGCAGCTGGAATTCTGGACTGGAAAAGGAGCAAATATTAGAGACCTATTCTGCACAACTCCAAAAGTCCTGAAACTTCACGAAAGTTCTTTTTGGAAATAATAAAAAATATTGAGCGGAAGAAATACATCAGGGGGGCCTCCACCTGGCCACGAGGGTGGGGGCACGCCCTACCCCCCTGGGCGCGCCCCTGCCTCGTGGGCCCCCTGTTGGCCCTCCGGTGCCCATCTTGTGCTATATGAAGTCTTTCGTCCGAAGAAAAATCATAAGCAAGCTTTCGGGATGAGACTCCGCCACCACGAGGCGGAACCTTGGCGGAACCAATCTAGGGCTCCGGCAGAGCTGTTCTGCCGGGGACACTTCCCTCCGGGAGGGGGAAATCATCGCCATCGTCATCACCAACGCTCCTCTCATCGGGAGAGGGCAATCTCCATCAACATCTTCACGAGCACCATCTCCTTTCAAACCCTAGTTCATCTCTTGTATCCAATTCTTGTCTCTATGTCCGGGATTTGTACCTGTAGGTTCCTAGTAGTGTTGATTACTCCTTGTAGTTGATGCTAGTTGGTTTATCTGGTGGAAGATCATATGTTCATATCCTATATGCATATTAATACTCCTCTGATTATGAACATGAATATGCTTTGTGAGTAGTTATGTTTGTTCCTGAGGACATGGGAGAAGTCTTGCTATTAGTAGTCATGTGAATTTGGTATTCGTTCGATATTTTGATGAGATGTATGTTGTCTATCCTCTAGTGGTGTTATGTGAACGTCGACTACATAACACTTCACCATTATTTGGGCCTAGAGGAAGGCATTGGGAAGTAATAAGTAGATGATGGGTTGCTAGAGTGACAGAAGCTTAAACCCTAGTTTATGCGTTGCTTCGTAAGTGGCTGATTTGGATCCATATGTTTCATGCTATGGTTAGGTTTACCTTAATACTTTTGTTGTAGTTGCAGATGCTTGCAATAGAGGTTAATCATAAGTGGGATGCTTGTTCAAGTAAGGACAACACCCAAGCACCGGTCCACCCACATATCAAATTATCAAAGTACCGAACGCGAATCATATGAACGTGATGAAAACTAGCTTGACGATAATTCCCATGTGTCCTCGGGAGCGCTTTTCTCTATATAAGAGTTTGTCCAGGCTTGTCCTTTGCTACAAAAAGGATTGGGCCACCTTGCTGCACTTTATTTACTTTTGTTACTTGTTGCTCGTTACAAATTATCTTATCACAAAACTATCTGTTACCTATAATTTCAGTGCTTGCAGAGAATACCTTGCTGAAAACCGCTTATCATTTCCTTCTGCTCCTCGTTGGGTTCGACGCTCTTACTTATCGAAAGGACTACGATAGATCCCCTATACTTGTGGGTCATCAGTGCGCTGATGTAAACGATAAGGAGGGAGGGAGGCATTATTGGGTCTTCAATGTCAACTTGAGGGACGGACGCTTTGAAGTTCTTGATTCAAACAGGAAGCTGGACAACATTGAGCTGATGACCACCGCCTCTACCATCGCGGGGGCAGTACGCTAGCTATGGAGGAAGCATTACCAAAAGTATAGCATCAAGCACTTCCAGATTATTGACATTGACGTACCGAAGCAGGTCGACAAGTAAGACAATAAGCATGGCATTCTTCTCAATTTTTACCATCATTTTGTAGTTTTTAAATTTTTCTAAGACATAGAACTAGTTTGCAATCTGTTTTTCATTTTTATGAGTTTCTCATGGATTATCTAGTCAGTTGCACAATGCCACATAAGTAGTTGCATAGTGGCACATTAGTAGTTGCACAGTTTCACAGAGTATATTATCTTTTTTGGTTTTAAATTTATGGGACAAATTTTATTTTTTGCCCACCGGAGCAATGAGTGTGGGCTGTTCGCACTGCTTAACGCCACTGAGTGGAACGGTAGCCAACTGCCCAACTACGAACCCAAGGAAGTACTCAACATGAGGAAGAAGTTGGAATATGATTGGGTCACCAGCCCGCACAACTCCGCCCCATGGAGGAAGTTGCTCAGATACGACAAGGACTAGGTCAGTACTCTTTTCTTTCTTTGCCCCATGGAGGAAGTTGTTGGTTTGCACAATTTTTGAGCAGATTTTGTAGTTGCACACTAGTAGTAATTCCGTTTGCAACTCAATATCATCACTTTTGTTGACACATTAGGAGCACTGGACATACAATTGTTCAACAACTAAATATTTAACCATTTGCCAACAAGGCACAAATAGCAACCTTTTTTACACAATGCATGAACTAATTCGAGGATAAAAAATTAGATAAGAGAAAGCATACATGCTGAATGTGTCCACTTGGTCCCAACATTGCTCAAAAACCATCATTCTTTTCCTTTTTGTCACAAAGATACAAACGATGAAAGAGAATCACAGTAGCCTGAGTGGACACACACTAGCAGTGTGCTCTGTAGATTGGCACTGACTGCATTTGTTTTTCTTCTTTGGGTGTAGCTCCAGCGCCAATTTTTACCGTCGACTCTTCGCCCTACCCTTTGTAGTAGACCTTGGAGTATCCCTGGGCACAAAATCATCAGAGGCTTGTGCAGGGGATGCAGCCTCCAACGGGGCAGTAGGACAAGTGTGCGTGGGCGCTAGACCAACACGAGGTTGTGTTCGATCACCTGTGGAATAATCATATAAAAAGTTTAGTAATTTTTTGCGCAACTAGGTCTGATGTTTTCTCTAACCACACAGACCATGCTGTGCAACTAACTCGTTGATGTTTGCAAGTTAAGTTAAAAAAACCTGTAGTAGCACGGCCCGTCATGGCACTTGGATGGTAATCACCTATAGCCAGAATAGGAAAAACAAGTTAGTTTTTTTCTTCATGCTCGAACTAACATAGGGCGTGCAACTGGGTAGCCTGTTCTGTGCAACTAGGCACCATGTTGTGTGCAACTGAAGTTACACACCTAGTTGCATGGGGAATTGGGGCAGGTAATTACCTGGGTGGTGAGCCCCCTGAGTACTCCATATAGGGCCATTGGGAGGAGCACGCGGGGCATTGCTAGTTGGGCCAGGCGGGGGAGGAGGTGGCGGAGCATGCCGTGTAGGGCCTGGAGGTGGAGGAGGTCCTCGAGGGTTGCCATCACCTATAGACAGAACAGGTAAAACAAGTTAGTTGTTTATCTTGATGCTCGAACTAACACAGCGTGCGCAACTGGGTAGCCTGTTCTGTGCAACTGGGCACCATGATGTGTGCAAGTGAAGTGACACACCTACACTACTAGGAAAACCTTATACACAGAACTTTAGCAGCAGCGCTTGTTAAAAATGGCGCTACTGCTAAATAGCAGCAGCGCGTGCAGGGTAAACGAGCTGCAGACACAAATGTAGCAGTAGCGCGTATGCTTATAAAAGCGCTACTACTAAAATTCTCACTACTAAGCCGATAGGCTACATATAGTAGTAGCGGTCTTCTAGAAAGAGCGCTACTGCTAAGTTAATTTTAGCAGCGTGCTTACTGTGAAACACGCTACTGTTAACGAAAAGAAAATTAAATGAAAAACAAATAGAAAAGTAAATGAAAATGAAAGAAATAAGAAAAGCAGAAAGGAAAAAAATAAAATGTAAGAAAAATAAATGAAAAAGGGAAAAGCAGAAAGGAATAGCAGTAGCGTATGTTCATCAGAGGCGCTATAGATAACTTAGCAGTAGCACTTGTTTGGACCCCCGCTATAGAAAGAGAAAAGGAAATAAGAAAAGAAAAGGAAAATACATAGCTATAGTAGTAGCGCGTTTACTAAAAAGCGCTATAGCTAACTTAGCTATAGTGCTTTTACAGAAACGCGCTACCGCTAAGTTTGACTTAACCCAAAAGCGGTTTCCCCCCGGCCACCACTTCTCCCCCAAATCTCTCGCTCCACTTCGCCGCCGTCTCCGCAATTCGCCGTCGCCCTACTTCGCCGCCTTCTCCTGCTGACGTCAACGCCCCCGGAGCCACCAGAGCCGCGCGCCGTCGACGCCACCGGAGCCGCGCGGCCTCATCAACGCCACCGGAGCCGCCCTCGGCGCCAGCGGAGCCACCCTCGACGCCCTGCCTCCCTCGCCATCACCGGAGACGCCCCTGCCTCCCTCGCCACCACCGCCTCCCTCGCCACGACCGGAGCCATCCTCTATAAGCCCCCACCCCTCCTCTCTCTCTCTCATGCATAGCACAAACATTGGACAGAGAACTAGCTAGCGAGGTTAACTAGTTTAATTAGGTTAATTATCTAGGTTAGTGCAAAAATTTAGTTAGGGCTTTGACAGAGAACTAGTTAGGTTAACTAGTTTAATTATCTAGGTTAGTGCAAAAATTTAGTTAGGGCTTTGACAGAGAACTAGCTAGGTTAACTACTTTAATTAGTTTAATTATCTAGGAAAACTAGGTTAACTAGCTAGGTTAACTAACTAGGTTAAATAGCAAGGTTAATTAGGTTCGTTAGGTTAACAAGCTAGGTTAACTAGGTTCGCTAGGTTAGAGGAAAAATTTATTTTAGAGCATTAGGTGAGAAGGGTTAGAGAAATGGAGTTCCTTTGCAATTTAATTGGGTTCTGTCCTAGGCAGAGAAGCGTTAGAGAAAATAATGTGTGTGTGAGAGAGAGAGAGAGAGGAATAGCTAGAACAGAATTTGGGTTCTGTCCTAGGCAGAGAAGTGTTTAGTGAGGTCATTTTGCAAAGGTTTTTGATTTTTGAAAAGACCACTATTTTTCTAGGAAAAGAATTTAGGAAAGTTTTATTTTAAAGATGATCCTTCCTAGACTTTTATTGTTGATTTTATCTTTTCATTGAAGTGGTCATGTTATATCTTTTCATTGAAGTGTGGTTCGATTGTGCCCATGTGGCCTTTTGTTGTTTCCAGGGAATGAAGCGCAGTAGGCCTATGTTTTGCTAGAATGTTGATTCATTTCCGTTCCGGCAAATTTCAGGTGCTCGATTTGTCCACTTTTTAGCAAAGGTCATGCCGAAATTTTTCGTGAATTTCGGCATGACTTGTGCTACAAACTAGGACATATAGAGTGCCCGCGATTTGCCGCACCGGGAAGGAGTCAACGTTCCTGCAGAGCATAGGCCTTTTTTATGTCATTATTCATTTTATTAGGTCTAGAATTAATTGACTAGATTTAATCGTAGGAAACATGGCTAGCAACGATGAAGGACAGGGTTCTGGTGACCGCGACAATGTCTACCTGGCGGAAGAAGAATTTTTGAGGGAAGTCGACGATCAAGAGTTGATGTTGCTGGGTCCACCTGTCACATCGGAGATTGAGACCGACATCGAGACCGGCGCCGAGACTGAGACCGACGCTGAGACTAAGACCGGCGCCGAGACTAGCGGAGCCGGTATAGAACCGAAAGCAAAGAGGCAACGCCTTCCTAACAAGCTCAGGACTACTAGACTGGTGGTCACGGAGGTGGACGACGGCAATTTTGAGCCAAACGCGCCCGAGGAAGCACGCGCGTGCTACAACAATCAAATAGGCTGCATCATACGAACAACCGCCACCATCAACGATGAGAAACTAAACAAGATAGATAATATGAGGCCCTCCCTCCTAAAGAAGTTGCACCAAATATTCTTGTTCCACTACAAGAAATATGTCAACTTGTGACCCTCACTATTAGCCGCTGAAAGGTCATTGTTTTTCATTTGCGACCTTTTTTTGACCAAAAACAGAAGGTCAAAAGCTGGCAGTCGTAAACTGAAATTAACGACCTTCTGTAAAAGGTCGTTGGTTCTTCGACCAAAATTTTGGTCACTAGCAGCCTCCCCAGACCAGGTAGGCATCTAGCGTGGCAAGCTGATGTGGCACGCCCGGTCCAATTTGGTTTTCCACATGGGCCTAGCCCAACAATTCGGCCTTTTTAATGTATTTTTTTCCTGTGCTTTTATTAGCTACATGGGTCTGGCCCAACAATTCAGCCTTTGATTTCTTTGCATGGCCCTTTTAACATCAGGTTTTCCTTTTGATCATGTATTTTTCTGGGCCGTTTCTTTGCTGGGCCTCTCATGTTTTTCCCTCAAAAATAATTGTCCAATATAAATTGGGCCTAGCCCAGTTCCGAAAAAATTGATCCAATCCAAAAAAAATTACTATGCCATTGACATTACAACACATCACACCACAATCTATCATGGGCCTAGCCCAGTTCTGATACATTTTCAAAGCAACGTGCAATGTTATTATATTACAACCATTCATTCCAGCAACACTATTTGAGGCTGGCTGGCTGGCTGAGCTACTACTAACTGACTGCGGGCTAATGAAGTTTTTACAAAAGGTGAATCAGAAACCTAACGCTACTGCATTTGCATGGCGCTGCTGAAATACTCCAGGATCATGAAAAAAATAGAACTAGCCTATCTGGTACTTAACAGCAACCAAACATGTAATCTGCTTAATGGAAAGATTTCTCCTCCAAGTCCCGCTTCTCCCTTAGCAATGACAGGCTGATGCAGAACATCTGAGCAATCAAAAGAGAACAAAAGGTATGTCACTGATAGAATACAGAGTACTTTTAAAATAAAAAGTAAAGATACACGAGTATATTATCATTCTACTTATTACTACTATTAACCAGATCATTCTACTTATCCAGAATATGGCTATTCATCAAAATTGGGAATTTAATTGGCACATATGACAAACTTAGCAGCAAACGAGCATGGAATGTTTCACATACATGACAAGGTTTAAAAACCATCATTCAAAGTTACAGCAGATCGAAGTTCCATTTGAGTATATGGAATAACATTCATATTCAATCAATAGTACCTATTAAACTACCAGGTGCATGATTGAATTAAACTAACAGGTGCATTTTTATTCGTTAGGAACATCTCAGGTATACAAGAAACAGGATAATGATTCATTATCCATATGAGGGTGACATCTGTGGTGTAGTCTATTGACGGAGGATCTAGCTTACTGCTGCTACTCCACATATCAAATTTTACTTAATAGAGCAAGATGGAGTAACCCAAAAAATTAACAGGGAAAGCAAATATACTCCAAATGGCAGTTCACCAGAGATTTTCGAGTTAAAAATACTCCCAGGGGTAAACAACAATGACACGGACGGAGTAAAGGATGGATGTTGTAAATTAATCAAGTAATTCTTTTTTGTTCTCATATTTTTCACCCTCTAGACACTGCCTAGAGCACTTACAAGATGATAAAGTTAATTTTGCATAACACATATGGATTCTTATCTTCTTCAGTAAGGGGGGAACATTTACAGCTAATTAAGCATGATGAAAGGGACCATCCAATTAAATTCCATTCTTATCTTCTTCAGTAAGGACAGGCAGAACATCCCAGCATATCTCAAGTTGATGAATTATTCTAGCAATAACCAAATTAGGAACATCCCTCGCTGTTCCATTTAATCTTACTACAAGATAGTAGAAGAATCACTCTTGGTGAATCAAATCATAATAAAACGAGCAATAGATACAGGAGGCACATCAGGCCTGGCCATTTTCATTCAGTAATTTAGAAAGAGGGGCGATGGGGAACAGAACCTTGAGGCCCTGTTATGGGGTTGTGTCTGATGAAGGTTGCCCTTTGGAGCGGCAGCTGCAGCTCCACCAGATGCAGCAGCAGCACCTCCAACTGGCACAGCGGGCGGCGGCAGCACCAATGGTCACCTATGTGACATTTCAGATCATCATTACAGAATATTATTTATTTATTTAAGACACAAGCAGCAAAGATCGTGTCTACCTTCGCATATATTTCAATAGCCTACTACTATTGTCATGTATGTTAAATATGCAAGAGGTAAAAACGACAGTTATGTACATCCAATGCAAACAGACTTATAAAGAAGAATATTTGGTCTATTTACTGATTTTACCAACAGGGTAAGTTGTGTTCTCTTCAATTTACTGATTTAATCTAACATTTGAATGCTCTTCTGCACTGTTCCTAATAGAAAGAAGCATAGAAAGGTCTATACGGCGTGCATTGATGGAGAGTTGTAGACATGAAATGTGACCGCACTGTACATGGGAGAAGATCATGTTTCCGTAAACACTCCAGCAACAGCAATCCAGGGCCTTCTTCTCCTGCTCGTTGTTTTTCTCCTGCGCTTGCTCCTTCTTCTCCTGGGTGTGCTCCTTCTTCTCCTACAATAGCAGCAACAGCAGGTTAATGACAACAGTAGTTTGACAACAGCAGCAGGTCAATAACAAAAAAACAGACCAGAATAAGATGCATCCAAACGATTCTCAACAGGAATAAGATGCATCTACGGACCAGAATACCTTGTCAAGTAGCCAAGCATGATCTAATCTGGAAGGGCAAGATTAGCAGGCAAGGCAAATACTTAACAAGGTAATTCAGGGTCAGAGTAAATTGGAGATGCAAGGGGTCGTCTGCAGAAGCATCCAATAGGAATCGAACCTACATGAGAAGGCCCCGCAAGGAGGCCTTCAGTCTTTACCATTAGACGATGGGCACTTTTACATCTCCAATTTGCTGACAATACCAGATCATATTATGCATCTCTCTAAACTAGAGAGAATTAACTTGCAGAGGATAGAGTTAATTCAGTAAGGACTGGCAAAACTAGTTTCGCCCAAGAGACATACATACAGAGACCAAAACAACCAGTTCACTGGCAGGCTCGAAATCAAACCAAGCAGGGCGCTAAGGTGAATCGAATCAAGCTAAGGCTACATGCTTAACTACGAAACCGAGCAGATCGATCCATCTATCACAGCGCACGCTCGAGCTAGAAATGCGACAGCATACAGGTGAGAGAAATAATCAAGTTCATTATACGAGCTAAAGTCCCGAAATCAAACCAAGCAGGGCGCAAAGGAGAGTCGAATCGAGCGGATCTATCCATCTATCACAGTGCGTGGATCGACCTAGCTAGGCATGCGACGACATACGAGCGAGAGAAATAATCACCGACGGCGAAGGGCGGAAGGGCGGCGAGGACGGGTACCTGGCTGGGTGGCCGCCCGGTGACGAGGAGGGGGAGGGAGGAAGCGCCCTCGCAGCCACGATGCTTGCCGGTCTTGTGGCAGATCTTGGAGGCGATGATGGCGGTGACGCGCGTGGAGACGGCATTCTCGCTGCTGGGCATCCGCTTCCGGCGCACCTTCCCGCGCCATACCTGGGGGAGGTAGAGGTCCCACAAGATAGGGGTGACGGAGGCTAGGATCTTCCTAGCGGCGGAGGTGGGGGATATGAGGGCGGCGAGGGCAAGGATCAGGGCCAGGAGCCGGCGGGAGAGGAGCGGGGGCGGCTCGGAGGGCGCCATCTCTGCCGCACGGCATGGCGCGGCCGGAGACGAGCCTGAGCTTTCTCCCTCGCCGGCGATTCGCCCGTGCGCTCGCTCCCCGCTCTGCCCCCGGGAGCGGGAGCGGTGGCGGCGATGGGGAAAAGGGAGCGGGAGCGGTGGCGGCGATGGGGAAAAGGGAGCGGGAGCGGTGGCGGCGATGGGGAAAAGGGAGCAGGAGCGGCAGCGGCGATGGGGATAAGTGATCTAGGGTTTCGTGGGTGGACGAGGATGAGAGGGAGGGGCGAGAGCAACGAGGGGGGTGTGGGGGCTGTCGTTGGATCCGGGAGCATCCGACGGTGCTAAGCCAAATGATCAATCTTATGGCCACATTCATGGCATAGTTTGTTCAAATGATCTCATATTGTGCACAAGGGTGCATCTTGGAATTCCAAACAATGTTGCCTAAGGAAGTTGTCCTTTTCTTTGGACGAAAAATTCATTTTCCATTTTTTTGAGTGCCCAAAATGAGTTTTTTTTGTGAAGGACCTACCATATATTTGTTACAAAATTGTACCAAATCAATTCTCTAAAATACTAGGACATATGTAATGCACAATTGACCAAATGGTTGGTTGTAAAAAGTTTTGATCCACCTCTCATGAAAAAGACAAATTTCCATCGATTCAGTAGGAAGCGGGTCAAATTTGAACTGCACCTACCTCGTAATTTGCTCTTTAGTTTTTCCAAAAATCATTTCAAGTTACATAAGTATCTATTTAATCAGAGAAACATCAAAAAAATTCCAATATTCAACCACTAGCTAGGAACGGTCAAGCCCGCCGTTTTGACCGCATTTTGAAAAGGGCATAAAAAATTCCAAAAAAATAAAAAAATTGAAAACCTTCGCATTGTTTCATCATATGTGGCCAAGATACCAGCAAAAATTATAAACTTGTAATACGGAAATTATTTTAAAAAAGTGTTCTAAAAAATGAGCTATCATGCATGAAGATTCTTGGCTTTCAAGCCAAATGATCAATCTTATGGCCACATTCATGGCATAGTTTGTTCAAATGAACTCATATTGTGCACAAGGGTGCATTTTGGAATTCCAAACAATTTTTCCTAAGGAAGTTGTCCTTTTCTTTGGACGAAAAATTCATTTTCCAATTTTTTGAGTGCCCAAAATGAGTTTTTTTGTGAAGGACCTACCATATATTTGTTACAAAATTGTACCAAATCAATTCTCTAAAATACTAGGACATATGTAATGCACAATTGAACAAATGGTTGGTTGTAAAAAGTTTTGATCCACCTCTCATGAAAAAGACAAATTTCCACCGATTCAGTAGGAAGCGGGTCAAATTTGAACTCCAGCTACCTCGTAGTTTGCTCTTTAGTTTTTTCAAAAAATCATTTCTAGTTACATAAGTATCTATTTAATCAGAGAAACATCAAAAAATTTCCAAGATTCAACCACTAGCTAGGAACGGTCAAGCCCGCCGTTTTGACAGCATTTTGAAAAGGGCATAAAAAATTCAAAAAAAAAATTTGGAAAACCTTCGCATTGTTTCATCATATGTGGCCAAGATACCAGCAAAAATTATACACATGTAATACGGAAATTATTTTAAAAAAGTGTTCTAAAAAATTAGCTATCATGCGTGAAGATTCTTGACTTTCTAGCCAAATGATCAATCTTATGGCCACATTCATGGCATAGTTTGTTCAAATGATCTCATATTGTGCACAAGGGTGCATCTTGGAATACCAAACAATGTTTCCTAAGGAAGTTTTCCTTTTCTTTGGACGAAAAGTTAATTTTCCATTTTTTTGAGTGCCCAAAATGAGTTTTTTTGTGAAGGACCGACCATATATTTGTTACAAAATTGTACCAAATCAATTCTCTAAAATACTAGGACATATGTAATGCACAATTGACCAAATGGTTGGTTGTAAAAAGTTTTGATCCACCTAATGAAAAAGACAAATTTCTACCGATTCAGTAGGAAGCGGGTCAAATTTGAACTGCAGCTACCTCGTAATTTGCTCTTTATTTTTTTTCAAAAATCATTTCTAGGTACATAAGTATCTATTTAATCAGAGAAACACCAAAAAAATCCAAGATTCAGCAACTAGCTTGGAACGGTCATTCCCGCATTTTTGACCGCATTTTGAAACGGGCATAATTTTTTTAAAATAAATTAAAAAATTGGTAAACCTTCGCATTGTGTCATTATATGTGACCAAGTTATCAGAAAGAATTATAGACTTGTAATAATGCAATTATTTTAAAAAAGTGTTCTCAGAAACGAGCTATCAAGTGTGAAGATTCATGGCTTTCAAGTCAAATGATCAATCTTATGGCCACATTCAAGACATTGTTTGTTCAAATGATTTCATATTGTGCACAAGGGTGCATCTTGGAATGGCAAACAATGTTGCCTAAGGATGTTTTCCTTTTCTTTGGACGAAAAATTAATTTTCCATTTTTTTGAGTGCCCAAAAGGAGTTTTTTTGTGAAGGACCTACCATATATTTGTTACTAAATTGTACCAAATCAATTCTCTAAAATACTAGGACATATTTAATGCACAATTGACCAAATGGTTGGTTGTAGAAAGTTTTGATCCACCTCTCATGAAAAAGACAAATTTCCACCGATTCAGCAGGAAGCGGGTCAAATTTGAACTGCAGCTACCTCGTAGTTTGGTCTTTATTTTTTTCCAAAAATCATTTCTAGGTACATAAGTATATATTTAATCAGAGAAATATAAAAAATTCCAAGATTCAACCACTAGCAAGGAACGGTCAAGCCCGCCGTTTTGACCGCATTTTGAAACGGGCATAAAAAATTTAGAAAAATAAAAAAATTGGAAAAAATTCGCATTGTTTCTTCATATGTGGCCAAGATACCAGCAAAAATTATAAACTTGTAATACGGAAATTATTTTAAAAAAGTGTTCTAAAAATTGAGCTATCATGCGTGAAGATTCTTGGCTTTCAAGCCAAATGATCAATCTTATGGCCACATTCATGGCATAGTTTGTTCAAATGATGTCATATTGTGCACAAGGGTACATCTTGGAATGGCAAACAATGTTGCCTAAGGAAGTTTTCCTTTTCTTTGGACGAAAAATTCATTTTCCATTTTTTTAGTGCCCAAAATGAGTTTTTTTGTGAAGGACCTACCATATATTTGTTACAAAATTGTACCAAATCAATTCTATAAAATACTAGGACATATTTAATGCACAATTGACCAAATGGTTGGTTGTAGAAAGTTTTGATCCACCTCTCGTGAAAAAGACAAATTTCCACCGATTCAACTAGAAGCGGGTCAAATTTGAACTGTAGCTACCTCATAGTTTGCTCTTTATTTTTTCCAAAAATCATTTCTAGGTACATAAGTATCTATTTAATCAGAGAAACATCAAAAAATTCCAAGATTCAACCACTAGCTAGGAACGGTCAAGCCCGCCATTTTGACCGCATTTCGAAAAGGAAAAATTCAAAAAAAATCAAAAAATTGGAAAACCTTCGCATTGTTTCAACATATGTGGCCAAGATACCAGCAAAAATTATAAACTTGTAATACGGAAATTATTTTAAAAAGTGTTCTGAAAAATGAGCTATTATGCGTGAAGATTCTTGGCTTTCAAGCCAAATGATCAATCTTATGGCCACATTCATGGCATAGTTTGTTCAAATGATCTCATATTATGCACAAGGGTGCATCTTGTAATTCCAAACAATGTTGCCTAAGGAAGTTGTCCTTTTCTTTGGACGAAAAATTCATTTTCCATTTTTTTGAGTGCCCAAAATGAGTTTTTTTTTGTGAAGGACCTACCATATATTTGTTACAAAATTGTACCAAATCAATTCTCTAAAATACTACGACATATGTAATGCACAATTGACCAAATGGTTGGTTTTAAAAAGTTTTGATCCACCTCTCATGAAAAAGACAAATTTCCATCGATTCAGTAGGAAGCGGGTCAAATTTGAACTGCAGCTACCTCGTAGTTTGCTCTTTAGTTTTTCCAAAAATCATTTCAAGTTACATAAGTATCTATTTAACCAGAGAAACATCAAAAAAATTCGAAGATTCAACCACTAGCTGGGAACGGTCAAGCCCGTCGTTTTGACCGCATTTTGAAAAGAGCATAACAAAATAAAAAAAATCAAAAAATTGGAAAACCTTCGCATTGTTTCATCATATTTGGCCAGGATACCAGCAAAAATTATAAACTTGTAATACGGAAATTATTTTTAAAAAGTGTTCTAAAAAATGAGCTATGCTGCTTGAAGATTCTTGGCTTTCAAGCCAAATGATCAATCTTATGGCCACATTCATGGCATAGTTTGTTCAAATGATCTCATATTGTGCACAAGGGTGCATCTTGGAATTACAAACAATGTTGCCTAAGGAAGTTGTCCTTTTCTTTGGATGAAAAATTCATTTTCCATTTTTTTGAGTGCCCAAAATGAGTTTTTTTTGTGAAGGACCTACCATATATTTGTTACAAAATTGTACCAAATCAATTCTCTAAAATATTAGGACATATGTAATGCACAATTGACCAAATGGTTGGTTGTAAAAAGTTTTGATCCACCTCTCATGAAAAAGACAAATTTCCATCGATTCAGTAGGAAGCGGGTCAAATTTGAACTGCAGCTACCTCGTAGTTTGCTCTTTAGTTTTTCCAAAAATCATTTCAAGTTACATAAGTATCTATTTAACCAGAGAAACATCAAAAAAATTCCAAGATTCAACCACTAGCTAGGAACAGTCAAGCCCGCCGTTTTGACCGCATTTTGAAAAGGGCATAAAAAATTCAGAAAAATAAAAAAATTGGAAAACCTTCGCATTGTTTCATCATATGTGGCCAAGATACCAGCAAAAATTATAAACTTGTAATACGGAAATTATTTTAAAAAAGTGTTCTCAGAAACGAGCTATCAAGTGTGAAGATTCATGGCTTTCAAGCCAAATGATCAATCTTATGGCCACATTCATGGCATAGTTTGTTCAAATGATCTCATATTGTGCACAAGGGTGCATCTTGGAATTCCAAACAATTTTGCCTAAGGAAGTTGTCCTTTTCTTTGGACGAAAAATTCATTTTCCATTTTTTTGAGTGCCTAAAATGAGTTTTTTGTGAAGGACCTGCCATATATTTGTTACAAAATTGTACCAAATCAATTCTCTAAAATACTAGGACATATGTAATGCACAATTGACCAAATGGTTGGTTGTAAAAAGTTTTGATCCACCTCTCATGAAAAAGACAAATTTCCACCGATTTAGTAGTAAGCGGGTCAAATTTGAACTGCAGCTACCTCGTAGTTTGCTCTGTAGTTTTTCCAAAAATCATTTCTAGTTATATAAGTATCTATTTAATCAGAGAAACGTCAAAAAAATTCCAAGATTCAACCACTAGCTAGGAACAGTCAAGCCCGCCGTTTTGACCGCATTTTGAAAAGGGCATAAAAATTCAAAAAAAATTGGAAAAACTTCGCATTGTTTCATCATATGTGGCCAAGATGCCAGCAAAAATTATAAACTTGTAATACGGAAATTATTTTAAAAAAGTGTTCTAAAAAATGAGCTATCATGCATGAAGATTCTTGACTTTCAAGCCAAATGATCAATCTTATGGCCACATTCATGGCATAGTTTGTTCAAATGATCTCATATTGTGCACAAGGGTGCATCTTGGAATTCCAAATAATGTTTCCTAAGGAAGTTTTCCTTTTCTTTGGACAAAAAGGTAATTTTCCATTTTTTTGAGTGCCCAAAATGAGTTTTTTTGTGAAGGACCTACCATATATTTGTTACAAAATTGTACCAAATCAATTCTCTAAAATACTAGGACATATGTAATGCACAATTGACCAAATGGTTGGTTGTAAAAAGTTTTGATCCACCTCTCATGAAAAAGACAAATTTCCACCGATTCAGTAGGAAGCGGCTCAAATTTGAACTGCAGCTACCTCGTAGTTTGCTCTTTATTTTTTTCCAAAAATCATTTCAAGTTACATAAGTATCTATTTAATCAGAGAAACATCAAAAAAATTCCAAGATTCAACGACTAGCTAGGAACGGTCAAGCCCGCCGTTTTGACCGCATTTTGAAAAGGGCATAAAAAATTCAAAAATAATCAAAAAATTGGAAAACCTTCGCATTCTTGCATCATATGTGGCCAAGATACCAGCAAAAATTATAAACATGTAATACGGAAATTATTTTAAAAAAGTGTTCTAAAAATTGAGCTATCATGCGTGAAGATTCTTGGCTTTCAAGCCAAATGATCAATCTTATGGCCACATTCATGGCATAGTTTGTTCAAATGATGTCATATTGTGCACAAGGGTACATCTTGGAATGGCAAACAATGTTGCCTAAGGAAGTTTTCCTTTTCTTTGGACGAAAAATTCATTTTCCATTTTTTTAGTGCCCAAAATGAGTTTTTTTGTGAAGGACCTACCATATATTTGTTACAAAATTGTACCAAATCAATTCTATAAAATACTAGGACATATTTAATGCACAATTGACCAAATGGTTGGTTGTAGAAAGTTTTGATCCACCTCTCGTGAAAAAGACAAATTTCCACCAATTCAGCAGGAAGCGGGTCAAATTTGAACTGCAGCTACCTCGTAGTTTGCTCTTTATTTTTTTTCCAAAAATCATTTCTAGTTACATAAATATCTATTTAATCAGAGAAACATCAAAAAAATTCCAAGATTCAACCACAAGCTAGGAACGGTCAAGCCCGCCGTTTTGACCGCATTTTGAAAAGGGCATAAAAAATTCAAAAATAATCAAAAAATTGGAAAACCTTCGCATTGTTTCATCATATGTGGCCAAGAAACCAGCAAAAATTATAAACTTGTAATACGGAAATTATTTTAAAAAAGTGTTCTAAAAAAATGAGCTATCATGCATGAAGATTCATGGCTTTCAAGCCAAACGATCAATCTTATGGCCACATTCATGGCATAGTTTGTTCAAATGATCTCATATTGGGCACAAGGGTGCATCTTGGAATTCCAAACAATGTTGCCTAAGGAAGTTTTCCTTTTCTTTGGACGAAAAGTTCATTTTCCATTTTTTTGAGTGCCAAAATGAGTTTTTTTGTGAAGGTCCTACCATATATTTGTTACAAAATTGTACCAAATCAATTCTCTAAAATAGTAGGACATATTTAATGCAAAATTGACCAAATGGTTGGTTGTAAAAAGTTTTGATCCACCTCCCGTGAAAAAGACAAATTTCCATCGATTTAGTAGGAAGCGGGTCAAATTTGAACTGCAGCTACCTCGTAGTTTGCTCTTTATTTTTTCCAAAAATCATTTCTAGTTACATAAGTATCTATTTAATCAGATAAACATCAAAAAAATTCCAAGATTCAACTACTTACTAGGAACGGTCAAGCCCGCCATTTTGACCGCATTTTGAAAAGGGCATAAACAATTCAAAAAAATCAAAAAACTGGAAAACCTTCGCAGTGTTTCATCATATGTGGCCAAGATACCAGCAAAAATTATAAACTTGTAATACAGAAATTATTTTAAAAAAGTGTTCTAAAAAATGAGCTATCATGCGTGAAGATTCATGCCTTTCAAGCCAAATGATCAATCTTATGGCCACATTCATGGCATAGTTTGTTCAAATGATCTCATATTGTGCAAAAGGGTGCATCTTGGAATTCCAAACAATGTTGCCTAAGGGAGTTTTCATTTTCTTTGCACGAAAAATTCATTTTCCATTTTTTGAGTGCCTAAAATGAGTTTTTTTTGTGAAGGACCTACCATATATTTGTTGCAAAATTGGACCAAATCAATTTTATAAAATACTAGGCCATGTTTAATGCACAATTGACAAAATGGTTCGGTGTCAAAAGTTTTGATCCACCTCTGGTGAAAAAGACAAATTCCCGCCGATTCAGCGGGAAGCGGGTCAAATTTGAACTGCAACTGCCTCATAGTTTGCTATTTATTTTTTCCAAAAATCATTTCTAGTTACATACGTACCTTTTTAATCATAAATACATGGTTTGGTGGCGATACATCGAGGTTTGGACGGTGGCCGAGGGCCCCAACTCTAGAGCGCGTAAACTTGCATGCCCGCCGCGTGGTCACCGCGTGACCGTGGCGTTGCCATGTGTTCTGGGCGGCCTACGCATGTCTAGTGGGTTGGGCACTCTCCAGGTAGGTGCTAGGAAGAAAATCACAACATAAGATTCTCACGAGGAGACCGATCGATGCTCAAACATGAATAAGCAGCCAAGTGTTTGATTAGCGGTACGGGAAATGCACATGGCTAATGGGCGTGAGTTTTGGCTGAGGATGATCAGTTACTAAGAAGACTGTCTTCAGAAATTTTCAGCTCAAAAGGAGGATCCTAGGTGGTACTTGCTTTGCAAAGTACAACACTGGACATAAATACGAATGTTGAAGCTGGGCTCAAAATAATGAATGGATTGAGCTGGCATTTGGTGGAGGATGGTTATTTGGGCATAGGAAAGACTGTAGAAAATGGATACCATTTGGACATGCCAAAGTGGTACTTCCTTCACAAAGTGTTTTTTTGATCAGAATAGGAAAATGAATATTTTTGAATTTTTTTTAACTAGGCAAGGAAGGTTTTTTTTACATATTTGACGAAGATATGACCCAAAAAATTTATGAGATTTTTTTGGGAATTTTGGGAATGACAGAAATATAGGTTGCTTCACAACCTAGGGCAAAAACTGCCACATGGACATGACACATAGGCAAAAATGATGAGGTGGCGCCTAGTCATAGCAACCCACCACAATTTACAAGGCTATGACCATCTATATTGGTCATGATTAGCTAGAAATAAGGAAGCGGACTAGCGATGTTTGCTTTATGACCATTTCGTGTAAGGAAATTACGACCTTTCTGACCAAAATGGTCGCAATGGTTTAGGGTTTGGAGCCCCCCGAACAGCTTTTGACCAATTGGTCTGAAATGGTCATAGATCTATGACCAATTCTTCCAGGGTCACTGGCAGAAGGTCACTAGTTGACATATTTTTTGTAGTGTTCTCGGGCCGGAATGAAAAGGATTATAAAGATCCAGATAAGGACCCGACAATGAAGAAGATAAACAAACACGCAATGACCAAGTTTAGCGACACGTTGGCCGCCTGGAAATCAAGGGTGAAATATCGGATCGTCAACAAAAAGGAACCCTACTCCAAGATTGTAAAGGATAATCCGACAATCATGGCAGAGCACTTTGAAATATTCAAGGCGGCTTGCGAGGCCGAAGCTGCCAAAAAAAAAGTCGAAGTACATGAATGGGCTTCAACAGAGGATTATTGGGTGGCACCACCTTGGAAGCCGTGGTTACGGCAGGAAGAGGTCCATATGGGCCAAGGAGGACGCGGAAGCCGTGAGTCTGCGCATCCCAGACCCCTTGCGGAGTTCACCGTCCCGCAGGAGCGTGACGTCCTCAGGGTCCAGCACCGTTGGGACCCAGTGAAGAAGATTTTCGAGACGAACGTGGTCACGACGGAGTTCATGAGACTGCTGGTAATTTTAGTTTCTGATCAATTCGACTGCACGTTAGTCATATTTGTAAACAATCCTTGTGCCTTTTGTAGAGAGAGTAGCACAGGATTGCGGCCGAAAGCGACTCGCCGTCTGAGGCGTTGGCGAGGCCCAAGTGGGCGTTGCACATATTGAAACGACTCCCGGTGGAGACTCGACCATCGTATGGACGCGTGCACGGTGTCGGAGACAGCGCTACGTGGAAGAAGTACTACCGTGAGACCACGGAGGAGAGAAAGGAAAGACGGAGGTTAACTGAAGAAAACATCGACAAGAAGGTTGAGATTGCGGTTGAGAAGAAATCATCTGAGACAGTCGCAACATCGGTAGATGCCGCAAAACAAGTGCTTGTAGATATGTCTACTTCCTTGGTTCCGGCCGTTTTCAATTGGAGCAGGCAAAATCCAGAAAAAATGCAGCAGACTTTCCCCTTGCTGACTACTTGGGGAGCAGCTCGACTAGCGTTGCACCAGCACCTGCAGCTGCACCTGCTCCCGCATTGGCTCCCGCACCGGTTCTCGCACCGGACGTGCTGGACGGTGCTTTGTCTTTGGCTGAGCTCGACGCCTTCACGGTATCTGTCACACCGCCCCCCTTCAATAAATGTATCATCTCACGTTTTCGTTACGTTTCGGATATCTCATGTCGTAGTCTTTTCTTTGCAGGCCGACGAAACCCCGTGCACCATATTGTACACCATCGGCAACCAGAAGGTGGACGTGGGGAAGACGATGATAATGGAGCCGAAGGAACCATTGTTCCACAGCCGGCCGATCCCCCGGAGGTCTTCAAGGTTTTCGTGGCTAGTGTCAAACCAGGCCACGAGAATTTGCCTCCTCTGGTACTAGTGGGGGATGACGACGAGACCCCGCGGTGGCTTGGTGATTGTTGCAATGGGTGGGTCCTGCTGTGGCCAAAGAGTCTGCTTCGTGTGGAGGCGGCCGGGAGCACACCCACGAGCACGCAGTTAGGTATGAACATCAACACCTCACCTACCCAATTAGCGTCGGCTGTCGTGCTGGGTGATAGCGGAGGGGCTGTGGAAAAGGCTCCGTTAGTCGCTGGTGACGTCGCCATATATGAGGATGAGGATGACGATGGCACTCAACAGTATGTCAATACTGGCGCCTACTTAGATGAGGATGAGCATCATGAGTCGGTGCCTGAATTGCCGTCTCCGGAGGCTGAACGTATTATGGACGACCTTCTGGTAGTAAAGAAGTCTAGGAAGAGATCGAGGAAAGGCAAAAAATCTGCTTCTATGATCCAGTCGCCTCAGCAGCCTCGGGTTCAAGACCGTATAGATATCCCCGGTGCGGAAAAATGGCATATCCCCGGTCAACGAATCCTACTGGAAGCAGCGCTAGGGGCCAGATTCGGCGATCTAAGGAGACTTCATGACGATGTGCCGCGGATAGAGAAAGGCCTCATTGCCTCAAAAGATCCAGGATACCCACTCTACGTGGTTAACGTTCTGCGGCAATTGTTGTACGTCGACACATTCCCCGCGGAGAAGTTCTTCCTTCGGTTCGATTACATCTTCGACATGTTTCACGTGAAGAAGCTGGATTTTATGTTTGTCCGCCTTTATGCCTTCACATGAACTACATCATCAGGGTTGAGCAGATACCTCATATCTGTGTCGCTGACGCGTACTTCATGCACGAGGGCTTCTTGGGAGTCTGCGCAAAGCACCGTGAATACGCGAGGGAATACATCGTCAAGTTCATGCTCGCCAATAAGGACAAGGAGGCGATTCTCGCGCCTTATCATCCCCTGTAAGTCATCCGCACAGATATCCTTCCTTCGATTTCAATCATTCATTTGCACGGTGGAGGCTAATTAATTTGAGGTGTACTTATTTTGCGCAGCGGCGGGCACACCGTCCTCATCATCCTCTACCCCCGATACTCCCACGCTATTTACTTGGACTCGTCGAAGAACATTAACAAATAGGATTACACCCACATCAAGGATGTTCTCGACAGTGCTATGTTTTACTACGACGCACGGGGTGGAGAGGTCAAGGACAAGAAGAGAAGGGACGGCAGGGCCGCCTTCGGCCATAAGACCGACTTCTGCTGCATCCAGTAACCGAGTGATTCTCTTAATGATGGATTCTATGTCCTACACCACATGCTGGATTACAGACGGGATCACCAGATCCTTCGCATGTCACCTACATCCGGCGATGCCCATATTCTGCAATGGGCAAAGAACATAGAAGATATCGAGGATCATCGACTTCGAGCTGAGTTCTATCACATCCAGCGCGAACTTGCCCAAATCATCATGAAGGGATGTTCTATGAAGAAGGACAAATGTCGCGGGAAGACGTCCGAACACAGGTAGCCGCTCAGCGTCTCGACCTGAAGCCTTTCACTAGGCTCGGTGACTATCTCCCTGACTTGGATGTATGGCACGACATGTTGGAGTGATTTTCGATATATGAAAATGTGTCCGTTTAGTCCATACTTTCTCTATGACGGAACTTTGAGTTATGCACGACGAAACTTTGTTTGTGATGTAATTAAACTGTCCTCCTCGACTAGCGACGATCACTCTAGTTAGGGCATTTTGGGTACGATCAACTTTGTTATTTATGCTTATGATATGTTGCTTCTATTTTTGCCAAGTCTGTCTCTTTCTGTTGCTCAACTATATATGTTGCATATCATCGACTCATGTGATGATGCAGGTGCATAGATCATCGATGGCGAAGAAGTGCTACGCCAGGAGTATATATATGACGAGTGGCTGGAGTGTCAGGCCCAGGTGTACCGGTTTCCGGTTTCCGAGCAATAGGCAGTAGTTAGTTTAGGTTCACGCTAATGCGAGAGAGGGATACGAACTCATGTACTGCATAGTTCCACTCTCACTCAAAGTGATAGATCTTCTCGCGTATATCATTTTTTAGATGGATGACGATGTAGTTGCAAGTAATCGAGACTTGTATCGCTATTTTCGAGATGATGACGAGAGACCACTTTGTGTTGGATGATGATTATGATGATGACTTGATTTGATGAGACTATTTGTATGTATATGCTATGATTACATTTGTATGTGTATGATATGCTAAAGATTACTGTATAAAGCCTATTCAAATACAAAACAAATATGCAGAAAAAACCAAAAACTAATAAAACTAGCAGTAGCGAGGGGAACAAAGTTAGCAGTACCGCTGCCTTACCAGTAGCGCTTCTTGCTAAAAAGCGCTGCAGATATTAGCAGCAGCGTTCCGCACAAAAGCGCGCTACTGCTAGCCATGTATAGCAGTAGCGTGGGACGACAGGCGCTACTGCTACACGTTAGCTGTAGCGCCTTATCAGTAGCGCGTCATCCCGCGCTACTGATAGGCAAAATACCCGCGCTACTGCTAGGGTTTTCCCGAGTAGTGCTAGTTAGATGGGGAGTTGGGGCAGGTAATTACCTGGATGACGAGCCCCCTGAGTGCTCCCTGTAGAGCCATTGGGAGGACGACGCGGGGCACTGCTTGTTGGGCCAGGCAGGGGAGGAGGTGGCGGAGCATGCCATGTAGGGCCTGGAGGTGGAGGAGGTCCATGAGGGTTGCCATCATCTGATGGCCCAGTAGCAGCAACCAGTTTTTTCTTTTTCTTGGACTTGTTCAGGTGGCTGATCTCGGTGCGTGCTCCGTGCATATGCTTGTATACAATTTCCTGTGCTGCATCAGAGCCACTTGCAAACTTGGCTAGTTTCCAAAAATCGTATATCATGTTTCCCTCCCTTATCGGCTTCTTTGATTGAGGAGGCATTTCATCTGGTTGCTCATACCCGGTCCCTAGCGCACTAGGGACAACAGTAGGTGTCCACCGTCTTTGCATGTACCTTTCCGGTATGACATCAACTCCAAGATGGGTGAACACCTTGAGGATGTGGCAACAGAGTATGCCGTCCTTGTCCATTTTGCAGCATTCACACAAATAGGAACCCCCCCCCACCCTTGCCTGCACCAAGTAGTTTCGAGAACCATATTTGGCAACAAATTCCTGGTTCGGTCTGAGCTCAAAAAGGTCAGCACCAACTAGGAACGCATTATAACGTCCAATCAGCACAAACTCTTCTCTGAACTTGCGGTAAAGGTCCGTAGTGTAGGTTTCGTAAGCTTGCCTCTCTATTGGGAAGTTGGACCATAGCTCAATCTCAAGGTGTTTTGTCCTGTAATCATTGCAGCCTTCCTTGGCAAGGATGTGGTTCTAAATTTTTTCATATTGCTTGACGAAGTTCAGCATTGAATTGTGTGGGTTCACATATCTTTTTAGGACGGTGTTGAACCCCTCACTACGCTGTGTAGACTGCAGGAAGGGGAAGAACCTGTGTTTGAAGTAGCATGGCACCCAAGTTGACCTGTATTTGTACAACTTCTCAAAGTGTGTGTGTGTGTGTGTCATAGCCTCGTACTTCATCATTAACCCAGCCCAATTCTGCTCAAACCCGTCTACAGTGAAGCTGAAGTCAACACAGTAGTTGAAATCATCAAAGAGCCCTGGATTCCGTCACAACAGCCAACCAACTTTTTCTTGAGCCTTTTTCATGATGTGCCATCGACAACAGCGGTGCACTGTGGATGGAAAGATGCTCTGTAGTGACTGCCTCATTGCACCATCCTGATCGGTTATGAAGTTGTCAGGAGGTTTGCCATCCATAGCGTCTAGGAATGCTCGGAAGACCCAATCAAAGCTTGATGCCAACTCCTTTCTCACAAACGCGCAACCCATCATGAAATATTGACCATGTCGGTTTATTCTGATGAAGGGTGCGAACGGCATATTGTACATCTTGGTCATGTAGGTGGTGTCAAACGATATGCAATCGTGGTACGCCTCCGCATAAGCTTTTTGAGCTGAGCCATCCACCCAAAATATGTTGAAAACTCTGTCCTCTTCATCATATTTTACCTTATAGAAGAAGTCTGGATCAGTTTTTTGTATATCCTTGAAGTGCGCAATTGTCTCAATCATGTCACCCACCTTTGTGTCATCTCTACGAAAACTTGTACGCAGATTTGTTATTGCCTTTGGTCCGAATGGCGCCATCATCTCAGATCCATAGAACTCTGCCATTATATGCATCATACGTCCTGCATAATACAAAAAGAAACAATATCTGTTTTTTTAGTCGCACAAATGCACATATCCAGCTGCACAGTAATGTGACATGTGTTGGCACGGAAGATAGTTGCAGGAAATGAACAACCAGCTGCACCTTTTTTCATTTCGTACACAGGACACTTTTTAGTTGCACAATGAAGGTAATCTAGTTGCACAGGAACATCATGTAGTTGCACAGTGAAGGTAATCTAGTTGCACACTGCTACCTCTTGAGCACTGCGTTGGTTTTCCCTTGAAGAGGAAAGGGTTATGCAGCAAAGTAGCATAAGTATTTCCCTCAGTTTTTGAGAACCAAGGTATCAATCTAGTAGGAGACTACACGCAACTTGCCTCGTACCTACACAAACAAATAAGAACCTTGCAACCAACGCGATAAAGGGGTTGTCAATCCCTTCACGGCCACTTGCAAAAGTGAGATCTGGTAGAGATAATAAGATAAATATTTTTCGTATTTTTTATGGTATAGATTAAAAGTAAATATTGCAAAGTAAAATAGATTGGAAACTTATATGATGGAAAATAGACCCGGGGGCCATAGGTTTCACTAGTGGCTTCTCTCAAGATAGCATAAGTATTACGGTGGGTGAACAAATTACTGTCGAGCAATTGATAGAAAAGTGCATAGTTATGAGAATATCTAGGCATGATCATGTATATAGGCATCACGTCCGCGACAAGTAGACCGAAATGATTCTGCATCTACTACTATTACTCCACACATCGACTGCTATCCAGCATGCATCTAGAGTATTAAGTTCATAAGAATAGAGTAACGCATTAGGCAATATTACATGATGTAGAGGGATAAACTCAAGCAATATGATATAAACCCCATCTTTTTATCCTTGATGGCAACAATACAATGCGTGCCTGGCTGCCCCTGCTGTCACTGGGAAAGGACACCGCAAGATTGAACCCAAAGCTAAGCACTTCTCCCATTGCAAGAAAGATCAATCTAGTAGGCCAAACCAAACTTATAATTCGAAGAGACTTGCAAAGATAACAAATCATACATAAAAGAATTCAGAGGAGATTCAAACCCACAATTCATCAGATCTCGACAAACACACCGCAAAAAGAATTACATCGAATAGATCTCCAAGAAGATCGAGGAGAACTTTGTATTGAGATCCAAAGAGAGAGAAGAAGCCATCTAGCTAATAACTAGACCCGAAGGTCTGTGGTAAACTACTCACACATCATCGGAGAGGCTATGGTGTTGATGTAGAAGCCCTCCATGATCGATTCCCCCTCCGGTGGAGCGCCGGAAAAGGCACCAAGATGGGATCTCACGGGTAGAGAAGGTTGCGGCGGTGGAAATAGGGTTTCGTGGTGCTCTCAGATGTTTTTGGGGTATATGAGTATATATAGGCGAAGGAAGTCAGTCAGGGGATCCACGAGGGGCCCACGAGGGTGGGGGGCGCGCCCTCCTGCCTCGTGGCCTCCTCGTTTCTTTCTTGACGTCCACTCCAAGTCTCCTGGATTGCGTTTGTTCCAAAAATCACTCTCCCGAAGGTTTCATTCCGTTTGGATTCCGTTTGATATTCCTTTTCTGCGAAACACTGAAATAGGCAAAAAAACAGCAATTTGCACTGGGCTTTGGTTAGTAGGTTAGTCCCAAAAATAATATAAAAGTGTATGACAAAGCCCATTAAACATCCAAAACAGATAATATAATAGCATGGAACAATCAAAAATTATAGATACGTTGGAGACGTATCAAGCATCCGCAAGCTTAATTCTTGCTCGTCCTCGAGTAGGTAAATGATAAAAACAGAATTTTTGATGTGGAATGCTACCTAGCATATTTTTCAATGTAATTTTCTTTATTGTGGCATGAATGTTCATATCCGAAAGATTCAAGATAAAAGTTTAATGTTCACATAAAAATAATAATACTTCAAGCATACTAACTTAGCAATTATGTCTTCTCAAAATAACATGGCCAAAGAAAGTTCATCCCTACAAAATCATATAGTTTGGTCATGCTCCATTTTCGTCACACAAGAATGATGTCACCATGCACAACCTCGATGACAAGCCAAGCAATTGTTTCATACTTTAGTAATCTCAACCTTTTTTCAACTTTCACGCAATACATGAGCGTGAGCCATGGACATAGGACTATGGGTGGAATAGAGTATAATGATGGGGGTTATGTGGAGAAGACAAAAAAGAGAAAGTCTCACATTGATGCGGCTAATCAACGGGCTAGGGAGATGCCCATCAATTGATGTCAATGCAAGGAGTAGGTATTGCCATGCAACGGATGCATTAGAGTTATAAATGTATGAAAGCTCAACAAAAGAAACTAAGTGGGGGTGCATCCAACTTGCTTGCTCACGAAGACCTAGGGCATTTGAGGAAGCCCATTGTGGGAATATACAAGTCAAGTTCTATAATGAAAAATTCCCACTAGTATATGAAAGTGACAAAACAAGAGACTCTCTATCATAAAGATCATGGTGCTACTTTGAAGCACAAGTGTGGAAAAAAGGATAGTAGCATTGTCCCTTTTTATTTCTTTTTTATTTTTTGGGCCTTTTTTTGGCCTTTCTTATTTTTTTATTTTTTTATTTGGGACAATGCTCTTATTAATGATGATCATCACACTTCTATTTATTTACAACTCAATGATTACAACTCGATATTAGAACAAAAATATGACTATATCAATGCCGGGATGGGCAATGAATCAAGAGTGACATGTATGATAAATTATGGCTTTGCCACAAATACGATGTCAACTACATGATCATGCAAGGCAATATGACAATGATGAAGCGTGTCATAATAAATGAAACGGTGGAAAGTTGCATGGCAATATATGTCGGAATGGCTATGGAAATGCCATAATACGTAGGTATGGTGGCTGTTTTGAGGAAGATATAAGGAGGTTTATGTGTGATAGATCGTATCATATCACGGGGTTTGGATGCACCGGCGAAGTTTGCACCAACTCTCAAGGTGAGAAAGGGCAATGCACGGTACCGAAGAGGCTAGCAATGATGGAAAGGTGAGAGTGCGTATAATCCATGGACTCAACATTAGTCATAAAGAACTCACATACTTATTGAAAAAATCTACAAGTCATCAAAAAACAAGCATTACGCGCATGCTCCTAGGGGGATAGATTGGTAGGAAAAGACCATCGCTCGTCCCCGGCCGCCACTCATAAGGATGACAATCAAAGAACACCTCATGTTTCAAATTTGTTACACAACGGTTACCATACGTGCATGCTACGGGACATGCAAACTTCAACACAAGTATTTCTCAAATTCACAACTACTCAACTAGCATGACTCTAATATTACCATCTTCATATCTCAAAACAATCATCAAGTATCAAACTTCTCATAGTATTCAATGCACTTTTTATGAAAGTTTTTATTATACCAATCTTGGATGCCTATCATATTAGGACTAATTTTATAGCCAATGCAAATTACCATGCTGTTCTAAAGGACTCACAAAATAATATAAGTGAAGCATGAGAGATCAATAATTTCTATAAAATAAAACCACCACCGTGCTCTAAAAGATATAAGTGAAGCACTAGAGCAAAATTATCTAGCTCAAAAGATATAAGTGAAGCACATAGAGTATTCTAATAAACTCCGATTCATGTGTGTCTCTCCCAAAAGGTGTGTACAGCAAGGATGATTGTGGTAAACTAAAAAGCAAAGACTCATATCATACAAGACGCTACAAGCAAAACACATATCATGTGGTGAATAAAAATATAGCATCAAGTAAAGTTACCGATGGACGAAGAGGAAAGAGGGGATGCCTTCCGGGGCATCCCCAAGCTTAGGTTTTTGGTTGTCCTTGAATTTTACCCTGGGGTGCCTTGGGCATCCCCAAGATTAGGCTCTTGCCACTCCTTATTCCATAATCCATCAAATCTTTACCCAAAACTTGAAAACTTCACAACACAAAACTCAACAGAAAATCTCGTGAGCTCCGTTCGCGAAAGAAAAAAAACCACCACTTCAAGGTACTGTTATGAACTCATTATTTATTTATATTAGTGTTCAAACTACTGTATTCCAACTTCTCTGTGGCTCATACCCCCCGATACTAGCCATAGATTCATCAAAATAAGCAAACAACACACGAAAAACAGAATCTGTCAAAAACAGAACCGTCTGTAGTAATCTGTATCAAACGTATACTTCTGGAACTCCAAAAATTCTGAAATAAATTGTTGGACGTGAGGATTTTATCTATTAATCATCTGCAAAAACAATCAACCTAAAAGCACGCTCCAGTAAAAGATGGAATCTAATCTCGTGAGCGCTAAAGTTTCTATTTTTTACAGCAAGATCATAAAGAATTCACCCAAGTCTTCCCAAAGGTTCTACTTGGCACAAACACTAATTTAAAACATAAACCACATCTAAACAGAGGCTAGATGAATTAGTTATTACTAAACACAACCAAAAATCAATAAACAAAAATAAAATTGGGTTGCCTCCCAACAAGTGCTAGCTAGGTATAAAAGCAAGGATAGGTATAGGTATTATCATCTTTGGTATGCAATCCGTAAGTGGCTCTCATAATAGATTCATAAGGTAATTTAATCTTATTTCTAGAAAAGTGTTCCATGCCTTTCCTTAACGGAAATTGGAATCTAATATTTCCTTCTTTCATATCAATAAGTGCACCAATCATTCTAAGGAAAGGTCTACAAAGAATAATAGGACATGTAGGATTGCAATCTATATCAAGAACAATGAAATCTACGGGCACATAATTCCTATTTGCGACAATAATAACATCATTAATCCTTCCCATAGGTTTCTAAATGGTGGAATCCACAAGATGCAAGTTTAAGGAACAATCATCAAATTCACGAAAACCTAACACATCACACAAAGTTTTTGGAATCGTGGAAACACTAGCACCCAAATCACATAAAGCATAGCATTCATGATCTTTAATCTTAATTTTAATAGTACGTTCTCACTCATCATAAAGTTTTCTAGGGATAGAAACTTCTAATTCAAGCTTTTCTTCACAAGATTGCATTAAATCATCAACGATATGTTTAGTAAAAGCTTTATTTTGACTATAAGCATGAGGAGAATTTAACACGAATTGCAACAAGGAAATACAATCTATTAAAGAACAATTATCATAATTAAATTCCTTGAAATACAAAATAGTGGGTTCATTGCTATGTAAAGTTTTGACCTCTTCAATCCCACTTCTACCAATTTTTGCAAAAAACTCCGAATCATTGGGACGCCTTGTAACTAAAGTCGACTCATCTCGAGTCCCATCATTATCAAGATTCATATTGCAAAACAAAGATTTAATAGGAGACATATCAATCACTTTTTAGATCTTCATCCTTATTACCTTCTAGATCTCCCGGTTTGGCGGCCATCTTATTGACTAAGGTGGCCTGCTTATCCGAAATTTCGGCTATTAATTTTTCAAGATGAGCAAACTGAGATTTGAAACCATAAAATTCCTTAGACATATCATCAAGCTCTTTATTCATGTACTCCATAAATCCTTTTTGTTCTTTAAGCTCGTTTCTAAAGAAATTATTATGCTCAAACTGTAAAATCATAAAGCTTTTGACGTTGTTTTCAATTTCTTCCAATCTTTTAAGGTGAGTGTCGGTGTCAAAACCGGCGGTTCTCGGGTAGGGGGTCCCGAACTGTGCGTCTAAGGTCGATGGTAACAGGAGACAGGGGACATGATGTTTACCCAAGTTCGGGCCCTCTCTATGGAGGTAATACCCTACTTCCTGCTTGATTGATCTTGATGAATATGAGTATTACAAGAGTTGATATACCACGAGATCGTAATGGCTAAACCCTAGAAGTCTAGCCTGTATGACTATGGTAATGAGTCTCTGTCCTTTCCGGACTAAGTCCTCCGGTTTATATAGGCACCGGGAGGATCTAGGGTTACACAAGGTTGGTTACAAAGGAAAGGAATCTACATATTCTGTCACCAAGCTTGCCTTCCACGCCAAGGAGAGTCCCATCCGAACACGGGTGCAGTCTTCGGTCTTCGTATCTTCACAGCCCATCAGTCCGGCCCATGGCTAACAGGCCGGACGCCCGAGGACCCCTTAGTCCAGGACTCCCTTAGTAGCCCCTGAACCTGGCTTCAATGACAAAGTATCCAGTGCGTAGATCTGTCTTCGGCATTGCTAGGCGGGTTCCTCCTTCTGAACTGTACCCCGAAATAGTCTTCGGACGTACCGACGTGTCCGGATCTGTAACACACACGCACCACACACAACCGTAGAGAGAATACAATATTTCACGAATCTAATCCGCTGACAACTTTTTGTAACATGACATCACGTCTGCCCGGTCATAATTTCGAACTGTTTTCTGTCTGCCGTTCCACGTTTCAAGACGCGGTTGCTATTGGCACGTCTTGTCAAAGCAGAGATCGTGTCCCCTTATTGCGGGATCCGCATCAATACGGGCACGGGTAACCCAACCGTGCCATTTACACAGCCCTTGGGAATAGGCGAGTTTTAAGGCAAGTGGGGAGGCGTTTGACATTCGCGGCCTTTTTAAAGGGATAAGGATTCGTCCTCATCCACCCATGCCTTCTCCTTCCTCTGCCCATCCATTCTTGAGCTCCAGCGCCCAAGCTCTAGCTTTCCCCGCCCGAGAAAGCACTCCAAACATGTCCGGATCCGGAGCTGGAGGCAAGTGGATGGCCTCCTCCGTTAGAAAGATATCAAGGAGCTCCGAGAGGCTGGATACCTGGCCAAGGAGATCGTTCACCGACTCCCGGCCATGGGACAGATCGTTCCTACCCCTGAACCTCAAGAGAGGGTGGTGTTTCCTTGCCCATTTCGTCCATGGGTTGGGATTCCCTCTCCACCCGTTTGTCCGCGGACTGATGTTTTACTACGGGCTGGACTTCCATGATCTAGCCCCCAACTTTATCCTCAACATCTCAGCATTTATAGTCGTGTGCGAGGCCTTTCTCCGCATCCCACCTCACTTCGGCCTATGGCTGAAGACCTTCAACGTGAAGCCGAAGGTGGTGAGCGGCCAACAAGTAGAGTGCGGAGGTGCCATGGTGGGCAAGATGCCCAATGTCACCTGGCTCGAATGCTCCTTTGTGGAGACGGTGAAGGGGTGGCAATCGAGGTGGTTCTACATCACCAAGCTGCGTGATACCAACTGGGTGGCGGCCCCCGAATTCCGATCCGGAGTTCCAATGCGGCTCACCTCCTGGCAAGAGAAGGGCCTGACCTGGGGATCTTCGAACGAGCTGACTGGGCTCCAGACATGTGTCCAGAACATGATAACCAAGAAGATCAAACTTGTCAATGTGGTCCAGGTTATGCTCATTCGCCGGATCCTTCCGTGCCAACGCCGGACCTGCTATTTGTGGGAGTTCGATCCGGCCAAGCACCAGATGCTGCTAGAGCTCTTCGGCACGACGCACGAAGACATCTGGAAAGTGCTCTTCAAGGCTGGCGAGACACCACCGCCTACGACCGAGGATCGTGGGCTTAGCTTAAAGCGCCAGGCTAATTCGGTAAGTTCTTTCATGTTTTCAAGGTATAGCCTTTACGAACATATTTTGAGGAAGGAGTGTAAGCCTTCCTATCAATTTTTTTAGGCCTGGACCGACATAGCGGGGGGGGGGGGGGGATTAATTGTCCGGCTCCGCTACCCGACGAAGAAACCCCAGTCATGACGAAGATGTTGTTTTCGGCGCCTTATGATGTGTCGGAGAAGAAGGCCAAGAAAATGGCCAAAGGGACCAGGAGTGGCCTTCGCCGAAAGGGTGCTTCAGACATGTCGTCCGAAGATGAGACTGACTATTCAGTCGCCGAAGATGACGATGAGGAAAAAAGCGACTCCCCCCCGAGGGGGAAGGAAGAAAAGGGGGGCCTCCACGAATCTGGAGGCGAACGCGCCCAAGAGGGGGAAGGGCTCCCTTGCGGATAACTCCACACGGGATGTTGGTAGCAGTCCGGAGCGAATGCCCCGGACCAAGCCTCAGGCCGCCTCGTAAGTACCAAAAACCTTATGCACATCCAAATACCTAGCCTTTCCACTTTATAATATTAATATGTTTAAATTATGCCATTCCAGTCCGGCCCGCGATGGCTCCCCGCGATCCTCGACAGAGGGTTCGCTAGACTCAAAGGAGATGGCTAGCATGTCTCCGCCGCCTGCTCACTCTGTCCCGCCCAAGGGTGATGACGAGGTGGTGTACCAAAGGACCTTCCCAGACCAAGGGGAGGTTCCGAAGATCGTTAGGGTGGCGCCCCAGGATGACTCGTCGGCCGCCGGACACATGTGGGAAAAAGCCCCCATGGGGACTGGTGATGGGGGCCAAGTTCCATTCGGCCCTCAGCCGGATACCATTTCGGAGACCGACATGGCTCCGGAGTCCAGCGAACGGTCTTCCCCGAAAGGAGGAGGTGTGCCTGTTCTGCCAGTGACCTCTGTCCAACCAAAGGCACTGGATAATCTGCTGGAAGCGCTGCGAGGCGCCTCCATTGTGGATGAGCACCGTGTCCTTATGGGTACGGTGATCGAAAAGGTTCAGTCCGCCAAAAGCGGACTGACCGAGGCCTGCGCTAGCCTTTTAACAGGCTTTGAGGTAATAATTGTAGAAAGAATATCACAGTGTGGACAGTAGCCCCTGATGCTCTGTTCGGTGTTCGGAAAGAAAAAGCCGAACAGAGGATCAAAACAATTTTTGCAGGAGTCTAACATAAGATGTCTGTGTGAATAAGTAGGCGTCGCTGTTGGCTGCCACCGCTCATACTGTGGAGGTCCCCGGCCTGAAGCAGAGCCTAGAGCAGGCCAATGAAGAGCTCGGACTCGTAAAGAAGCAGCTGGAGGACAGCCAAGGTATGCAGTAACCTGCGCGTGTATTTTAGGAAGGATGAATGTTTCGTGCTGACTAAAGCGTCATGAATTTTGTTAGCAGCCACGACCGAGGTGGCGGCTGTCAAGAAGGCGTTAGCCGAGGCCGAGGACAAAGCGGCCAAGGAGCGCGCTGCGTGCGAGAAGCACGAAGCCCGGGTCGGCGAAGTCCAACAAGAGCTCCAGGATGCCGTCAAGAAGTACGAGTCCTTGGAGCGTGATTCTAAGACGGAAGCGTCCGAACTTGCGAGCGCCCGCCGAAGTGCACAAGAGCCTCGAGCTGAGGCCTAGAGCGCCCTTCAGGAAATCCAAGTGGCCAAGAAGATCGCGGCGGGTAAGGATTTCATTATGCAAAGCAAGTCTGTGAAGGAGACATTCCTTTTACTTACCTGAATTTGGAGCTCTCTAGGGGTGTTTACGGATTTGCCGCGCAGCGTATCAGATGCTGCCGAGTTCTATCGAGCCAAAGAAGGGAGTTCTATAGAGAAGTTGTTCTGGTCTCAATATCTTGGACCAGAACATCCGGTGTCCTTCGGCGACCAGCTGAAACAGCTGGTCGAGCTGCACAAGGCGGCTGAGCTAGCCATGAAGGAGCTGATAGTCCGACTATGGCCTACCGTGCCAATACCCAGCAGCTACTTCGGACTTGTAAAGCGTCTTGTTGATGCCTGCCCGCGGCTTGAGGTTATAAAGCGGTCGGTCTGTATTGAAGGTGCATGGATGGCCTTTGCTCGCATCGAGACGCACTGGGTGAAGATGGATGCCAAGAAGCTAATGACCGAGGGGCCGCCAGAGGGCAAGGAGCACCGCCGACCCGAGTTATATTTTGATGGAGTCCTTGAGGGATCTCGCCTTGTGGCGGAGCAATGTACGAAGGATGTTGTATTCCCATGAAAACATTCGTATTATCCTATCCTGTAATATGGAACAATGATGTTGTGTAATATAATGCTTGTAATTTTAAAATTTTTACCTCCTGTGCGGCCGTTTGTGAAATCTGAGGGTTGGACAGTCGTCGGCTTTTGCCCCCACGTAGATAGTACGGGGGTGTTCGGGATAAATCTAAACACTCTTTACTCCATGTTCTGGTCCTTAAAGAAGGTGTTTAGCGCAACGAACAAGGCAATCATACTATACGACCTTTATAGCCCTCGCTTAGCCATAGGAGTTTGACAATGAGAATTTTGACGAAGCCCCTGGTGTTCGGAAGGCCGAACTTGGGGTGTTGTACGCACCTGATCGGATAAATAACCGATTCCTCGCATAAAGCGTAAAAAATCTCTAAGGATTTGAAACCTCTCAAACAGCTGACCTGCTCTCGCTGCATCATGACAGTCAGTTTTCGGCTTTCTCTACTGAGGAGATCATCCGGAAGAACTGGGACACAATCACAGTAGTTCTCCCTTTACTACCCTGGCCAATATAGCGGAACGTAAGGTAGTAAGCACAGGAGCCGGGCAACCCAACTATTGACCAAAGACACGATTCGGAGCCGATGCATATAATGCTATAAGTTTGGGGTGCCGAACTGTACTGAAAAAGGTGTTCAGACTTTATTGCCATACTGCAGGGTGATACGCCTCTGTCGTATCTACTTTTCCAAACACTTTTGCCCTTGTTTTGGACTCTAACTAGCATGATTTGAATGGAACTAACCCGGACTGATGCTGTTTTCAGTAGAATTGCCATGGTGTTATCTTTGTGCAGAAAAAAAAGTTCTCGGAATGACCTGAAACTTCACGGAGATTATTTTTGGAAATAATAAAAAATACTGGCGAAAGAATCAAGGCCAGGGGGGCCACACCCTTTCCACGAGGGTGGGGGCGCGCATGCCCCCCTGCACGCGCCCCTGCCTCGTGGGCCCCCTGGAGCTCCACCGACCTCAACTCCAACTCCATATATTCATGTTCGGGGAAAAATCAGAGAGAAAGATTCATCGCGTTTTACGATATGGAGCCGCAGCCAAGCCCTAAACTCTCTCGGGAGGGCTGATCTGGAGTCCGTTCGGGGCTCCAGAGAGGGGAATCCGTCGCCGTCGTCATCATCAACCATCCTCCATCACCAATTTCATGATGCTCACCATCGTGCGTGAGTAATTCCATCATAGCCTTGCTGGACGGTGATGGGTTGGATGAGATTTATCATGTAATCGAGTTAGTTTTGTTAGGGTTTGATCCCTAGTATCCACCGTGTTCTGAGATTGATGTTGCTATGACTTTGCTATGCTTAATTCTTGTCACTAGGGCCCGAGTGCCATGATTTCAGATCTGAACCTATTATGTTTTCATGAATATATGTGAGTTCTTGATCCTATCTTGCAAGTCTATAGTCACCTACTATGTGTTATGATCCGGCAACCCCGAAGTGACAATAATCGGGACCACTCCCGGTGATGACCGTAGTTTGAGGAGTTTATGTATTCACTATGTGTTAATGCTTTGGTCCGGTACTCTATTAAAAGGAGGCCTTAATATCCCTTAGTTTCCATTAGGACCCCGCTGCCACGGGAGGGTCGGACAAAAGATGGCATGCAAGTTTTTTTCCATAAGCACGTATGACTATATTCGGAATACATGCCTACATTGCATTGATGAATTGGAGCTAGTTCTGTGTCGCCCTATGTTATGACTATTACATGATGAACCGCATCTGGCATAATTCTCCATCACCGATCCAATGCCTACGATCTTTTCACATATTTTTCTTCGCTTATTTACTTTTCCATTGCCACTGTTACAATCACTACAAAACCCAAAATATTACTTTTGCTACCGTTACCATTACTATCATACTACTTTGCTACTAAATACTTTGCTGCTGATACTAAGTTATCTAGGTGTGGTTGAATTGACAACTCAATTGCTAATACTTGAGAATATTCTTTGGCTCCCCTTGTGTCGAATCAATAAATTTGGGTTGAATACTCTACCCTCGAAAACTGTTGCGATCCCCTTTACTTGTGGGTTATCAAGACTATTTTCTGGCGCCGTTGCCGGGGAGCAAGCTCTATTCTTTGAGTCACTTGGGATTTATATTTTCTAGTCACTATGAAGAACTTGAAAGACGCAAAAATAAAAATTTATCCCTCAACTACGAGGGGAGGTAAGGAATTGCCATCTAGCTCTACACTTGATTCACCTTCTGTATTGAGTAAACTTGCGACACCTAAACCTGATTCTGCTATTAATTCTGATATGTCACATGTTATTGATGATGCCACTTCTGCTATGCATGGTACTTATGATGAAACTACTTCTATGCTTGATACTATGGTGCCACTTGGTGAATTTCTTGATGAACAACTTGCTAGGGCTAGAGAGAATGAAATTATTGAAACTGATAATATTGATGACAGTGATGATGAAGATTCCCCCTAGATATGAATTGCCTGTTGTGCCTGAGGGATATGTTATGGATGAAGAAACTTCTAGAGACTTTCTTGCTTGCAATGATAGAAGTGATCTTGAGAAATTATTAGCTAAGCTGAAACAAAAAACTCTGAATGCTAGAATGAAATATGATCCAGCTTATGCTACTTCACCTATCTTTGTTACCGATAAGGATTATGAATTCTCTGTTGATCCTGGTATAATTACTTTGGTTGAGTTTGATCTTTTTTATGGCTATGAATCTGAAACTGTTGTGGCACATCTTACTAAATTAAATGATATAGCCACCCTGTTCACTAATGATGAGAAAACTCGCTACTATTATATCCTTAAAATATTTCCGTCCTCATTAATGGGTGATGCTAAGATATGGTTTAATTCTCTTGATCCTGGTTGTGTGCGTAGTCCCCAGGATATGATTTATTACTTCTCTGTTAAATATTTCCCTCCTCATAAGAAACAAACTGCTTTAAGGGAAATATATAATTTTGTGCAAATTGAAGAAGAGAGTCTCCCAAGAGCTTGGGGGAGGCTTCTCCAATTACTTAATGCTTTGCGTGATCATCCTCTCAAGAAAAATGAAATACTTGATATCTTTTATAATGGACTAACCGATGCTTCCAGAGACCACCTGGATAGTTGTGTTGGTTGTGTTTTCAGGGAAAGAACTGTCGATAAAGCTGAAATTCTATTGAATAATATCTTGAATAATGAAATTAATTGGACACTTCCGGAGCCAACTCCTAAGCCAACTCCGGAGAAAAGGGGTGTTCTATTTCTCAGTCCTGAAGATATGCAGGAGGCAAAGAAATCTATGAATGAAAAAGGTATAAAAGCTGAAGATGTTAAGAATTTACCTCCTATTGAAGAAATACATGGTCTTAATTTACCGCCTGTTGAAGAAACACATGGTCTTGATAACCCGACACAGGTAGTAAAGGTAAATTCTCCTTATAGATTTGATGAAGGTGATATTCCTCGTTATAAGTCTGCTAGCCAATGCTTAGATGAGTTTGATAATTTTATTGTCAAACAAGAAAATTCCAATGCTTATGTTGGTAGACAATTAAAACAAAATGCTTATATGATTGAACACTTGGGTGATTATATGTCTAGAGTTAAAGTTGAACTTAAACTCATTAGTAAACATGCTTCTATGGTTACCACTCAAGTAGAACAAGTACTTAAAGCTTAGAATGATTTGCTCAATGAATTGAATAATAAGAATAATGACTATGTTGTTAGAGTTGCAACTAGAGGAGGTAAAGTGACTAAGGAACCTTTGTATCCTGAAGGCCACCCTAAGAGAATTGAGCAGGATTCTCAAAGAACTAATGTAGATGCACCTAGTCCTTCTAAAAAGAAGAAAAAGAAAAATGATAGGACTTCGCATGCTTCTAGTGAACCTGTTGTAGACACACCTGAGAATCCCAATGATATTTCTATTTCTGATGCTGAAACACAATCTGGTAATGAACATGAACCTAGTGACAATGTTAATGATAATGTTCATGTTGATGCTCAACCTAGCAATGATAATGATGTAGAAATTGAACCAGCTGTTGATCTTGGTAACCCACAATCAAAGAATCAACGTTATGATAAGAGAGACTTTGTTGCTAGGAAGCACGACAAAGAAAGAGGGCCATGGGTTCAGAAACCCATGCCTTTTCCTCCCAAACCATCCAAGAAAAAGGATGATGAGGATTTTGAGCGCTTTGCTGAAATGATTAGACCTATCTTTTTGCGTATGCGTTTGACTGATATGCTCAAAATGAATCCTTATGCTAAGTATATGAAAGAAATTGTCACTACTAAAGGAAAGATACCGGAAGCTGAAATTTCCACAATGCTTGCTAATTATACTTTTAAGGTTGGAATACCAAAGAAGTTAGGAGATCCAGGAGTACCCACTATACCATGCTCCATTAAAAGAAACTATGTTAAAACTGCTTTATGTGATCTTGGAGCCGATGTTAGTGTTATGCCTCTCTCTTTATATTGTAGACTTGATTTGAATAAGTTGACACCTACTGAAATATCTTTGCAAATGGCCGATAAATCAACCGCTATACCTGTCGGTATTTGTGAGGATGTGCCTGTTGTGGTTGCAAACGTTAATATTTTAACGGACTTTGTTATTCTTGATATTCCCGAGGATGATAGTATGTCTATTATTCTTGGAAGACCCTTTTTTGAACACTGCAAGGCCTGTTATTGATTGCAACAAAGGCAGTGTCACTTTTCATGTTAATGGTAATGAGCATACGGTACACTTTCCGAGGAAACAACCTCAAGTTCATAGTATCAACTCTATTGGAAAATTTCCATCGATTATTTTTGGAGGTTTTGAATTTCCTCTTCCTACTGTTAAGAAGAAATATGATATTCTTATTATTGGGGACGTCCATATCCCCGTTGAGGTAACATAGTGTTATTCAAAATTTCTCCGGTTCCATGTTATTCGGAATGAGTTTATTAACCTTGTTAGTGGATTCCTTTTGATGAGCATGAGATGGATGAAGTTAGAAAGCACAACCTTGTGTACCCTTCTTTTACTTTCTGTTATTTAGCTGAAATAAAGCAAAAATAGTATTTTTTTGGTCTGTTTTCTGATTTATCTGTGCAATAAAAAATACCCTGAAAATAAAAGTTCTCCAAATGCCCTGAAATTTAAATATGATTTTTTGGAATATTTGAGAATATCTGGCACTAAGAACACAGCAGGGGGAGCAAGCACCTGCCCACGAGGGTCCAGGGCACGCCCACCCCCTGGGTGCGCCCCCTACCTCGTGGGCCCATGGTGGCTCCCCTCCACTTATTCCAGCCACCACACACTCCTTCTTCCTCCCAAAAAAATCACCAACCAGCTCAAGCATGAGTTCTAGCTAACTTTGCTGTGATTTTCGATCTCCTAGCTCAAAGCACCTCTCATAAAACTGCTTTGGGGGATTGTTCCTTGGTATGTGACTCCTCCATTGGTCCAATTAGTTTTTGTTCTAGTGCTTTATTCATTGCAAATTTTTGCTGCCTAGGTGACCATGTTCTTGAGCTTGCATGTCAAATTTATATGGTTCCAAGTAGTTCTAATGCATGATATAGTCTCTAGGCGCTTATGGGACTAGTTGCTATCAATTTTGTTGAGCTTGGTTCACTTTTATTTGAAGTTACTTAAATTTTCAAAAAAAATTCAGAGGAAGAAATATGTTTAGGAAAATGTACCAAGGTGGCCCTTCAAGGAAGCAGGAACCCAGGCTCGCAATACGCGATGCTGACGATGAACCACCAAGGGAAGCCCTAGTGCGGGCTTGTGAATGGCCTTCGGAGGACTTTATGGATCGAGCAGGAATCAAGGAAGAATTTAACGCATATGTGTGTAACGCTGATCTCGTGAGCTTCGAGGCAGAGAAATTCCGTCAGTACCACTATCTCACTAATTCCTTTGTGAGGAGGTTTGAATTTTCATCATCATGCAATTCTCAAACTGTCATGTTTGATCTTTATGAAAATTCTTATACTATGGATTTAGAGGATTTTAATACTGCTTGCAAACTTCCACAATGGGGTAGTCCTAGTGAACCCCGCAAATCTGAATCTAGAGATTTTCTTGCTAGTATAACTATGGGGGAATCTAGAGACATAGCATAAGCTACCATAGGGAGCATTCATTTTCCTGCTATACATTATTTTGCTCTCTTCATAGGTAGGTGCATAAATGGTAAGGATGAAGCATGTCACATGTGTGTCCCTGACCTCAGTGTTCTCAAGAGTGCTGTATTAGGAGATAAACATTATAATTTGGGAGCCATTGTTGCACGTAGGTTGCATAATAATAGATTTAATGGAGATTTCTTTGGTGGAATTTATGCAACCCGTTTAGCTAATTTTCTTAATATACCCATACTTGAGTATGATATTGAGTTGCCTCCTGTTCATTTAGATTATGGGGCTATGGTTCGTCATCGTTTTGTTGAGAGGAACATTCAGTTCCTCCAGTACCGACTAATCTTTGACAGACGACGCACCTATCACGTCGCTCTCCCTGCTCCTACTTTCTTTGACTTTCAGGTGAAGGGGAGATATTTCATAACCAGGGAGGAGGCGAACGAGTACGAGAGAAGGGCTGTGATAGCTCGCCTCCAAGCTGCAGCCCACAATGCAATAACTGCTGCATCTCAGTACGACCCCAACTATAACTTTGGATATCCGCCAGGCCAGCCGTGGCAATAGACCAACTTAGGCCAAAAGCCTAAGCTTGGGGGAGTACGTATTTCTCACCGACATTACACTTATGCTCACACACTCATGCCAGTTGTCGGTGTTCATACTCTTTCATTGTATCATCCATGCTAGTTTATTTTCCTTTTTCCTGCTTTCTTCTTGTGTGCTTGAAAAACCTTAAGAAAACTAAAAAAATTAGTAGTGGCTTTTAGCTAGTTTACTTTCTTGCTGTAGTAGTAATAATTAAAAGAAAACCCAAAAATATTTCCTATTCTTATTTTGCTTGTTGGGAGCTTTCCCGTGTAAATAGTTTTATTTCTTTTCTTTTCTTTGGGGGTCGATAGGAGAAGACCATGATAAAATTGTTGAAGTGGCTCTTATATGCATTATTGTTGATTTAACTAAGAGCCCATATTGCCTTGCCTTCTCCTATTTATTGAATGCTAGCAGATTCCAGCTTAGTCCAATGCATGTGCACTATTATTATTGTTCACACCATTCGATCGTGCAAGTGAAAGGCAATTATGACGATATATGATGGATTGATTGAGATGAGAGAAGCTGGTATGAACTCGCCTCTCTTGTTTTCGTAAATATGATTAGCTCACCATTCCTGATTCAGCCTATTATGAATAAACATGTTTGCAATGACAATTATAGATTATAGTTACTTATGCCATGCTTAATTACCTAGGAGTTTATAATGGTTTACCTTGCGTGCCAACATGCTATTAAAATGGTTGTGATATGGTATGATAGGGTGGTATCCTCCTTTGAACGATTCGAGTGACTTGACTTGGCACATGTTCACGCATGTAGTTTAAACAAATCAACATAGCCTTCACGATATTTAAGTTCATGGTGGATTATATCCTACTCATGCTTGCACTCAATGTTCATTAATTTTAATGCATGTTCATGAATGTTGTCGCTCTCTAGTTGGTCGCTTCCCAGTCTTTTGCTAGCCTTCACTTGTACTAAGCGGGAATACTGCTTGTGCATCCACTTCCATAAACCACAAAGTTATTCCATATGAGTCCACCACACCTTCCTATATGCGGTATTTACCTGCAGTTCCAAGTAAATTTGTATGTGCCAAACTCTAAACC
The DNA here is from genome assembly GCF_002575655.3 of Aegilops tauschii subsp. strangulata. Taxonomy (NCBI): domain Eukaryota; kingdom Viridiplantae; phylum Streptophyta; class Magnoliopsida; order Poales; family Poaceae; genus Aegilops; species Aegilops tauschii. The sequence goes on from NC_053040.3 coordinate 93,424,470, forward strand.
TTCAAATGAAATTCTATTTTGTATGCTCGAATAGCTCATGTATCAACTAGGGCTGTCCGTATCTTCCATGTTAGGCGGGTTATTCTCAAGAGGAGTGGACTCCGCTCCTCACTCACGAGAAAATGGCTGGTCACCGGGATGCCCAGTCCCATGCTTTATGCAAATCAAATCAAAATAATTACAAACAAAACTCCCCCGGGACTCTTGTTAGTTGGAGGCACTCGTTGTTTCGAGCAAGCCATGGATTGATGCTTGTTGGTGGAGGGGGAGTATAAACTTTACCATTCTGTTTGGGAACCGCCTATAATGTGTGTAGCATGGACGATATCGCCATCTCTTGGTTGTTATGCTGACAATGAAAGTATGCCGCTCAAAATATTATTTATCTCTAATTTAAAATCGAGCTCTGGCACCTCTACAAATCCCTGCTTCCCTCTGCGAAGGGCCTATCTATTTACTTTTATGTTGAGTCATCACCCTCTTATTAAAAAGCACTAGCTGGAGAGCACCGCTGTCATTTGCATCCATTACTATTAATTTATATTGGGTATGACTATGATTGGATCTCTTTTACCATGAATTACAATGTCTAGTCAGTCCTTGATCTTTAAAGGTGCTCTGCATTTATGTTTTGCGGTCTCAGAAAGGGATAGCGAGATACCATCTTGTTATATCATATCATGATTGTTTTGAGAAAGTGTTGTCATCCGAGATTTATTATTATTGCTCGCTAGTTGATTATGCTATTGATGTGAGTAAACATGAGACCTAAGTGTTATTGTGAATATGATTAGTTATAATCTTTGCTGAAAACTTGAATGCTGGCTTTACATATTTACAACAACAAGAGCAAACAGAGTTTGTAAAAGTTTTTCTTTATCACTTTCAGTTTATCAACTGAATTGCTTGAGGACAAGCAAAGGTTTAAGCTTGTTTTGGACTTTTGCCCTTGTATCTACTTTTCCAAACACTTTTGCCCTTGTTTTGGACTCTAACTTGCATGATTTGAATGGAACTAACCCGGACTGACGCTGTTTTCAGCAGAATTGCCATGGTGTTATCTTTGTGCAGAAACAAAAGTTCTCGGAATGACCAGAAACTTCACGGAGATTATTTTTGGAAATAATAAAAAATACTGGCGAAAGAATCAAGGCCAGGGGGCCCACACCCTTTCCACGAGGGTGGGGGCGCGCCTGCCCCCCTGGGCGTGCCCCCTGCCTCGTGGCCCCACTGGAGCTCCACCGACCTCAACTCCAACTCCATATATTCGTGTTCGGGGAGAAAAAAATCAGAGAGAAAGATTCATCGCATTTTACGATATGGAGCCGCCGCCAAGCCCTAAACTCTCTCCGGAGGGCTGATCTGGAGTAAGTTCGGGGTTCCAGAGAGGGGAATCCGTCGTCGTCATCATCATCAACCATCCTCCATCACCAATTTCATGATGCTCACCGCCGTGCGTGAGTAATTCCATCATAGGCTTGCTGGACGGTGATGGGTTGGATGAGATTTATCATGTAATCGAGTTAGTTTTGTTAGGGTTTGATCCCTAGTATCCATTGTGTTCTGAGATTGATGTTGCTATGACTTTACTATGCATAATGCTTGTCACTAGGGCCCGAGTGCCATGATTTCAGATATGAACCTATTATGTTTTCATGAATATATGTGAGTTCTTGATCCAATCTTGCAAGTCTATAGTCACCTACTATGTGTTATGATCCAGCAACCCCGAAGTGACAATAATCAGGACCACTCCCGGTGATGACCGTAGTTTGAGTTCATGTATTCACTATGTGTTAATGCTTTGGTCCGGTACTCTATTAAAAGGAGGCCTTAATATCCCTTAGTTTCCAATAGGACCCCGCCGCCACGGGAGGGTAGGACAAAAGATGTCAAGCAAGTTCTTTTCCATAAGCACGTATGACTATATTCGGAATACATCCCTACATTACATTGATGAATTGGAGCTAGTTCTGTGTCACCCTATGTTATGACTGTTACATGATGAACCGCATCTGGCATAATTCTCCATCACCGATCCAATGCCTACGAGCTTTTCACATGTTGTTCTTCGCTTATTTACTTTTCCATTGCCACTGTTACAATCACTACAAAACCCAAAAATATTACTTTTGCTACCGTTACCATTACTATCATTCTAGTTTGCTACTAAATATTTTGCTACAGATACTAAGTTATCCAGGTGTGGTTGAATTGACAACTCAATTGTTAATACTTGAGAATATTCTTTGGCTCCCCTTGTGTCGAATCAATAAATTTGGGTTGAATACTCTACCCTCGAAAACCGTTGCGATCCCCTATACTTGTGGGTTATCACGGGGCGCGAAAGCCCCTGGTAAAATAAAATGTACCAGAGTGTACGGGTGCAATGAGTAATAAATACAAAGGTAAGGAAAAAAGAAAAATCAAGTAATAAGCTGACGCTACCATTTGTTTTCCATTGTAATGTGATTAATACGTCGGGGCGTACTTGTACAAGTAATGTGATAAGCAAGTAAGGCTATTTAACATGCCATGACCAAGAGCGAGCTGCGTGCGGGTATGTAAAACAGGTATAGCAATCGTTAGCAGAGACCACCTGGGAATTCCCTTGTACGTCAAAACTCCTTGCCTCCTTGGTGTGTCCGTGCCGTGATCGGTCCGATGACCGGGTTATCAGAAGAAGCCTCGAAAAGAGAAAAACCCCAAAATAAAAAGGAAAAGTGAAGGTGTGCGAATCCAGGGTCGGTCGAGCCGCGCTGTGGATCACGAGCTAGCTATGCCTCCGTTGATGCCCATGGGATTTTGAGTGCGTAGTTATGTACGCGCGGTACGAATGCCGCTGTATGATCGGGACTGGCACGGAGGCCAAATTGCTAATTAAGCTCTTGACGAGCCGGGGTGTCTTGCTGCAGAATAGTCCGGACTCTTTTAATGGTGTATAGGGGCTTGGCCGCCGAACTAAGGTTCTGCTGGAAAAGGCCGCGCTGTATTTTTGCTGCTAAGGCCATGGTATGCTCCTCGGTACGGAGGGAGCGTTCCGTAGTTCCATTGATTGTTATGACGCCACGTGGTCCCGGCATCTTGAGCTTGAGATAAGCATAGTGAGGTACCGCATTGAATCGGGCAAAAGCGGTTCGTCCGAGCAGTGCGTGATAGCCGCTGCGAAAGGGGACGATATCGGAGATTAACTCCTCGCTTCGGAAGTTGTCCGGAGATTCGAAGACGACCTCTAGTGTGATTGAGCCCGTACAACGGGCCTCTACGCCTGGTATGACTCCTTTAAAAGTAGTCCTTGTGGGTATGATCTGTGATGGGTTAATGCGCATTTTGCGTACTGTAACCTGATAGAGCAGATTGAGGCTGCTGCCACCGTCCATGAGGACTCGCGTCAGGTGGAATCCATCAATGATTGGGTCTAGGACTAGTGCGGCTGATCTGCCATGTCGGATACTGGTCGGATGATCCCGACGGTCAAACGTGATCGGGCACGATGACCATGGATTAAATTTTGGGGCGACTGGCTCTATCGCATAGACGTCCATGAGTGCGCGCTTGCGCTCCCTCTTGGGGATGTGTGTAGCATATATCATGTTCACCGTTTTGACCTGGGGGGAAACTTCTTCTGTCCCCCTGTAGTTGGCTACAGGGGCTCCTCATTATCATCCTCGCTCTACGATCCCTTTTCCTTATTCTCGGCGTTTAACTTGCCGGCTTGTTTAAAAACCCGACAATCTCTGTTGGTATGATTGGCTGGTTTGTGTGGGGTGCCATGGATTTGGCACGGACGGTCAAGTATGCGGTCCATGCTAGATGGTCCCTGATTGTTTCTTTGATACGGCCTTTTCCGCTGATCGGACTTGGAGCTGCTGAATCCGGCGTTTACAGCAGTGTCATTGGTGTTATCGCCATTGCTTTGGCGTTTGTGTCTGCTGCGTCGGAGCTTGCTGTTGCTGTTTTTGGCCTCGGAGGGGCCTGCCTTGCTGGCCGTACTACGAGCCAGCCAGCTATCCTCACCCGCACAAAAGTGGGTCATGAGTGCCGTGAGGGCTGCCATAGATTTCGGCTTTTCTTGGCCGAGGTGGCGGGCGAGCCATTCGTCGCGGATGCTATGTTTAAAGGCCGCTAGGGCTTCTGTATCCAGACAGTCGACGATCTGGTTCTTTTTAGTTAGGAACCTAGTCCAGAACTTCCTGGCTGACTCCTCGGGCTGTTGAACTATGTGGCTTAAGTCATCGGCGTCTAGTGGTCGGACATATGTACCTTGGAAGTTTTTGAGAAAGGCTTCTTCCAAGTCCTCCCAGCTGCCGATGGAATCTTCAGGCATGCTAATTAACCAGTGCCGAGCAGGCCCTTTGATTTTTAGTGGGAGGTATTTGATAGCGTGGAGGTCATCTTCGCGGGCCATGTGAATGTGGAGAATAAAGTCCTCGATCCATACCGCGGGGTCGGTGGTTCCGTCATATGATTCAATATTGACGGGTTTGAACCCTTCGGGGAATTCATGGTCCATTACTTCATCAGTGAAGAAAAGAGGGTGTGCGGCGCCTTTATGTCGAGCGGCGTCGCGACGTAGCTCCGATGGAGTTCGTCTATGGTTATCGGCTCGAGCGTGACTAGGTTTGTCGCATCCGAATATGTAGCCATCATCCCGTGTCAGGGCACGTCCTCGCGATCCGTAGATCGATCTTGTATGTCCTGCTCCACTGTCCAGATCTTGACGAAAGTCATATGCATAACCCCGAGCTGTCTTATCCCTGCCTTTACAGTGAGGCGGGACTATCTGTTTTTCGGCTCGGGTTGCCATTTTATCCCGGCCGCGCGGTGGCTGATCGACCGCATTGCGTGATGCTGGTGCGGGCTCTGGCGCCTCATCATCGAACTGAGGTAGCAATTTGCGCTTCAGGTAAATTTTGGCTGGTCGTTCAAGGCCGTATTCTTCGGCTGCCAGGACATCGGTCCATCTGTCATTGAGCAGGTCTTGATCAGCTTGAAGCTGCTGCTGCTTCTTTTTCAGGCTCCTCGCAGTGGCTATTAGCTGAAGCTTAAAGCGCTCCTGCTCGAGAGGTTCTTCAGGCACGATGAAGTCTTCGTTGCTGAGGCTCACCTCCTCCTTGGAGAGCGGATGGTAACTACCGTCCTCCGAGTCTTCTTCCGTATCCTGTACGTCGGGGCAGAATTGCCCTTCTTCCCGATGGTCTTGTTCGGCAGTTTGTTCCTCGGGCTCCTCTGTGTCTTCGGCACCATCAGGGGTGTTGTCATTTCCTGTGCCGGTATTGTTGTCTCTGCTGCAGCGTGATTTAGAGCGGCACCGTCGACGCCGGCACTTTGGTTGTGTCTTAGGAGGGTCCTCCTTCACTGGGTTTTCCTTGTCATCGCCGCTGTTATTTTTGGGCGTATCTACCATGTATACGTCATGTGAAGAAGTGGCCGTCCACCGTCCAGTGAAGGGTGGGTCTTGGCCTTGCTCCCCGTCGGCATTGTCGTCTATACCGTCGATGTCTTCCCAGACGTAATCAAGCATGTCGGTTAAGTCCTCGACAGAGGCTATGAAGTGGGTGGCAGGTGGGAAGCAAAATTCCCGATCATCAGCCCCTAGTCCGGACCGGACAGAGTTCGGCTGTGAGTCCCCCGCGAAGGACATGCTTTCTAAACGGTTTAGCATATCGCCCAAAGGCGAGTGCTGGAAGATGTCTGCGGCGCTGAATCCGAAGATTGATCAGCGATCGAGTTCAGCGTCCGCAGGCTCACATGGTTCGGAACTTATAGCCAGAGACGAGTCCGGAATTCCGGTGGCACAGATATTGCGCGAGGTTAAGTCAATGTGCGGCTCCAACGCCGGAGAATCTGTGGCTTGCGTGGTGTGGTTGAACCTCCAATCCTTGGATGTCGCAGTCTGCTCTGGTTCTAAGGCTGGAGTGGTCACACGAGCTATCTCCTGGATGCAGTCTGACGACAAATTTAGGTCATGTTCGTCAAGGTGACCGGGAGCGGTCGCCGCGGTCTCGAATCCGGTGAAGATCAAATCTCCACGGATGCCCGCAACGTAGTTAAAAATCCCAAATCTGACCTGCTGGCCAGGGGCGTAGCTATCGATCTGCTCCAGGAAGCCAAACGAGTTGGCCCGCAGTGCGAAGCCGCCAAACACGAAGATTTGTCCGGGGAGGAAGGTTTCTCCTTGGACAGGGTCACTATCGATGATTGAAGGGGCCATCGAACCTTTCGTCGATGGCACAGTGGAACTTTCAATGAAAGCACCAATGTCGGTGTCAAAACCGGCGGATCTTGGGTAGGGGGTCCCGAATTGTGCGTCTAAGGTCGATGGTAACAGGAGACAGGGGACACAATGTTTACCCAGGTTCGGGCCCTCTGTATGGAGGTAATACCCTACTTCCTGCTTGATTGATATTGATGGATATGAGTATTACAAGAGTTGATCTACCACGAGATCGTAATGGCTAAACCCTAGAAGTCTAGCCTGTATGACTATGGTAATGAGTCTCTGTCCTTTCCGGACTAAGTCCTCCGGTTTATATAGGCACCCGGAGGATCTAGGGTTACACAAGGTCGGTTACAAAGGAAAGGAATCTACATATTCGGTCGCCAAGCTTTCCTTCCACGCCAAGGACAGTCCCATCCGGACACGGGTGCAGTCTTCGGTGTTCATATCTTCACAGCCCATCAGTCCGGCCCATGGCTAACAGGCCGGACGCCCGAGGACCCCTTAGTCCAGGACTCCCTCAGTGCGGATCAACGTTTTTAGGCAGGGCCATTAGGGCAAACAGGCAACAAGAAGCAAGCGAAGAGAGGCGAACGGAAAAAGAGGGCGAATAAAACGGCAAGGGTGAAGTGGGGGAGAGGAAAACGAGAGGCAAATGGCGAATAATGTAATGCGAGGGATAAGAGTTTGTGATGGGTACTTGGTATGTCTTGACTTGACTTGACTTGGCGTAGATCTCCCCGGCAGCGACGCCAGAAATCCTTCTTGCTACCTCTGGAGCACTGCGTTGGTTTTCCCTTGAAGAGGAAAGGGTGATGCAGGAAAGTAGCGTAAGTATTTCCCTCAGTTTTTGAGAACCAAGGTATCAATCCAGTAGGAGACTACACGCAAGTCGCCTCGTACCTACACAAACAAATAAGAACCTTGCAACCAACACAATAAAGGGATTGTCAATCCCTTCACGACCACTTGCAAAAGTGAGATCTGATAGAGATAATAAGATAAATATTTTTGGTATTTTTTATGGTATAGATTAAAAGTAAAGATTGCAAAGTAAAATGGATTGGAAACTTATATGATGGAAAATAGACCCGGGGGCCATAGGTTTCACTAGTGGCTTCTCTCAAGATAGCATAAGTATTACGGTGGGTGAACAAATTACTGTCGAGCAATTGATAGAAAAGCGCATAGTTATGAGAATATCTAGGCATGATCATGTATATAGGCATCACGTCCCCGACAAGTAGACCGAAACGATTCTGCATCTACTACTATTACTCCACACATCGACCGCTATCCAGCATGCATCTAGAGTATTAAGTTCATAAGAATAGAGTAACGAATTAGGCAAGATGACATGATGTAGAGGGATAAACTGAAGCAATATGATATAAACCCCATCTTTTTATCCTCGATGGCAACAATATAATGTGTGCCTTGCCGCCCCTGCTGTCACTGGGAAAGGACACCGCAAGATTGAACCCAAAGCTAAGCACTTCTCCCATTGCAAGAAAGATCAATCTAGTAGGCCAAACCAAACTGATAATTCGAAGAGACTTGCAAAGATAACAAATCATACATAAAAGAATTCAGAGGAGATTCAAATATTGTTCATAGATAATCTTGATCATAAACCCACAATTCATTGGATCTCGACAAACACACCACAAAAAGAATTACATAGAATAGATCTCCAAGAAGATCAAGGAGAACTTTGTATTGAGATCCAAAGAGAGAGAAGAAGCCATCTAGCTAATAACTATGGACCCGAAGGTCTGTGGTAAACTACTCACACATCATCGAAGAGGCTATGGTGTTGATGTAGAAGCCCTCCGTGATCAATTCCCCCTCCGGCGGAGCGCCGGAAAAGGCCCCAAGATGGGATCTCACGGGTACAGAAGGTTGCGGCGGTGGAAATAGGGTTTCGTGGTGCTCCTGGATGTTTTCGGGGTATATGGGTATATATAGGAGGAAGAAGTAGGTCGGTGGAGCTGCGAGGGGCCCACCTGCTTCGTGGCCTCCTCGTTCCTTTCTTGACGTCCAATCTAAGTCTCCTGGATTGCGTTTGTTCCAAAAATCACTCTCCCGAAGGTTTCATTCTGTTAGGATTCCTTTTGATATTCCTTTTCTGCAAAACATTGAAATAGGCAAAAAAACAGCAATTTGCACTGGTCCTTTGGTTAGTAGGTTAGTCCCAAAAATAATATAAAAGTGTGATAGAGCCCATTAAACATCCAAAACAGATAATATAATAGCATGGAGCAAAAAAATTATAGATACGTTGGAGACGTATCACACACTTAAGGCATTTTTGTTGCACACCAGTACCATAACAGTTGCACACTGGACTGCCTAGAGGGAAACTTAATTCTGCAAGGGATATAGAAACACACGTGTAGTCAAGTTGTAGTTATACAAGATGCACAAAAACTCCTTTTCATTAGGAGTGATGCCTTGGTGGGATCTCAAGTATTCGGACAATGAAGGTTTGTTCACCAGCGGATGATTGTTGTCACAAACAAAGTGCGTCACCTCCCTCGCCCATCCATCAACTTCACCAACATTTTTGCCTTGCATTGAGTCTGCTTTATTGTCTCGCGTTTTCTTTTCTTCTTTTTCTTACTAGGACCAGCCTCCTCTTCAGCAAAGATTGGAGGTTCATCTTCCATTTCCTCATGAGTGTCAACAGGTTTTGGATCTGGTATAGGGTCTAGGACAGGAGGAGCCACAGCTCCTCCGTCATCAGCTTTTGGCTTCTTGTACTTGTTGCAGCAAAACTGCTATTTTACCAATACATTGCCTGTCCACCTAGAGGTGTTCATTTTGACAGTGAAACCCATCCATAGGGCGTAGCTGTTGTAGTGATCCTTAGCAATTTGAAGGCTGGCAAACCTCATGCCAACATAGGGTTCCATTGGCTGAGAACCAACCTCATCTTCTCCTTCTTCTCCTTGCACAACACCGTGAACAACACCAGCTCCAAGCTCTGTCCTGGTTTGACCAAGAACATTTGCTGCGGTGCACGTGTCATCAAGAGTATGGCTCTCTGACTGCAAAGACACCACTACAGGGGCACCACGGGTTGATGACTGCCCTGCCACATTGTCATGGCCCATAAGGTTAGGCCCACGACTTGTCTGCGTGTAGTAAACAGAGCGCCCATTTTCTGTCCAATTTCCTTGTGGCATGTTGTGTTGCTGATGATCCATATCATGAGGAAGCTCATTGAGATCAGGAGGGAACTCATTGGGATCAAGCATTTCTTTTTCCTTTTTTTGGCTGCTGCCACAGATCCCCTGCATATATAGAAAGAAGGAATTGATGTCAAGTTTTAATCATCAAAGAGTGTTTCAAACAACGTAAAACTTACTAAATAGCAAGTTGCACACCATTATGACAATCTTAGTTGCAGAAAATACATGTCTATAGCAGAATCTTTATAATAACAGGCATGGTTTTTTTGCACAGAGTTGTTATGTTAGTTGCACAGTTTGCAGTAAATAGCTGGCAAGAAGAAAGGTTTATGACTTTTTTTGTTTGCACACAGTTGTTATGTTAGTTTGCACAATTGTGGCATCAAGTTTTAATCATCAAAGAGTGTTTTTTTGTTTGCACATAGTTGTTTTGTCAGTTGCACAGTTGCACATCATTAGGTTTATGCCTTTTTTACTATAGAGTTTTCCTGACTTTTTTCCTTTGTTTGTTGTGAAGGAAATATGCCCTAGAGGCAATAATAAGTTATTATTTATTTCCTTATTTCCTTATTTCATGATAAATGTTTATTATTCATGCTAGATTTGTATTAACCGGAAACTTGATACATGTGTGAATACATAGACAAAACAGAGTGTACCTAGTATGCCTCTACCTGACTAGCTCGTTAATCAAAGATGGTTAAGTTTCCTAGCCATAGACATGTGTTGTCATTTGATGAACGGGGTCACATCATTAGAGAATGATGTGCTGGACATGACCCATCCGTTAGCTTAGCATAATGATCGTTTAGTTTTATTGCTATTTCTTTCTTCATTGCTTATACATGTTCCTCTGACTATGAGATTATGCAAATCCCGAATACTGGAAGAACACCTTGTGTGCTATCAAACGTCACAACGTAACTGTAGGCGATTATAAAGATGCTCTATAGGTGTCTCCAAAGGTGTTTGTTGAGTTGGCATAGATCAAGATTAGGATTTGTCACTCCGTGTATCGGAGAGGTATCTCTGGGCCCTCTCGGTAATGCACATCACTATAAGCCTTGCAAACATTGTGACTAATGATTTAGTTGCGGGATGATGCATTACGGAACGAGTAAAGAGACTTGCCGGTGACGAGATTGAACTAGGTATGAGGATACCGACGATCGAATCTCGCGCAAGTAACATACCGATGACAAAGGGAACAATGTATGTTGTTATGTGGTTTGACCGATAAAGATCTTCGTAGGATATGTAAGAGCCAATATGAGCATCCAGGTTCCGCTATTGGTTATTGACCGCAGATGTCTCTCGGTCATGTCTACATAGTTCTCGAACCCGTATGGTCCGCACGCTTAAAGTTCGATGACGATTTGTATTATGAGTTATGTGATTTGATGACCAAAGTTTGTTCGGAGTCCCGGATGAGATCGGGGACATGACGAGGAGTCTCGAAATGGTCAAGAGGTGAAGATTCATATATTGGAAGGCTATATTCGGACATTGGAAAGGTTCCGAGTGATTCGGGTATTTTTCGGAGTACCGGAGAGTTACGGGAATTCGTCGGGAGAAGTATTGGGCCTTATTGGGCCATACGGGAATAGAGGAGGCAGGCCAAAGGGAAGGAGGCGCGCGCCCCCCATGGGTCTGAATTGGACAAGGGGAAAGGGGGCGCCGCCCCCCCCTTGCCCTTTCCTACTCCCTCTCTCTTTCCCTCTTTCTTCTCTCCTACTTCGGAAAGGAAAAGGGAAATCCTACTAGGACTTGGGAGTCCTAGTAGGACTCCCCACACTTGGCGCGCCCCCTCTAGGGCTGGCCTCCTCCTCCCTCCTTTATATACATGGGCAGGTGATACGTCTCCGTCGTATCTACTTTTCCAAACACTTTTGCCCTTGTTTTGGACTCTAACTTGCATGAGTTGATTGGAACTAACCCGGACTGACGTTGTTTTCAGCAGACTTTCCATGGTGTTATTTATGTGCAGAAATAAAAGTTTTCGGAATGACCTGAAACTCCACGGAACGTCTATTTGGAAATAATAAAAAAATCCTTGCAAAAGATGAAGACCAGGGGGCCCACACCCTAGCCACGAGGGTGGGGGGCGCGCCCCCTACCTCGTGGGCCCCCTGGAGCTCCTCCGACCTCAACTCCAACTCTATATATTTGCTTTCACGGAGAAAAAAATCAAGAAGAAGGATTCATCGCGTTTTACGACACGGAGCCGCCGCCAAGCCCTAAAACCTCTCGGGAGGGCTGATCTGGAGTCCGTTCGGGGCTCCGGAGAGGGGGATTCGTCGCCGTCGTCATCATCAACCATCCTCCATCACTAATTTCATGATGCTCACCGCCGTTCGTGAGTAATTCCATGGTAGGCTTGCTGGACGGTGATGGGTTGGATGAGATCTATCATGTAATCGAGTTAGTTTTGTTAGGGTTTGATCCCTAGTATCCACTATGTTCTGAGATTGGTGTTTCTATGACTTTGTTATGCTTAATGCTTGTCACTAGGGCCCGAGTGCCATGATTTCAGATCTGAACCTATTATGTTTTCATGAATATATGTGAGTTGTTGATCCTATCTTGCAAGTCTATAGTCACCTACTATGTGTTATGATCCGGCAACCCCGAAGTGACAATAATCAGGACCACTCCTGGTGATGACCATAGTTTGAGGAGTTCATGTATTCACTATGTGCTAATGCTTTGTTCCGGTACTCTATTAAAAGGAGGCCTTAATATCCCTTAGTTTCCATTAGGACCCCGCTGCCACGGGAGGGTAGGACAAAAGATGGCATGCAAGTTCTTTTCCATAAGCACGTATGACTATATTCGGAATACATGCCTACATTACATTGATGAATTGGAGCTAGTTCTCTGTCACTCAATGTTATGACTGTTACATGATGAACTGCATCCGGCATAATTTTCCATCACCGATCCAATGCCTATGAGCTTTTCACATATTGTTCTTCGCTTATTTACTTTTCCGTTGCTATTGTTACAATCACTACAAAATACCAAAAATATTACTTTTGCGACCGTTACTTTTGTGACCGTTACCACTACTATCATATTACTGTGCTACTAAATACTTTTCTGCAGATACTAAGTTATCCAGGTGTGGTTGAATTGACAACTCAACTGCTAATACTTGAGAATATTCTTTGGCTCCCCTTGTGTCGAATCAATAAATTTTGGTTGAATACTCTACCCTCGAAAACTGTTGCGATCCCCTATACTTGTGGGTTATCAAGACTATTTTCTGGCGCCGTTGCCGAGGAGCATAGCTCTATTCTTTGAGTCACTTGGGATTTATATCTGCTGGTCACTATGAAGAACTTGAAAGACGCTAAGACAACAATTTATCCCTCAACTACGAGGGGAGGTAAGGAACTACCATCGAGCTCTGCACTTGATTCACCTTCTGTTTTGAGTAAGCTTGCGACACCTAAACCTGCTTCTGCTATTCATTCTGATATGTCGAATGTTATTGATGATGCCACTTCTGCTATGCATGATACTTATGATGAAACTACTTCTAAGCTTGATACTACTGTGCCATTTGGTGAATTTCTTGATGAACAACCTTCTAGGGCTAGAGAGAATGAAATTATTGATAATTTTGATGAAAGTGATGATGAGGACTCTTCCCCTAATAAATATGAATTGCCTGTTGTGCCTGAGGGCTATGTTATGGATGAAGCAGTTGCTAACGAAATTTTTGCTTGCAAAGACAGACATGATGTTAAGAAATTATTGGCTAAATGGAAGAAGCAATCCCTTAATGCTAGAATGAAGCCTGACCCTGCTTTTGCTACTTCATCTATCTGTGTTACTGATAAGGATTATGAATTCTCTGTTGATCCTGATATAATTACTTTGGTTGAATCTGATCCTTTTCATGGCTATGAATCTGAAACTGTTGTGGCACATCTTACTAAATTAAATGATATAGCCACCCTATTCACTAATGATGAGAAATCTCGCTATCTTTATATCCTTAAAATATTTTCATTCTTATTAAAGGGTGATGCTAAGATATGGTTTAATTCTCTTGATCCTGGTTGTGTGCGTAGTCCCCAGGACATGATTTACTACTTCTCTGCTAAATATTTCCCTGCTCATAAGAAACAAGCTGCTTTAAGGGATATATACAATTTTGTGCAAATTGAAGAAGAGAGTCTCCCACAAGCTTGGGGGAGGCTTCTCAAGTTACTTAATGCTTTGCCTGATCATCCTCTCAAGAAAAATGAAATACTTGATATCATTTATAATGGGCTAACCGATGCTTCCAGAGATTACCTGGATAGTTGTGATGGTTCTGTTTTCAGGGAAAGAACACCGGATGAAGCTGAAATCCTATTGAATAATATGTTGACAAATGAAAATAATTGGACACTTCCTGAGCCAGCTCCTGTGCCAATTCTTGAGCCTAGTCCTAAACCAACTCCGAAGAAGAGAGGTGTTCTATTTCTCAGTCCTGAAGATATGCAAGAGGCAAAGAAATCTATGAAAGAAAAAGGTATAAAAGCTGAAGATCTTAATAATTTACCTCCTATTGAAGAAATACATGGTCTTAATTTACCGCCTGTTGAAGAAACATATGATCTTAAACCATTACCTATTGAAGAAACTCATGGTCTTGATAACCCGACACAGGTAGTAAAGGTAAATTCTCTCTATAGATTTGATGAAGGTGATATTCCTCACTATAAGTCTGCTAGACAATGCTTAGAAGAGTTTGATAATTTTATTGTCAAACAAGAAAACTTCAATGCTTATTTTGGCATAAAATTGAAATACAATTCCGATATGCTTGAACACTTGAGTAATTACATGGCTAATGTTAAAGGTGAACTTAAACTTATTAGTAAACATGCTTCTATGGTTACCACTCAAGTAGAACAAGTACTTAAAGCTCAAAATGATTTGCTCAATGAAATGAATAGTAAGAAAAATGATTATGCTGTTAGAGTGGCTACTAGAACTGGTAGAATGACTCAGGAACCTTTGTATCCTGAAGGCCACCCTAAGAGAATTGAGCAAGATTCTCAGAGAAATAATATTGATGCACCTACTCCTTCTAAAAATAAGAAAAAGAAAAATGATAGGACTCTGCATGCTTCAAGTGAACCTATTGCTGAAACACCTGAGAATCCAAATGATATATCTATTTCCGATGCTGAAACACAATCTGGTAATGAACATGAACCTAGTGATAATGTTAATGATGATGTTCATGTAGATGCTCAACCTAGCAATGACAATGATGTGGAAATTGAACCTGCTCTTGATCTTGATAACCCACAATCAAAGAATCAACATTATGATAAAAGAGACTTTGTTGCTAGGAAACATGGTAAAGAAAGGGAACAATGGGTTCAGAAACCCATGCCTTTCCCTCCCAAACAATCCAAGAAAAAGGATGATGAGGATTTTGAGCGCTTTGCTGAAATGATTAGACCTATCTTTTTGCGTATGCGATTAACTGATATGCTCAAAATGAATCCTTATGCTAAGTATATGAAAGAAATTGTTACTAATAAAAGAAAGATACCAGAAGCTGAAATTTCCACCATGCTTGCTAATTACACTTTTAAGGGTGGAATACCAAAGAAACTAGGAGATCCAGGAGTACCAACTATACCATGCTGCATTAAAAGAAACTATGTTAAAACTGCTTTATGTGATCTTGGAGTCGGTGTTAGTGTTATGCCTCTCTCTTTATATCGTAGACTTGATTTGAATAAGTTGACACCTAATGAAATATCTTTGCAAATGGCTGATAAATCAACTGCTATACCTGTCGGTATTTGTGAGGATGTGCCTGTTGTGGTTGCAAATGTTACTATTTTAACGGACTTTGTTATCCTTGATATTCCCGAGGACGATAGTATGTCTATTATTCTTGGAATACTTTTTTTGAATACTGCAGGGGCTGTTATTGATTGCAACAAAGGCAATGTCACTTTTCATGTTAATGGCAATGAGCATACGGTACACTTTCCGTGGAAACAACCTCAAGTCCACAGTATCAATTCTATTGGAAAAATACCATCAATTATTTTTGGAGGTTTTGAATTTCCTCTTCCTACTGTCAAGAAGAAATATGATATTCTTATTATAGAGGATGTGCATATCCCCGTTGAGGTAACATAGTGTTTTTCGAAATTTCTCCGGTTCCATGTTATTCGGAATGAGTTTATTAACAAGACTTGATCAACATTGTTAGTGGATTCCTTTGGAAGAGCATGAGATGGATGAAACTAGAAGCGCAATCTTCTGTACCCTCTCTCTACTTTTTGTTATTTAGTTCAAATAAAGTAAAAATAGTATTTTTCTGTTTGTTTCCTGATTTATCTGTGCAATATAAAAATACCCCGAAAATAAAAGTTCTCCAAATGCCCTGAAAATGGAATATGATTTTTTCTAGAATTTTTGAGATTATCTGGCACTGAGAACACAGCAGGTGGGGCAAGCACCTGGCCACGAGGGTGGAGGGCGCGCCCTAGCACCGTGGGTGCGCCTCCCTGCCTCGTGGGCCCACGGTGGCTCCCCTCCACTTATTCCTGCACCCACGCACTTCTTCTTCCTCCCACAAACACCAATATCCAGCTCAAGCACGAGTTCTAGCTCATTTTGCTGCGATTTTCGATCTCCTTGCTCAAAGCACCTCTCACAAAACTGCTTGGGGAGATTGTTCCTTGGTATGTGACTCCTCCATTTGTCCAATTAGTTTTTGTTCTAGTGCTTTATTCATTGCAAATTTGTGCTGCCTAGGTGACCATGTTCTTGAGCTTGCATGTCAAATTTATATCGTTCCAAGTAGTTCTAATGCTTGATATAGGCTCTAGGCACTTGTAGGAGTAGTTGCTATCAATTTTTTTGAGCTAGGTTCACTTTTGTTTGAAGTTACTAAAAATTTCAGAAATTTTTCAGAGGAAGAAATATGCCTAGGAAAATGTTCCAAGGT
This sequence comes from Aegilops tauschii subsp. strangulata, assembly GCF_002575655.3. Taxonomy (NCBI): domain Eukaryota; kingdom Viridiplantae; phylum Streptophyta; class Magnoliopsida; order Poales; family Poaceae; genus Aegilops; species Aegilops tauschii. The sequence goes on from NC_053040.3 coordinate 93,440,860, forward strand.
GGTTCTTCAAGGAAGCAAGGACGCAGGCTTGCAATGCGTGATGCTGACGATGAGCTACACGGGGACGCTCCAGTGCGGCCTTGTGAATGGCCTTCAGAAAACTTTATGGATCGAGCAGGGATCAAGAAAGAATTTAACGCATATTTGCGTAACGCTGACCTTGTGAGCTTTGAGGTAGACAAATGCTGCCAGTACCACTATCTCACTAGTTCCTTTGTGAGGAGGTTTGAATTTTCATCTTCACGTAATTCTCCAACTGTCCTGTTTGATCTTTATGAAAAATCTTATACTGTGGACTTAGAGGATTTTACTACTGCTTGCAAACTTCCACGATGGGGTAGTGCTAGTGAACCCCGTAAATCTGAATTTAGAAATTTTCTTGCTAGTATAACTGTGGGGGAATCTAGAGATATAGCACAAGCTACCATAGGGAGCATTCATTTTCCTGCTATACATTATTTTGCTCTCTTCATAGGTAGGTGCATAAATGGTAAAGATGAAGCATGCCATATGTGTGTCCCTGACCTTAGTATTCTTAGGAGTGTTGTGTTAGGAGACAAATCTTATAATTTGGGAGCCATTGTTGCACGTAGGTTGCATCATAATAGATTTAATGGAGATTTCTTTGGTGGAATTTATGCAACCCGCTTCGCTGATTTTCTTGGTGTGGACGTTCGTGAGGATGATATTGAGTTGCCTCCTACTTATTTAGACTATAATTCTATGGTCTACCACCAGTTTGTCGAGAGGAATGAATCACCCCTCCGATATCGCTTAATCTTTTACAGACGTCATGCTGTACGTATTACTCTCCCTGCTCCTCCCTACTTTGATTATCAGGCAAAAGGGGAAGATACGTTATTACTAGAGAGGAGGCAGATGAGTGCGAGAGGAGGGCGGAGGCAACTCGCCGCCACGCTGTAGCTCAGGAGGCGATAGCCTCTGCATCTCAGTACGACACCGGCTACAACTACGGATATCCACCAGGCCATCCTTGGCAATAAACCAACTTAGGCCAAAAGCCTAAGCTTGGGGGAGTACGTATTTCCCACCGACATTACATTTATGTTCACACACTCATTGCTAGATGTCGGTGCTCATACTCTTTCACTGTAATAACCATGCTAGTTTATTTTCTTTTTCTTGCTTTCTTCTTGTGTGTTTGATAAATCTTAAGAAAAACCAAAAAAATTAGTAATAGCTTTTAGTTAGTTTACTTTCTTGCTGTAGTAGTAGTAATTAAAAAGAAAACCCAAAAAGATTTCCCGTTCTTCTTTTGCTTGTTGGGAGCTTTCCCGTGTAAATAGTTTTATTTCTTTTCTTTGGGGGTCGATTGGAGAAGACCATGATTAAATTGTTGAAGTGGCTCTTATATGCATTATTGTTGATTTAACCAAGAGCCCATATTGCCTTGTCTTCTCTTGTTTATTGAATGCTCGCAGATTCCAGCTTAGTCCATTGCACGTGCACTCTTATTATTATTCACTTCGTTTGGTCGTGCAAGTGAAAGGCGATTATGACGATATATGATGGACTGGCTGAGATGAGAAAAGCTGGTATGAACTCGACCTCTCTTGTTTTTGTAAATATGATGAGTTCATCATTCCTGATTCAGCCTATTATGAATAAACATGTTTGCAATGATAATTAGAGATCATAGTTGCTCGTGCCATGCTTGATTAGCTATGAGTTATAATGGTTTACCTTGCGTGCCAACATGCTATTAAAATGGTTGTGATGTGGTATAGTGGGGTGGTATCCTCCTTTGAATGATTTAAGTGACTCGACTTGGAACATGTTCACACATGTAGTTGAAAACAAATCAACATAGCCTTCACGATATTTATGTTCATGGTGGATTATATCCTACTCATGCTTGCATCCAATGTTTATTAATTTTAATGCATGTTCATGACTGTTGTCGCTCTCTACTTGGTCGCTTCTCAGTCTTTTGCTAGCCTTCACTTGTACTAAGCGGGAATACTTCTTGTGCATCCAATCCCTTAAACCCCAAAGTTATTCCATATGAGTCCACTATACCTTCCTATATGCGGTATCTACCTGTCGTTCCAAGTAAATTTGTATGTGCCAAACTCTAAACCTTCAAATAAACATTCTGTTTTGTATGCTCGGATAGCTCATGTATCAACTAGGGCTGCCCTTATCTTCCATGCTAGGTGGGTTATTCTCAAGATGAGTGGACTCCGCTCCTCATTCACGAGAAAATGGCTGGTCACCGGGATGCCCAGTCCCATGCTTTATGCAAACTAAATCAAAATAATGGCAAACAAAACTCCCCCGGGACTGTTGCTAGTTGGAGGCACTCGTTGTTTCGAGCAAGCCATGGATTGATGCTTGTTGGTGGAGGGGGAGTATAAACTTTACCATTTTGTTTGGGAACCGCCTATAATGTGACTAGCATGGAAGATATCGCCATCTCTTGGTTTTAATGTTGACAATGAAAGTATTTCGCTGAAAATATTAATTATCTCTATTTCGAAACCGAGCTCTAGCACCTCTACAAATCCCTGCTTCCCTCTGCAAAGGGCCTATCTATTTACTTTTATGTTGAGTCATCACCCTCTTATTAAAAAGCACTAGCTAGAGAGCGCTGCTGTCATTTGCATCCATTAGTATTAATTTATATTGGGTATGACTATGACGGGATCTCTTTTACCATGAATTACAATGTCTAGTCAGTCCTTGATCTTTAAAAGTGCTCTGCATTTATGTTTTGCGGTCTCAGAAAGGGCTAGCGAGATACCATCTTATTATATCATATCATGATTGTTTTGAGAAAGTGTTGTCATCTGAGATTTATTATTATGGCTCGCTAGTTGATTATGCTATTGATGTGAGTAAACATGAGACCTAACAGTTATTCTGAATATGGTTAGTCATAATCTTTGCTGAAAACTTGAATGCTGGCTTTACATATTTGCAACAACAAGAGCAAACAGAGTTTGTAAAAGTGTTTCTTTATCACTTTCACTTTATCAACTGAATTGCTTCAGGACAAGCAAAGGTTTAAGCTTGGGGGAGTTGATACGTCTCCGTTGTATCTACTTTTCCAAACACTTTTGTCCTTGTTTTGGACTCTAACTTGCATGATTTGAATGGAACTAACCCGGACTGACGTTGTTTTCAGCAGACTTTCCATGGTGTTATTTATGTGCAGAAATAAAAGTTCTCGGAATGACCTGAAACTCCACGGAACGTCTAATTGGAAATAAAAAAAATCCTTGCAAAAGATGAAGACCAGGGGGCCCACACCCTAGCCACGAGGGTGGGGTCGCGCCTTCCCCTAGGGCGCGCCCCCTACCTCGTGGGCCCCCTGGAGCTCCTCCGACCTCAACTCCAACTCTATATATTTGCTTTCGGGGAGAAAAAAAATCAAGAAGAAGGATTCATCGCGTTTGACGACACGGAGCCGCCGCCAAGCCCTAAAACCTCTCGGGAGGGCTGATCTGGAGTCCATTCGGGGCTCCGGAGAGGGGGATTCGTCGCCGTCGTCATCATCAACCATCCTCCATCACTAATTTCATGATGCTCACCGCCGTGCGTGAGTAATTCCATCGTAGGCTTGCTGGACGGTGATGGGTTGGATGAGATCTATCATGTAATCGAGTTAGTTTTGTTAGGGTTTGATCCCTAGTATCCACTATGTTCTGAGATTGATATTGCTATGACTTTGCTATGCTTAATGCTTGTCACTAGGGCCCGAGTGCCATGATTTCAGATCTGAACCTATTATGTTTTCATGAATATATGTGAGTTGTTGATCCTATCTTGCAAGTCTATAGTCACCTACTATGTGTTATGATCCGGCAACCCCGAAGTGACAATAATCAGGACCACTCCCGGTGATGACCATAGTTTGAGGAGTTCATGTATTCACTATGTGCTAATGCTTTGTTCTGGTACTCTATTAAAAGGAGGCCTTAATATCCCTTAGTTTCCATTAGGACCCCGCTGCCACGGGAGGGTAGGACAAAAGATGGCATGCAAGTTCTTTTCCATAAGCACGTATGACTATATTCGGAATACATGCCTACATTACATTGATGAATTGGAGCTAGTTCTCTGTCACCCAATGTTATGACTGTTACATGATGAACTGCATCCGGCATAATTTTCCATCACCGATCCAATGCCTATGAGCTTTTCACATATTGTTCTTCGCTTATTTACTTTTCCGTTGCTACTGTTACAATCACTACAAAATACCAAAAATATTACTTTTGCTACCATTACTTTTGTTACCGTTACCACTACTATCATATTACTTTGCTACTAAATACTTTGCTGTAGATACTAAGTTATCCAGGTGTGGCTGAATTGACAACTCAGTTGCTAATACTTGAGAATATTCTTTGGCTCCTCTTGTGTCGAATCAATAAATTTGGGTTGAATACTCTACCCTCGAAAACTGTTGCGATCCCCTATACTTGTGGGTTATCAAGACTATTTTCTGGCGCAGTTGCCGGGGAGCATAGCTCTATTCTTTGAGTCACTTGGGATTTATATCTGCTGGTCACTATGAAGAACTTGAAAGACGCTAAGACAACAATTTATCCCTCAACTACGATTGCTACAAAACTACTACTGTTACTTTTATCACCGTTATCGTTACTTCCGTACTACTTTGCTACTAAATATTTTCCTGCAGATATTACGTCTTCCAGGTCTGGTTGAATTGACAACTCAACTGCTAATACTTGAGAATATTCTTTGGCTCCCCTTGTGTCGAATTAATAAATTTGGGTTGAATACTCTACCCTTGGAAACTGTTGTGATCCCCTATACTTGTGGGTTATCCGCAGGGGACACCCCAAAGGCACAACAGACAATCTCTTAGCCGTGTGCGGTGCCCCCATCCACAGTTACACGCCTCGGTCATATCGTCGTAGTGCTTAGGCGAAGCCCTGCGCCGGTAACTTCATCATCACCGTCGCTACGCCGTCGTGCTGACGGAACTCTCCTTCGGCCTCAACTAGATAAAGAGCCCGAGGGACGTCATCGAGCTGAACGTGTGCTGAACGCGGAGGTGCCGTACGTTCGGTACTTGGATCGGTTGGATCGTGAAGACGTTCGACTACATCAACCGCGTTACTAAATGCTTCTGCTTTCGGTCTACGAGGGTACGTGGACACATTGTCCCCGCTTGTTGGTATGCTTCTCCTTGATAGATCTTGCGTGATCGTAGGAAATTTTTGAAATTACTGCGTTCCCCAACAGTGGCATCTGAGCCAGGTCTATGCGTAGATGTTATATGCACGACTAGAACACAAAGAGTTGTGGGCGATAATAGTCATACTGCTTACCAGCATGTCATACTTTGATTCGGCGGTATTGTTGGATGAAGCAGCTTGGACCGACATTACGCGTACGCTTACGCGAGACTGGCTCTACCGACATGCTTTGCTCATAGGTGGCTGGCGGGTGTCAGTTTCTCCAACTTTAGTTGAGTCGAGTGTGACTACGCACGGTCCTTATTGAAGGTTAAAACATCACACTTGACGAAAAATCGTTGTGGTTTTGATGCGTAGGTAAGAACGGTTCTTGCTAAGCCCGTAGCAGCCACGTAAAACTTGCAACAACAAAGTAGAGGACGTCTAACTTGTTTTTGCAGGGCATGTTGTGATGTGATATGGTCGTGATGAGATATAAATTGTGGTATGAGACGATCATGTTTTGCTAAAGTTATCGGCAACTGGCAGTAGCCTTATGGTTGTTTCTTTGTTGCATAAGATGCAAGCACCATATAATTGCTTTACTTTATCGCTATGCGATAGCAATAGTTGCAAAAGCAATAGTTGGCGAGACGACCATGTGACGACACGTTAATAGAGATCAAGATGATGGAGATCATGGTGTCATGCCGGTGACGATGGAGATCATGACAGTACTTTGGAGATGGAGATCAAAGGCACAAGATGATGATGGCCATATCATGTCACATATTTTGATTGCATGTGATGTTTATCTTTTATACATCTTATTTTGCTTAGTTAGGCGGTAGCTTTATAATATGATCCCTTACTAAAATTTCAAGGTATAAGTGTTCTCCCTGAGTATGCACCGTTGCAGTAGTTCTTCGTGCTGAGACAACACGTGATGATCGGGTGTGATAAGCTCTACGTTCACATACAACGGGTGCAAGCTAGTTTTGCACACGCAGAATACTCGGGTTAAACTTGACGAGCCTAGCATATGCAGATATGGCCTCGGAACACTGAGATCGTAATATCGAATGTGAATCATATAGTAGATATGATCAACATAGTGATGTTCACCATTGAAAACTACTCCATCTCACGTGATGATCGGACATGGTTTAGTTGATATGGATCACTTGATCATTTAGATGTCTCAAGGGATGTCTATCTAAGTGGAAGTTCTTAAATAATATGATTAATTGAACTTAAATTTATCATGAACTTAGTCCTGATAGTATTTGCATATCTATGTTGTAGATCAATAGCTCGCGTATAGCTTCTCCGTTTTATCTATGATATGTTCCTAGAGAAAACTAAGTTGAAAGATGATAGTAGCAATGATGCGGACTTGGTCCGTGATCTGAGGATTATCCTCATTGCTACATAGAAGAATTATGTCCTTGATGCACCGCTAGGTGACAGACCTATTGCAGGAGCAGATTCAGACGTTATGAACGTTTGGCAAAGCTCGGTATGATGACTACTTGATAGTTTAGTGCACCATGCTTTATGGGTTAGAACCGGGACTTCAAAAATGTTTTGAAATTTCATGGAGCATATGAGATGTTCCAAGAGCTGAAGTTGGTATTTCAGACTCATGCCCGAGTCGAGAGGTATGAGACCTCTGACAAGTACTTTTCCTACAAGATGGAGGAGAATAGCTCAACCAGTAAGCATGTGCTCAGAATGTCTGAGTACTACAATCGCTTGAATCAAGTGGGAGTTAATCTTCCAGATAAGATAGTGATTGACGGAGTTCTCTAGGAACTATCACCAAGTTACTGGAACTTCGTGATGAACTATAATATGAAATGGATGACAAAAACGATTCCCCGAGCTCTTCGCGATGCTGAAATCGGCGAAGATAGAAATCAAGAAAAACATCAAGTGTTGATGGTTGACAAGACCACTAGTTTCAAGTAAAAGGGCAAGGGAAAGAAACGGAACTTCAAGAAAAATGGCAAGCAAGTTGCCACTCCCATGAAGAAGCCCAAAGCTAGACCCAAGCCTGAAACTAAGTGCATCTATTGCAAAGGAAATGGTCACTGGAAGTGGAACTGCCCTAGATACTTGGCGGATAATAAGGATGGCAAAGTGAACAAAGGTATATTTGATATACATGTTATTGATGTGTCCTTTACTAGTGTTTATAGAAACCCCTCGGTATTTCATACTGGTTCAGTTACTAAAGAGTAGTAACTCGAAACGGGAGTTGCAAAATGAACAGAAACTAGTTGAGGGCCAACTGACGATGTGTATTGGATGTGATTCCAAGGTTGATAAGATCACCATTGCACACTCCCTATACCTTTAGGATTGTTGTTGGACCTAAATAAATGTTATTTGGTGTTTGCGTTGAGCATGAATATGATTTGATCATGTTTATTGCGATACAGTTATTCATTTAAGTGAGAGAATAACTGTTGTTCTGTTTACATGAATAAAACCTTCTATGGTCATACATCCAATGTAAATGGTTCACTGAATCTCGATCGTCATAATACACATATTCATAATAGTGATGCCAAAAGATGTAAAGTTGATAATGATAGTGCAACATATTTGTGGCACTGCCGTTTAGGTCATTATGGTGTAAAGCGCATGAAGAAACTCCATGCTGATGGGCTTTTGGAATCACTTGATTATGAATCACTTGATGCTTGCCAACCATGCCTCATGGGCAAGATGACTAAGACTCCGTTCTCCGGAACAATGGAGCGAGCAACAGACTTGTTGGAACTAATACATACTGATGTATGCGGTCCGATGAGTGTTGAGGCTCGCGGCGGGTATCGTTATTTTCTGACCTTCACAGATGATTTGAGCAGATATGGGTATATCTACTTGATGAAACATAAGTCTGGAACATTTGAAAAGTTCAAAGAAATTTCAGAGTGAAGTGGAAAATCATCGTAACAAGAAAATAAAGTTTCTACGATCTGATCGCAGAGGCGAATATTTGAGTTACGAGTTTGGCCTTTGTTTAAAACAACGTGGAATAGTTTCGCAAACTCACGCCACCTGGAACACCACCGCATAATGGTGTGTCCGAACGTCGTAACCGTACTTTATTGGATATGGTGCGATCTATGATGTCTCTTACCGATTTACCATTATCATTTTGGGGTTATGCATTAGAGACAGCTGCATTCGCGTTAAATAGGGCACCATCTAAATCCATTGAGGCGACACCGTATGAACTGTGGTTTAGCAAGGAACCTAAGCTGTCGTTTCTTAAAGTTTGGGGATACAATGCTTATGTGAAAAAGCTTCAACGTGATAAGCTCGAACCCAAATCGGAGAAATGTGTCTTCATAGGATACCCAAAAGAGACTGTTGGGTACACCTTCTATCACAGATCCGAAGGCAAGATCTTTGTTACTAAGAATGGATCCTTTCTGAAGAAGGAGTTTCTGTCGAAAGAAGTGAGTGGGAGGAAGGTAAAACTTGATGAGGTAATTGTACCTTCTCCCGAATTGGAAAGTATTTCTTCACTGAAATCAGTTCAAGTGATGCTTACACCAATTAGTGAGGAAGTTAATGATGATGATCATGAAGCTTCGGATCAAGTTACTACCAAACCTCGTAGGTCAAGCAGAGTACGTTCCGCACCAGAGTGGTACGGTAATCCTATTCTGGAGTTCATGTTACTTGACCATGACAAATCTACGAACTATGAGGAAGCGATGATGAGCCCAGATTCCGCGAAATGGCTTGAGGCCATGAAATCTGAGATGGGATCCATGTATGAGAACTCAGTGTGGACTTTGGTTGACTTGCCTGATGATCGATAAGCCATAGAAAATAAATGGATCTTCAAGAGGAAGACGGACGCTGATAGTAGTGTTACTATCTACAAAGCTAGACTTGTCGAAAAAGGTTTTTCACAAAGTTCAAGGTGTTGACTACGATGAGATTTTCTCACTCGTAGCGATGCTTAAGTCTGTCCGAATCATGTTAGCAAATTGCCACATTCTATGAAATCTGGCAAATGGATGTCAAAACTACATTCCTTGATAGATTTCTTAAAGAAGAGTTGTATATTATGCAACCAAAAGGTTTTGTCGATCCTAAAGGTGATAACAAAATGTGCAAGCTCCAGCGATCCATGCATGGACTAGTGCAAAACATCTCAGAGTTGGAATATAAGCCTTGATGAGTTGATAAAAGCATATAGTTTTATACAGACTTGCGATGAAGCCTGTATTTACAAGAAAGTGAGTGGGAGCACTACAACCTTTCTGATAAGTATATGTGAATGGCATATTGTTGATCGGAAACGATGTAGAATTTTCTGGAATGCATAAAAGGATTGTTTGAAAGGAGTTTTTCAAAGAAAGACCTCGATGAAGCTGCTTACATATTGAGCATCAAGATCTATAGAGATAGATCAAGACGCTTGATAAGTTTTTCTTCAATGAGTACATACCTTGATAAATTTTTGAAGTAGCTCAAAATGGAACAGTCAAAGAAGGAGTTCTTGCCTGTATTGCAAGGTGTGAAATTGAGTAAGACTCAAAGCCCGACTGCGGCAGAAGATAGAAAGAGAATGAAAGTCATTCCCTATGCCTCAGCCATAGGTTCTATAAAGTATGCCATGCTGTGTACCAGATCTATTGTATACCCTACACTGAGTTTGGCAAGGGAGTACAATAGTGATCTAGGAGTAGATCACTGGACAGCTGTCAAAATTATCCTTAGTGGAATAAGGATATGTTTCTCAATTATGGAGGTGACAAAAGGTTCGTCGTAAAGGGTTACGTCGATGCAAGTTTTGACACTGATCCAGATGACTCTAAGTCTGAATCTGGATACATATTGAAAGTGGGAGCAATTGTCTAGAGCATTGTTGACATAGAAATTTGCAAAATACATACGGATCTGAATATGGCAGACCCGTTGACTAAACTTCTCTCACAAGAAAAACATGATCACACCTTAGTACTCTTTGGGTGTTAATCACATGGCAATGTGAACTAAGATTACTGACTCTAGTAAACCCTTTGAGTGTTGGTGACATGGCGATGTGAATTATGGGTGTTAATCACATGGTGATGTGAACTATTGGTGTTAAATCACATGGCGATGTGAACTAGATTATTGACTCTAGTGCAAGTGGGAGACTGAAGGAAATATGCCCTAGAGGCAATAATAAAGTTATTATTTATTTCCTTATTTCATGATAAATGTTTATTATTCATGCTAGAATTGTATTAACCGGAAACTTGATACATGTGTGAATACATAAACAAAACAGAGTGTCCCTAGTATGCCTCTACTTGACTAGCTCGTTAATCAAAGATGGTTAAGTTTCCTAGCCATAGACATGTGTTGTCATTTGATGAACGGGATCACATCATTAAAGAATGATGTGATGTACATGACCCATCCATTAGCTTAGCATAATGATCGTTTAGTTTTATTGCTATTACTTTCTTCATGACTTATACATGTTCCTCTGACTATGAGATTATGCAACTCCCGAATACCGGAGGAACGCCTTGTGTGCTATCAAACGTCACAACGTAACTGGGTGATTATAAAGATGCTCTACAGGTGTCTCCGAAGGTGTTTGTTGAGTTGGCATAGATCGAGATTAGGATTTGTCACTCCATGTATCGGAGAGGTATCTCTGGGCCCTCTCGGTAATGCACATCCCTATAAGCCTTGCAAGCATTGTGACTAATGAGTTAGTTGCGAGATGATGCATTATGGAACGAGTAAAGAGACTTGCTGGTAACGAGATTGAACTAGGTATGAGGATACCGATGATCGAATCTCGGGCAAGTAACATACCGATGACAAAGGGAACAATGTATGTTGTTATGTGGTTTGACCGATAAAGATTTTCATAGAATATATAGGAGCCAATATGAGCATCCAGGTTCCGCTATTGGTTATTGACCGCAGATGTGTCTCGGTCATGCCTACATAGTTCTCGAACCCGTTGAGGGAGTCCTGGATTAGGGGGTCCTCGGACAGCCGGACTATATCCCTTAGCCGGACTGTTGGACTATGAAGATACAAGATTGAAGACTTCGTCCCGTGTCCGGGTGGGACTCTCCTTGGCGTGGAAGGCAAGCTTGGCAATACGGATATGTAGATCTGCTCCCTTGTAACTGACTCTGTGTAACCCTAGCCCCCTCCGGTGTCTATATAAACCGGAGGGTTTAGTCCGTAGGACAACAACAATCATACCATAGGCTAGCTTCAAGGGTTTAGCCTCTACGATCTCGTGGTAGATCAACTCTTGTAATACTCATATCATCAAGATCAATCAAGCAGGAAGTAGGGTATTACCTCCATCGAGAGGGCCCGAACCTGGGTAAACATCGTGTCCCCCGCCTCCTGTTACCATCCGCCTTAGATGCACAGTTCGGGACCCCCTACTGGAGATCCGCCGGTTTTGACACCGACATTGGTGCTTTCATTGAGAGTTCCACTGTGACATCACCATAAGGCTTGATGGCTCCTTCTATCATCGGCAACGATGCGATCCAGGGTGAGGTTTTCCTCCCCAGACAGATCTTCATATTCGGCAGCTTCGTACTGCGGGCAACTCGCTTGGCCATCTGGAGCAGATCAAGAGCTACGCCCCTGGCCATCAGGTCAGGATTGGAAACTTGAACTATACTGCCGACATCCACGGAGACTTGATCTTCGGCGGATTCGAGCCCATGTCAGGTGTGCCGCACAATCACGACGAGCATGATTTAGCTCTGCTGTCGGACAGTGTTCGGGAGATCACACCTGCAACTATTCCGGCCCTCAATCCGGAACAAATTGCGCCATCTGAGGACGGGTGGATGGACCCCGCCACGGAGGCCGCACACTCAGCGGCGATAGAGCCGAATACTGACTTCACCTCCTCCGACACCCGTGTTGCCGAACCATTGGATTCGTCCCCGGCCATGGGCTCCGAGCCGCCTGCGTCCGTGCCTATCGAATCCGATTGGGCACCGATCATGGAGTTTACCTTCGCGGATATCTTTCAGCACTCGCCCTTTGCCGACGTGCTAAACTCGTTGAGGTCTCTCTCCTTGTCAGGAGACCCTTGGCCGAACTATGTCCGGCCAGAATGGAATGCGGACAACGAAGAAATTCGCTCCCCACCCACCACCCACTTAATAGCCACTGTTGACAATTTAACCGACATGCTCGATTTCGACTCCGAAGACATCGACGATATGGGCGACGATGCAGGAGAAGAACAGGAACCACCGCCCACAGGGTGCTGGACAGCCACTTCATCACACAATATATATATATGGTGGATATACCCAAAGAAAACAATGACGAGGAACGGAAGGATGCAGCGAAGGATAGCTCCCTCGAGAGGCAACCAAAGAGACAGCGTAGGCGCCGCTCCAAATCCCGCCTAGGCAAGAACAGCGATAACAGCGCAAGAAAAAATAACACCCCGGTCGACTCCAGAGGAAACGACGACCACACAGACCCAGCAACAGAATAGGATGAACCAGTGGACGGCGAACATAGTACGGAGCCGCCGTCCGATCACGGCGACGCCGAGGATAAAGCTCATCAACCTCTCTCCGGAGAGGAAAACAGTCCGGACGACGATGCACACATCATCCCGGAAAGGCACTTGGAACAAGAGAACCTACGTAGAAGGCTTATTGCCACCGCGAGGAGTCTGAAGAAGCAGAAGCAAAGGCTTAAGGCCGCGCAGAATACGCTGAACAGTAGATGGAACAAAGTGCTTGACACTCAAGAAAAGTATGGTGGCAGTCGCCACACAAAGAGCTATCCAAAGCGCAAGCTGTTGCCCGAATTCGATGATAAGGCCTTAGAGCCCACGCAGCTGAAAAATAAAACAGCCAACCGGTCGGATCGACCACCTCGTGGCCGCATAGAGCGGCTAACGAGACCGCACATAAGTCAGCACACGATCCACGCGAGGACTCGCATCAAAAGGCCGGCATGACCAGATCCATCTACGGATCTAGGAAGCGCGCTCCAACGCATAATCAAAACCGAACACTACAACTGTCAGAACGCCATGACACATCCAAATACAGGGGTGCCGCGCACCCCCTATGTTTCATCGATGAGGTGCTGGATCACGAATTTCCAGAGGGATTCAAACCCATGGACATAGAGGCGTACGACGGAACGACAGACCCTGGGGTCTGGATTGAGGACTTCATCCTCCATATTCATATGGCTCGCGGAGACGATCTCCACGCTATCAAATACTTGCCCCTCAAGTTGAAAGGACCAGCTCGGCACTGGCTGAAGAGCCTCCCCAAAAATTCAATTGGAAGTTGGGAGGAGCTTGAGGATGCTTTTAGGGCTAACTTTCAAGGGACCTATGTCCGACCTCCGGATGCAGACGATTTAAGTCATATAATTCAACAGCCCGGAGAGTTAGCCCGAAAGCTTTGGAACAAATTTCTCACTAAGAAGAACCAAATCATCGACTGCCCGGACGCCGAAGCCTTAGCAGCTTTCAAACATAGCGTCCGAGACGAATGGCTCGCCAGACACCTCGGCCAAGAAAGCCAAGAACAATGGCAGCCCTAACAAGTCTCATGACCCGCTTTTGCACGGGCGAAGATAGCTGGCTGGCACGTAGTAGCACCAGCGATCCAGGCACATCTGAAGTCAAGGATGGTAATGGAAAACCACGACGCAGTAAAAGCAATCATCGAAATAACGAGGACAGCCCAGACAACACGGCGGTAAATGCCGGATTTAGGGGCTCTCGACCCGGTCAGCAGAAAAAGCCTTTCAAAGGCAACAGAGATGGACCGTCCAGCCTAAGCAAGATCCTAGACAAATTATGTCATATTGATGGCACCCCCGATAAACCTGCAAATCACACCCACAGAGAATGCTGGGTCTTCAAGCAGGTCGGCAATTTACACGCTGAACACAAGAGGAGGGAAACACCAAGTGAAGACGAGGATGAGCCTCGCCAGCAAAGCACTGGGGGACAGAAAAAGTTCCCACCGGAGGTCAAAATAGTGAACACGATTCACGTGACGAAGAGGAGAAGCAAACATGCACTCCGAGACATACGCGCGGTAGAGCCTGTCACCCCTAAGTTCAACCCTTGGTCGGCCTGCCCGATCACTTCTGATCGGAGGGATCACCTAACAAGTATCCGGCATGGAGGATTGGCTACCTTGGTGCTAGACCCAATTATCGCCGGATACCATCTCACCCAAGTCCTCATGGACGGCGGCAGTAGTCTTAATCTGATATATCAGGACACAGTCCGCAAAATGGGAATAGAACCGACAAGAATTAGCCACAGTAATACTACCTTTAAAGGAGTAATACCAGGCCCAGAGGCCCGCTGTACGGGCTCTCTAGTACTAGAGGTTGTATTCGGTTCTCCCGACAACTTCCAAAGTGAAAAGTTAACCTTCGACATCGCTCCATTCCGAAGCGGCTATCAAGCACTACTCGGAAGAACAGCTTTCGCTCATTTTAATGTAGTACCGCATTATGCTTCTCTTAAGCTTAAGATGCCCGGTCCACGTGGCAACATCACAATTAGCGGAAATATTGAGCGTTCCCTGCACGCGGAAGAACGCGTGGCGGCTTTAGCAGCCGAACACTAAACGGCCTCTCCAACCAGAATAAATGATCGGTCATCAAGACCGCGGACACGGCTAGACGAGTCCAGAGCATCACTGGCTGTAATAGCTTAGTTAAACATGAGATTGGTTTGATGGATATACCCCCATAGGCGGTACCAGGGGCTTCCCGCATGTAAAAAGGACTACAGTTCGGCTCGAGCTTACTTATCTTGAATTTTAATGGTTTATTGAGAATAACCTATCTTTCGCACGACAACTTTCCCCTAAGTTCTTCTCTTTTACAGATGATAATCGTGCTACACCCTTCCAGGATACAGCACAACGGAGACACAGGTGCAAACGTGCAGCAGGGCCCCGCTCAAAGGTTTCTTTTTTAGATTAAGACCCTGTGTAAAACTTTTTTACTATCTCTTGTTGCTTCACATCCTCCGGATACTCAGTATAACCGAGAGGGATGCTGACGTTATTGGCATTTCGCCATGTCAGAATAATGCACGTACCTGGACACTTGGGGTTCATTATCAAGGGCGCTACTCAGCCCAGTATATGTTGTAAAGACCGAATACCTTAGGGAGTGTTCGGCGTCGCGAGTTTGGCCTTATATGCATCAGCTTCGAATCATGTCTTTGGTCAAATGTTGGGTTTGCCCGGCTCCTGCGTTTTGCTACCTTACGTTCCGCTCTATCGGCTAAGGTGGCACCAGGAGAACTACTGCGATTGTGCCCTGGTTCATCCGGATGAGCACCTCAGTAGAGAAAGCCGAAAACTGACTGTCATGATAAAGCGTGCGACTGGTCAACCACTCGATGACTCATCGGAATCTTTGGGATTCCTCCGCATTAACGAAGGACCGGGGTTTCCCCGGTCATGTACGTACGCGCACCGTATTCGGATAGCCGCGGAAATACCAGGGGCTATATCGTAGCCCCACTGTCAAACTCCTATGGTTAAGTGAAAGTGTTAAAGCTATATAGTCCGATTGCCTCGTTCGCCGCGCTACCACCTCCTTCATGGACCAAGACGTTGGATCAAGTGTGAAGACGCGCTTTTCCGAACACCCCCGCATGATATGCGTGGGGGCTGAAGCCGACGACTGCAAACTTTCAGGATATATATATATATATATATATACACACATACATACATAAACGACCGCACAGGAGGCATAATCATACTTTCAGGCAAAAGTATAAACACAGCCTTTATAATTCAAATAACATTGTTCTTACAATTGGGATACATGTTACTAGAACATGATACTCTTCGAGCACTGAGCCTCTATTAAATGAGCGCCTTCTAAGACTTCTTCAAAATAGTGCTCGGCCGATACCCGGCCTACCGCCAAACTCTGGGATGCAATAGCGCTGGCCTCCATCTCTGCCCAGTATGTCTTGACATGGGCAAGAGCCATCCGCGCACCCTCTATGCACGCCGACCTCTTCACAGCGTTGATATGCGGCACAGCACCAAGGAATTGTTGCACTAAGCCAAAATAACTATTCGGCTTTGGTCCTTTCGGCCAAAGATGTTCCACAACAAACCTCATGGCCAGCCCGGACAACCTATGGAACTCGGCCCACTCGGCCATTTGCTCATTTAACAGCAGCGGACGCGCCGGAGCATTGAACTGCGACCAGAACAACTTTTCCACTTCGTGATCTTTTTGATCTTCGAAAAACTTGGTCGCATCAGCAGCACTTGCTGCCAAATCCAGGTACGGGTCCGCAGAACTCCATAATTGATCCAGAAGGGCATACCTACGATCTCTGAACTTTGTCCGCAAGAAAAAGGGCTTCCCAGCCATGATATTTCCGGCTTGATGTAGCTCCTCCTTCGCCGCTCTGATTTTAGAGCGGGCTTCCTTGGCTGCTACCGTGGCTTTCTCCAGGTCTGATTTTAGAACTTGCTCAACAACCATCTTGGCTATTTTCTCTTTGTTCTAGCAATGCGTAGCCTGTTCGGCTCTTAGCTCTTCGACCGCCTTTAGGGCGGCCGCATCACTCCTCCTGGCTTGTTCCTTGGCTCGGGCAAGTTCCGCCCGAAGGGTCTCCACGGCGGCAGCCCCATCTGCAGTCACAGCATATTACAGATACTAGCATCATGCTCCTCTTAATATGTGTTGATCATAGGAGAATACGTACCCTGTGCCTCGTCGAGCCGCTTGTTTACAAGCACGATGTTGGCATCTGCCGCATCAAGTTGCCACTTCAGTTCGACAAACTCACCAGTCTGGCCAGCCACCGGACCCTCAGCCGCCTGCACAAGAAAGTAGCACGGTTATTACCTGGGACTATGATCCTCTATTTGCCATCTTTTTTCCCAGCAACCAGAGTCTCAGGGGCTACTATCTGCATAGGGCACACCTAGCGTGTGCGGTACCGTCGAAAAATATATATTACTTTGCATACCTCAAGGCCTCTCAGCAGGCTCATAAAAGCTTCATGCAACCCGCTTTAGGCGGATGAAATCCTCTCAACCACCGTACCCATTAGCGTACGATGAGCTTCTGAGATAGCCGCTCGCTCCAGAAGATTCATCAGTGCGTCTGGTCACGCACTGGGCAGTCCCGGACTCTTTCTGTTGCTCTCCTTAGGAGCAGAATACTCTGGACTTCGGGTGGCCGAAGGGTTACCTTTTGGCCTGGGCGGATCAGGAGAAATGCTCCGTGACGACACCTCAGGGTCGTCCGCCTCACGAGGCGGGGAGGCATGGGGAGGCGTTTTGCTCTCCATCATCTCCGGAAGAAGATCCCCCGAAGACGAACTCTGTCGAGAAGGGCTACGATCCGGACTACAAGACATACGTCTCGGTTATTGTTCTCAGAAATAAAGTAGGGTATATTTAAAGCACTTTCGTTTACTTACAGCCCGGTGGAGGGCTGGTCCCCTTGCGGGTACTGTGCGGTAAGGATGCCCTCCGGGGTAGGGCCCTCTGACAAAGGTTTCTTTCCTCGTTTGAAAACCATTGTTTCCAAGTCTTCAGAGGCGGCCCTCTTCCTTCCTTGGGGAGAGGGAATTTTAGATTCGTCTCCCCGGTTATCCTCCTTCTCGGAGGAACTAATTCCCCCGGTCTAGATAAATAATGAGTGCGGCCCGCTTTCGGCTGCTTTATTCCTCCCTTTATCTTCCCCTGATGGCGCTTGATAAGGCACAAGCTCAAGCATCCTGGCTAGTACAGGATCCGGTGGGCCTTCGGGAAGGGGGCAGAACACCTGATCATCTTCGCCTTTTTTATCCAGCCCTGGTCAGAAGGCGACTTTTCAGAATGATGTTGTGGTAAATTAAAAGACAACATGTTCGGCCGTGGAATTACTTACTTGGGTATCTGGACGATTGCAGCTCAGACCCACATCCTCGGTGGTGTCCGGACACTTTATTTGTGATCCGAAGAACAATCCGTACATCTCTTCGTGCGTCATGCCGAAGAAGTGCTGAATAGTTTGCGGTCCTTCCGGGTTGAACTCCCACATACGGAGATGTCGATGTTTGCAAGGCAGGACTCGACGAACTATCATGACTTGCATTACCTTGACAAGGCTGACATCTCTCTCGAGGAGATCTCGGATGCGGCTCTGCAATGTCGGCACATCATTTGCTGGCCCCCAGTCCAGCCCATCGTTGACCCATGAGGCCAGTTGTGGCGGGGGCCCGAGCGGAAAGCAGGGGCGGCAACCCACTTAGTACCACGGGGAGCTGTGATGTAAAACTACTCCCGTTGCCATAAGCTGGACACCTCCGGGAAGGAACCCTTTGGCCATGGAGCATCGGCGCCTTTGCTTATTATGGCACCTCCGCATTCTGCGTATCGCCCATTAATCATATTCGGCTTCGCATTAAAGGTCTTGAGCCACAAGCCGAAGTGTGGGGTGACGTGGAGGAAGGCCTCACACACGACGATGAACGACGAGATGTGAAGGATGGAATCCGGGGCCAGATCATGGAAATCGAGCCTGTAATAGAACATGAGCCCTCTAACAAAGGGATCTAGACTACGCCTAGCCCTCTGAGGAAGTGGGGGACAAATACGACACTCTCGTTAGGCTCGGGAGTGGGGATGACCTGCCCTCGAGCAGGCAGCCTGTGCGAAATTTCGGCGGTCAGATACCTGGCCTCTCTTAGCTTCTTGATGTCCTCCTCTGTGACGGAGGAGGGCATCCACCGACCTTGAAGGTTGGATCCGGACATGATTGAAGGTCCGAAGCGCCTAGCCTGAGACTTGGGTGTTGGAACTTGAGGTGGGGGAAGGATTCGATTGAGCGCGAGAAGAAAGGGACAGGCCTTGGCCCCTTATAAAGAGGGTGAATATCAAGCATCCTCCGCGTGGCCGTTTGGGACTTGCCTAAAATCGAGGAGTCATACCAACAGGCACGATTGGGTTACGCATACCCGTATTGATGAGAATCCCGTGATAAGAGGGCACGATCTCTGCTTCGACAAGACGTGCCAATAAAACCGCCTCGCGAAACGTGCAGTGGCAGGCTGGGAGAAACGGTTCGAATAATGACCGGGCCGTGGTGTGATGCCACGTCATGAAAAGTTGTCAGCAGATTAGATTTCTGGAAGTATTATTCTCTCTACGGTGGTATGTGGAATTTTTTTTGCAGAGCCGGACACTATCCTTGTGTTCAAAATCTTCTATGGAATATTCGGAGGAGGAACCCGCCTTGCAATGCCGAAGACAATCTACGCGCCGAACTCATCGTCATAGAAGCCTGGTTCAGGGGCAACTGAGGGAGTCCTGGATTAGGGGGTCCTCGGACAGCCGGACTATATCCCTTAGTCGGACTGTTGGACTATGAAGATACAAGATTGAAGACTTCGTCCCGTGTCCGGGTGGGCCTCTCCTTGGCGTGGAAGGCAAGCTTGGCAATACGGACATGTAGATCTCCTCCCTTGTAACCGACTCTGTGTAACCCTAGCCCCCTCCGGTGTCTATATAAACTGGAGGGTTTAGTCCGTAGGACAACAACAATAATACCATATGCTAGCTTCTAGGGTTTAGCCTCTACGATCTCGTGGTAGATCAACTCTTGTAATACTCATATCATCAAGATCAATCAAGCAGGAAGTAGGGTATTACCTCCATCAAGAGGGCCCGAACCTGGGTAAACATCGTGTCCCCCGCCTCCTGTTACCATCCGCCTTGTACGCACAGTTCGGGACCCCCTACCCGAGATCTGCCGGTTTTGACACCGACACCCGTAGGGTCCGCACGCTTAACTTTCGATGACGATTTGTATTATGAGTTATGTGATTTGATGACCAAAGTTTGTTCGGAGTCCTGGATGAGATCGGGGACATGACGAGGAGTCTCGAAATGGTCGGGAGTTAAAGATCGATATATTGGAAGGCTATATTCGGACATCGGAAAGGTTCCGAGTGATTCGGGTATTTTTCGGAGTACCGAGAGTTACGAGAATTCACCGGGAGAAGTATTGGGCCTTATTGGGCCATATGGGAATAGAGGAGGCAGGCCAAAGGGAAGGAGGCGCGCGTCCCCCATGGGTCCGAATTGGATTAGGGGAAAGGGGGCGGCGTCCCCCTTGCCCTTTCCTACTCCCTCTCTCTTTCCCTCTTTCTTCTCTCCTATTCCGGAAAGGAAAAGGGGAATCCTACTAGGACTTGGGAGTCCTAGTAGGACTCCCCACACTTGGCGCGCCCCCTCTCGGCCGGCCTCCTCTTCCTCCCTCCTTTATATACGTGGGCAGGAGATACCCCAAAGGCACAACAGACAATCTCTTAGCCGTGTGCGGTGCCCCCCTCCACAGTTACACACCTCGGTCATATCATCGTAGTGCTTAGGCGAAGCGCTGCGCCGGTAACTTCATCATCACCATCGCCACGCCATCGTGCTGACGGAACTCTCCTTCGGCCTCAACTGGATCAAAAGCCCGAGGGACGTCATCGAGCTGAACGTGTGCTGAACGCGGAGGTGTCGTACGTTCGGTACTTGGATCTGTTGGATCGCGAAGACGTTCAACTACATCAACCACGTTACTAAACGCTTCCACTTTCGGTCTACAAGGGTACGTGGACACACTCTCCCCGCTCATTGCTATGCTTCTCCTAGATAGTTCTTGCGTGATCGTAGGAAATTTTTTGAAATTACTGCGTTCCCCAACATGTTGCAATGATCCGCAGGTTTCTGTTTTTGCAAGAAGCTGATTCAGATTTTTCTGCACATGATCTGGACATAATTTAATGCCACAATTGAGGCGGGGAAATCCAGGTGAAAGAAGAAAGAAGAATTGGATGACAGATTATAGATATATGTTTTCCATCGCCGTTTCTATTTTTACTTCTAGTATATTGAATAGATTATTTACACTATAGCTTTGCAATAGGTGTGGGACCAGAATATATGTGTGGGACAAGAATATATGCGTGACTATTTTAATATGGTTTGTGGTTTCATTAGCTATGTATTAAAAGATTATTTGTCTTTTCGCTGTCGTTCTACAGATTTTTGGTTTTGGCTAGAATAGATGGGTCAGTTGGCCAGCATGCATTTTTTCAGTTGGCCAGCATGCATGTTCAGTTGGATAGTCAGTGTGTTCAGGTGGCTAGCATAGGTGTTTCAGTTGGCCAGGATGCATATTCAATTGGACAACATGCATGCTCAGTTGGCCACGATACATGTTTTTATTGCACATATACTTCAGGTTTTTTATAGTATTCACTCAGAACTCATGTTCAGGATACATGTTCAGTTTTGCCTAGCAAGCATGATGAGTTGCCAGAATGCAGGTTCAGTTGGTTGGGATGCATGTTCAGTTGCACACTTATGTATTTTCCGTTGGCTACAATGCATGTTTAGGTTTTTGTGTACAATGCATGTTGAGTTGGCTAGAATCCTGTTTTCAGTTGGCCAGAGAACTTGCTTTAGTTGGTTTGTTTAGCACATCTAGGTGGGGGGCTTGGTTGACAAGCATGTTAGAAAAGTGTTCAGCAAAGTTGGTCTCAAACCATGTTTAGCGTGCAACTAGGATGCTGTGCAACTAAACATAATGACTTGTGTTTAGTTGCACAAACCAGGAAATAGTAGGCTTTCTATCCATGGTTAGTTGCACAGTAATTCGTGGTTGTTTCAGTTGCAGATATGACACTCATGGTGGGGGGTGGGGGTGGGAGGGTGGGTTTATGTGCCAGATCCACCTCTTTTTTGAACCAGCTTATCAAAGGATTTATGCTAGATCGATGGAGAAGGGGATTGACATATGCAGTAGAAGAAGGGGGGAAGAGAAGATGTCCAGAGGGAGGGAAATTACCTACCCTGATGTTGCTGCCTGGTACGGCTCTGACCACCCTGCCCTTAGATCTTTTTTGAAGCACCTTCTTCTTCTACTTTGGGGGTGCCATGGCGGCTGTGTAGGAGGAGGAAGAAGGGCCTTGGATCCCCTTCTTTTCGTGGAGAAGAAGAAGGCACCGTGGTGGCGTGAGGGCGTCGGAGGGACTGGGTACGTACAGCTGGCCACGTGGGAGCGTGGGGGAGACTTTTCTCTGCTTCTGTTTGGGCCTATCAGGACTGGCCGCTTTGATCGCGTGGTTTGGCTGGCCGCTTTCCTTTTCTGGAGCGCGGGACCGCAGGGGGACAGGGGCTTACCTTTTCAGGCCGGCCGCTGGATCGCACTAGTGGGCAGCCGGCCACCCACAAGACGCGTCAAACTTTTTAAGTACATTCGTAGTCGCGCAATTTGTTACACATGTAAATGTTTACTGTAGCGCTTTCATTTAAAAAATTGATTTTTTTAAGTTCAGAATTACAGAAAATTTGATTTTTTAAAGGTTATAAATTTGGAAAAAGTTCATGATTTTGAGAAAAATGTCTATCGATTTTGAAAAAGGTTCATCGGTTTGAAAAATAGTTCACAAATCTTGAGAAAAAAGTTCACACATTTGAAAAAAGTTCACAAAATTAAAAAAAGTTCATCGATTTTGGGAAAAGTTCATCATTATTTTATAAATTTCATCGATCTTGAAAAAGATTTCATCGAAACTGAAAACAAAAGTTCATCAATTTTGTGTAGAAGTTCATCGGTTTTGAAAGGAAGTTCATTGAATTTGAAAACAGTTCAATGAATTCAAAAAAATTCATCGAATTTGGAATAATTTCTTCAAATTAAAAAGATAATCGATTTTAAAAAGTTCATAAAATTGACAAAACGTTGAGCAATGTTGAAGAAAAACTAACTAGTTTGGAAAAAGAAAAAGAAAGAACAAACGGAAATATAAAAATAAAGGGAAGGAACAAAGGAACAAAGAATGTGTACCTGATCAAATAATGTGTTTTGGGTGAGTTGGTTATCGTGTTTACAGTCAACCGCTGTGGCGCGGGTTCATCCCAGGCCGCGGTTTTCTGCAGCAGTATTTTGCTGGAAAAGAATAGGAAAATGGGCCGGCCCACCAGGTGCCTCCTGTACGGTTAACCATATAACGGGCGCTTAGGGAGCCGTTTAGGATTTGCCGCAAAAATGGGACGCCTCCAAGCATTTCCGTCCTTAACGGGCCGGTATGCCATGTATGTCCTATTCGGTGCCTTAAGCTCCTGTTTCGTTTGCGGTCCTGCTGCAGTTCTTTATTTGTCATTCCTCAAAAAAAGAAGTTCTTTTTTTCTGTTGCAGTTTTTTGTCAGGTCTTCTCTTCTGGTTATTTTTTCTTTTGTTTTTATTTCTTTATCTTTCCTTTATATAATTATTTTCTTCTTTCCCTGGTTTAACACATGGTGTTAGTTTTTTATCATTCGGGACGGTTATTCTTCCGAAGTTTTTATTTTTCATAATTTTCTGCACTATAAGCATTTTTATAATAACAACTAATGTTTTCTATATTCACAATGAATATTATTAAAAATATATGGTGAATATATTTTTATGTAAGAAATTTTTGTGTTTTCTGTTTATTTTTTGTTTTGGTTTTTACCTATTTTTGATTTTATTTTTATTTAATAAAATATGTTTTTGTTCTAAAATTAATCATAAATTCATTTTTTTGGAAATGTCAAACATTGTTAGTGTGTTTTAGGAAAAAAATCAGAATTTTCAGAACATGTTATCTTTTTCAATTTTTTGTTCACAAATTCGAAAGATGTTTGTGTTTTTGAAAAGTGTCCGGAAATTCAAAAATATTTCTGTTTTCAAGTTTTCTTTCAGAAACTTTTGTCGTTTTCCATTTTTTGGTATTTTCTAAAATTGTTTGCATTTTTGGATTTTTTTGAAATTTCAAAAAATACTTAAAATATTTTCCCTTTTCGGTTAATAAAGTTCGAAATGTCAAAAGGTGTTTGCATCTTTAAGCAAACACTTGAATATTACGCCATCATACATTCATTAAATTTTCATCATGTATTAGAAGCAAGGCTTATAGCGTATCTAAAACTGTGTGTTGTGTTTTGAATTTTCATCGTGTATTTATAAAAATAATCATGCATTTCGAAAGGTACTTTACTTTGAAAATGAACATTTTAATCTATTTGTCATGTATTTTAAATATGCTCATCATGTACCAATTTTAGTACGATCCCATGAGGAATCGAGGTGAGTGTTATTGTTGATGTTTTGGTTATACTTGAGGTGTCACTGAGCTGAAGTGAATTGACTATTTGAGTACCTACAAGAATTAGGAAGCAATGATAGTTGTAAAACAAAGGATTAAAGATTAACTAAGTTCATAAGAAAGTAATTAATGTTATGAAGCAATGACAGTGAGATAGTTAAGCTTAAGACAATTCATTTTACGGTACATAATGGTAATTGTTTCTCGCCGAATGGTACTGTGACATTAATCCTTGCGTGGCTTGTTCGACACCGTTGTCCCTCCTCCCCACTACTATAGGATCAGAAAACATTTGACCCCATCACTGATCGCCCACTGGCCACTAGTCAAAGATGAGGCTCTTCACTCGCAGGCTGCGAAATGTGCATCACTGATGACTATCATCACTAACCCCTAGTTCAGGGGGTCACTGATGACAAGTCATCATCAACCACCTATATTATAGACCAGTCACTATTGACTCGTGAGTCATGCATCACTGAATGGTCGCAACATTAGGTGGTAGTCATCGGTGAATGACTTGTTTTATAGAGTGGTCACTTATGACTTGTTGGGGATATTACTACTGAGTATAAACCGGCCAGGAGGGGCCAGGTTATACCCATAACAAGTTATTCATATGGAAGCCCATGAAGACAAAGGAAGATGACGCTTTATGGAGCAGATCTAACATGAAGGCCCAGGGCCCAACGGCGGATTAGGGCCCGTAGACATAAACCGCCATATGATATGTAACTTGTATTGTAAGATAGGAAAGGGTAGAAACCGAGCCGGACAAGCTTATGAGCCGGCCGGGACTCTACGAACCGCTGGGCGTCAACCTATGTATATACAGGGACGACCCGACGGCGGTTTAGGGACAGAAAACAATAACTCGAGAGCCAGGCATAGCGGATTCGCTCCCTGGTCATCGAAACCCTAGCAATTCCACATCAACTGGATTAGGCCTTTACCTTCACCGCAAGGGGCCGAACCAGTATAAACTCCTTGCGTCCTTTTTCCCGCTTTAACCCCTTTAAGCTAACCCATCGCGATGGCTCCACGACTAAGTCCTCACAGAAGGACATCTGCCGTGACAAAACCACGACAGTTGGCGCCCACCATGGGGCTATCGCATGATGGTTTCGAGTTCTTAAACGGTAGCTTCGAAGGGCTCAAGGGATACGCTGTGGGCCGGATGACGAAGAGTCGTCGCGACAAGCTCTACATCGACAACATGTGACACCCAAAAATTTTATTTGGCTTTTTCAAACTTTTATTTGATTTGAGGGAGGTTATTTAAAATTTTCTTCTAAAGAACTCTCCCTCTAAAAAATTTTCTTTATAGATAAGTATTTTGTTTGGATTTACCCAAGACTTGATCTTTGGCCTTGGAGGTTTTTCCATCTTATGTTGACTCATCACAAATGTTTTTCATTTGGAAAAGTTTTTGAAAATCTTTCCTTTAAAAAAAAATAGTCCTATGACATTTGGAGTAATCTTTTCCCTCTCAAAAATCTCCTCTTGCCATGACATGAGTGGAAATCCCCTCCCAAAAGCCATCTCCCATCTTTGTGTCAAGATATACTTCAAATCCAGCAAGTTGAACTTCCCCATGATTTTTCTTCCATTTATTTCTTATCAAAAATATTTTTCTGTCCTCTACTTTGGCTCTTGAAGATTTACAAAGGAACTACCATTTCCCATTTGAGTTTTGCCTCCAAATAAATTTCCCTGGCTAGTCCTTAGAGCCGTCAACCAAGATCCATGAAGATCCACTGGTCTCCAGTTCAAATATTTCAAATTGTGCTTGCTGCAAGTTTGGACCATGTTTGTCAAATTTGATGAAATTCATTTGTTTTCTCCTCCTAAAAATCTGAGTAAATTCAGGCAGCCTCTGGATGCATTGAGAGGTCGCCTCACCAAGTCCCAGCTCCAGAAATTTTTTTCTTCATGACAAATCATTTCGTCGAACACCTGAAGGGCACTGTTACTGTCAAGTTTAGAAAATTCAGAGGTGCAGTTTCAGTGGCCGATGTCGTTTTCTTCAGAAACCTATCTCGATCTCGCCAGTAGCCGCGGTGGCGCCTTGCGCCCTGTACTTCCTTCTTATCCCTGCGCCGCACGATCGCCTGGAAGCTTGCGGGCGTCGGCACCGAGCTGGTGGAGGTGCGCCACCCCGTGAGCGATGGCAGCAGCGCCCTTTGCGGCTGCCAGAGAGGCGCAGCGTTGGACGGCGCCGTCCAGCGCCGCCCAAGCCACCAGAGGCCACTGCGTGGCCATGCACTCACCCGTGCACGCTGCGGGTCCATCGTCGTGAACTGGTAGGCGCGGAGTGCGCTCCCTGCCGCCGCCGTGCCAGTACGGCCGTTCCGTCGAGGACCGGCGCATTACACCAAGCCCGACCGAGGTTTAGCAGAGGAACGGCACCAGTGATCCTCCACGATGATGCCTAGCCACCTAAACCCCCTGCCCAACCTCTGCCTCGCCGTAATCTCTCGGCGGCGTTATCCCGTTCATGGCCACCCCCTCGGATCGCCTACAAAAGGAGGCCCCGAGCTCGAACGTGAACCCACACCACCTCTACACACCACCAGTACCACGCCAAGCCACTGGAAGAGCCCCGAGGGAGTCTTCTTCCCCAACTCCGGCCGCCTCGACCCGCTTCGGGATCCGGCTCGATTCACTCCCGTGCGTGCACCCCTACCTTTCAGCTCATGCCAGTAGTCTCCTAGTGCATCCACTCTTCTGACCCGCGCATCAATTTGAAGCTTGCAGCACCCACGGGAGAGCTCCACCATCGCCCGAACCACCGTCCGGCGGAGATAGTGTCACTGTCGACGTGGTGCTCACCGACGGTCAAGTCCACCACCCACCGACGCGGAAGAACACCCTGAACCCGTAGGTACCCT
Organism: Aegilops tauschii subsp. strangulata; assembly: GCF_002575655.3. Taxonomy (NCBI): domain Eukaryota; kingdom Viridiplantae; phylum Streptophyta; class Magnoliopsida; order Poales; family Poaceae; genus Aegilops; species Aegilops tauschii. The sequence continues at coordinate 93,468,090 of NC_053040.3, forward strand.
CCGATCACTCTGCCTCGCCGTGGTTCAACGCCGGCGACCACCGCAGTCTTCGGGCGCCGGCGAGCTCCGTTGGAAGTTTTGAACCTGACGGGTGGGACCCCCCCGTCAGCCTCTCTCCTTTCTCCTTCGAACCGTTTTCTGAAAGCGCCTTCGAGCAAAATGTGTTTTCTCTCTGGGCTAACGTATTTCTTACCGAAGCGTTTTATGGTTTTTCAAACAAGTCCCTCGTTCTTTTCTGTTTCATCACAGATTAGTCCTTGGACTAAAACCCTTATATCTTTTTAACAGAAGATGCTTTTTGATTGATTATTTTTTTGCCAGTCTTATATTTTTGTCTAGTTTTTATAGTATTTATTTGGAAAAATTTTGGAACAATTTTTATACACGCAACGGTTTTCACGTTAGTATACGGTTTCGTTATACCGTAGGTTCCGGAGGAGGTGACGGAGCCGCGAACTTCGCCGAGCTAGACTCCGACTTCTCCGAACCAGGCAAGCATGTTTGAACCTTTGATATGATGAGTGTTTTGCATGTTTGCTTGAATGGTTTGTGCATGGCATATGAGCATCGGTGAGTATTACGTTGCATGCAAGGCAACTAGCAGTGTGCTTCAAAGTTACTCTGATATTTGATGAGAGATGACCTGATCATGTGGTGACATGAAAGGTAGTAAGATGGTATTGTTGTAGCATGCCAGTCTTACATCATCCGATAAACTCCGACGTTAACGTGGACTGAGCCACGTTACCGTTCTTCCCCTTTCGTGCTGCCACATGTTTTCTGCCAAGAATACGGTGTAGTAAGTTGCTAACCTCTTTCCTTGTACACACCAAATAGAGGGGCCGGGATGAGGGTTCCATGGCCCTGGATTAAAGCCAGTCATCCGATCAGGGGGCATGGGTGTTTCCGGTTGGGACCGAGAGGGGGGCACCCCTTAGAGCGCGTGGTATAAATTTGATCCCATGATACGCGAGGTTGTAGCCTCCCCGTCTCAAAGTTTTTCTTGAACGTTGCCGAGGGTGATTCCTGGCATCGGAATGTTGAATGGGTGTGTACTGGTTAGATGTGTTTCTCCTAAAACACCGTAAACGGAACTAGTCCCCTGTGACTACTGAAATCCGTTAGCTGTGGGTAAATAGTACAAACTCTGCAGAGTCAAATCCTTCCGAGTCATCGTGTCCAAGGTCAAAGACCGTGGCCAGCATATCCATATCCATGTCAGTCCCCGTGTCAGTTTTCGTGGCAATCCCCGGTGAACAAGCTTGAGTGGTAAACCCGGTTGAACGTTATTCCTGTGGATGGACTAACCTTTTATTTATCTCGTACCTGAATATTTCCTTGAAATGATTTAAATTCATGAGCTACTGAAATATCAAGTTATGAAATATAAGCCCTTTATGTGACGTCGCTCAGACGTCCGACTGTGGCACGTTCGTTATTTACTTTTGATATAAGCCCTTTATGCGATGTCGCTCAGACGTTCGACTGTGGCACGTTCGTTATTTACTTTTGAGATAAGCCCTTTATGCGATGTTGCTCAGACGTCCGACTGTGGCACGTTCGTTATTTACTTTTGATATAAGCCCTTTATGTGATGTCGCTCAGACGTCCGACTGTGGCACTTTCGTTATTTACTTTTGATATAAGCCCTTTATGCGATGTCGCTCAGACGTCCGACTGTGGCACGCACTGTCATTTATATTCCATTATAAGCCCTTTATGCGGTGTCGCTTTGACGCCCGACTGTGGCATTGTTATTTTTATTTGTATCCTTTCGAGGAGTCATTCAGACACTCGATTGGCCTTCAGTATTACATTGGGATTTCGGGAGGACTACCGCCCGACTTCCTTTTTATTTCCCATGCATAGCTATTTTATTATCTGAGTGCGCATTATTAATCTGTTCAATATGCATCATGTTTACATTTGTTATATCTTATGTCCAAACTGTATTGCGAGTACTTTCATAGTACTCACCTGGCTTGTTGATTTGGCCAGATGTTGACGAAGGCGATCTCATGGATGAAGAGTTTGATAGTGAGTCCGACGCCTAGAGGAGTCCCAGTCAGTCCCGTGCGATCCTGGATATTGATCACTTGTATTATATACGCTTCCGCCACCCACAATAAGAATCCTCGAGCCTCACTCCGACGCTCGAAGAGCTGTTAGATTCAGGAGTCATGTCACCCACTTCGCTGTGACATATCCACCACCACTTTTATTACGAGTCAGTAGTTATGCCACCATATCCGCCTTTATGTTTATTATCGGCGTGCTTGTAATAAATTGTTGAGCAGCCTCCGCTCAACCTTGTATTATATTTAGTACTCCTGGATATTGCTGTAATCAAGAAATTGTGTACTAGTAAGAAGGAATTCTTCTCTACTAGTCCGTAAAAGGGATCGGTTTCTCAATAAATGCTTTATTGGAAAACCGGTCGTTACAAGCTTGGTATCAGAGCCAGGCTGACTGTAGGAAGCCACTAGGTATGATCGCTAATCGGTTATTAGCGTCTTTAGTGCTTTTTCAGCATTCTGCAAATGTAGCTATTTTCTGTTGGTCATCATAAATTTATGATTTGACTACTTAGAATTTTTGCCTACTTTTGTAGATGGCTGGCAACGACCGCGAGACTCGGGTATTCACTAATGTGCCAGAGGGGTTTGTCAAACTCCTCGTCTCCATCACCAAGCTCACGATTGGGCCAGCGACTCGTTCGGAGTTCACGCTTTACCAGCACAAGCTCAGCGACGACGTGTCTATGCACCAGGCCATGGAGCAGTTCAAGGGAGGACGTTCTGCATCTCGCCACTTCCGTTTTGTGGGAAGGGCCATGCCTACGGAGAGGCATGCCATGCAGATGGCCGCCCGTGAGGCGATAGCTCGCCTTCGGGATATTCTTCCTACGATGAAGACTCGTCGCTACCGCTACCTCCCATGCCATGTGCCATATACTTGTCACTATGCATTCGCCTTCCATAGGGGAGAGCGAGATGAAGCTATCGAGATGCTTGTTGAGTATCTCAAAGCTCTGGAGGCAGCTTTCGACAACCTCGTGGACGATCTTGTGGCTGCCCGCATGGACTTAGTTCGGGGCTGTTCTGCCAACAGGAGGGAGCTTCTCCACATGGCACCGCCACTGACGTTCGTCTCGTCCTCAGCATCCTATTCACCCGGCATTTTGGCCACCGCTCGCCGTCTGCCTACCACTGAGGAGTTCGACCAGGTCATTGCTCCCACTCCAGTCAGAGCTGCACCGCCTGCCGCACCCACACCACCGCCTGTCGCACCCGCGCCATCTCCTCAGCGCAGTGCTACACGCCTAGAGCCTATTAGGGAGGAGGTGGAGGTTGAGTCTCCTGCGCCGCTGGGTCTTACCCTCGGCAGGCAGAAGGACATCCTCACCATCTCCGACTGAGTGCGCCAAGTAGCCGCGTGATGTACCCGCTTGTATGATATGTTTTATATGTACATAGGTTTGTAGTAGTTGTGTGCGCATCATGTAGGATCCCGGAGGAGTGCACTAGCCTAAATAACATGTCAGGCATGTGTACGCACATACTGAGTGCTGTATCGTATGTTTGCGTATCGCGTGTAAGATATGTACTGAGCAGTCCTTCTCCGTGCGCAATCAAATATTTTCTTGAAAAATCTTGAGGTCTTTTAAATTTTCGCCTTTGGAAAATTTTCCTTGTGCCGCACAGTTCTTCTCATGAGTTTTGCAAAATAATACCCCAGAGTGGAAAATGTCTCGTCCGTGGACTCGTTCCATGCCAAATCCACCCGAAGAAGTTTATGGTACACAGACAAGCAACAACTTCACACAGGGGCAGTCTAGTCAACAGGACAGCGAGGCAGCCTTATCTCAAGTATGTCGCCTTTTCGAACAAAGCCAGCAGCAGCACCAAGAAATGATGAATCACGTCATCAATATGGGAAATCACCATGAGCCATACCAACCGCACTCCAAGCTGTCTGAACTACAGAAGACACGCCCTCCAACGTTTGCTCACACTGATAGGCCGCTTGAAGCCGATGATTGGCTTCGAGACATCGAAAGAAAGTTGATTATTGCTCAATGTTCAGATCATGAGAAGGTGCTTTATGCACCTCACTACCTCACTGGAGCAGCTGCCGCATGGTGGGAAAACTTCCTACAAATGCACCCCAGTGAACATAACATTACCTGGGAAGAGTTTAAGGAAGGCTTTCATGGGGCACACATCCCCAGGAGCATTATAAAGATCAAGAAAAGGGAGTTTGATGAGCTCAAGCAGAGAGGCATGACAGTGACGGAATACAACAGTCAGTTTACCCAGCTATCTCGTTATGCCTACGATGAGCATATGACTGAGAACAAAAGGATGGAAAAAAATTTGGATGGCCTGGCGCCAGCACTAAAATGCCAACTGGTCGTACACACTTTCCCAGATTTCAAAACTCTGGTTGACAAGGCCATTACGTTGGAGAATGAGCGTCGCAGTCTGGAGGATATTCGTAAGCGAAAAAGGGACAAGACGACTCTTGCCCGCAACAACCGGAGCAAGACTGATGTTCAGAGGAATGAAGCGAGAAAATCCACGACTACTGCTCTAAGGCCAACCAGACAGTTTCATTCAAGGGACAAGGACTTTACATACCGTCCAGGGGTCACTTGCTATGCTTGTGGAGAGGAAGGGCACTATGCCAAACAGTGCCCAAAACCAAGGAACTCGGCCCCCAAGCCGAACAATGGTGGGAATAATCCAGCCCCCAAGCGTAACAATTTCAATCCCAACAACAATCACAGGAAGGGTCACCTGAACCATGTGACCAAGGAAGAAGCACAAAATGCCCCAGACATCGTACTCGGTACGTTCCCTGTCAACACAATACCTGCCACGGTTTTGTTTGATTCTGGAGCTTCTCACTCATTCATTTCGAAGAGTTTTGTTTTGCAACATGGTTTTCCGAAACTTCCTTTGGAAAAATCTATGATCATCAAGTCCCCCGGGAATAAGCAGATCACTCAGAGTTACTGCCAAGGAGTGATTATTGAATTTGAAGGACTAAAGTTTCAGGCTAATCTCATCGTGTTGGAAAATAAAGGACTGGATGTCTTCCTAGGAATGGAGTGGTTAACCACCAACAAGGGATTTATTGACTGTTTCAATCGGACTGTAATCCTCACTCACCATCACGGCAAGACAATAAAGGTTACAGCTCAAGAGAGACCACGGTCACGGCAACCAAAGTTGAAAATTGAGAAAAGTTCCAGTGGTGTGCGAGTTTCCCGACGTATTTCCCGAAGAACTACCAGGCATGCCACCAGACCGAGAGATAGAGTTCAGCATTGAACTAGCACCTGGCACCACCCCCATTTATAAGAAACCTTATAGAATGGCACCCTCCGAGTTGGTAGAATTGAAGAAGCAAATAAAAGAATTACTGGACAAAGGATTTATTCGAGCCAGCTCCTCACCTTGGGGTTCACCAGTATTATCCGCCAAGAAAAAGGATGGGACACTAAGATTGTGTATAGACTATCGAGCTCTCAATATGGTCACCATCAAAAAAAAATATCCGATGCCACGGATAAATGATTTGTTTGACCAGCTCGCACAAGCCAAGGTGTTCTCAAAAATTGATTTAAGATCGGGATATCATCAACTAAAAGTACGGACAGAAGATATCCCTAAGACAGCATTCACCTCCAGATACGGATTATATGAGTTCACAGTAATGCCGTTTGGACTGACGAATGCCCCCGCATATTTCGTCCACCTCATGAACAAAGTGTTTATGAAATTTATGGACAAATTTGTTGTGGTGTGCATTGATCATATTCTGGTATACTCAAGGACACCAGAAGAACATGCTGAACATCTCAGAATTGTATTGGGAGAATTAAGGAAACATCAATTGTACGCCAAATTTAGCAAGTGTGAATTTCGGCTAAGACAAGTTGGTTTTCTAGGCCATATATTGACCCAAGAAGGCGTGGCCGTAGACCCAGAAAAAGTCAAAGCCATACTTGACTGGGAACCACCAGCCAACGTAACAGATGTACGGAGTTTCCTAGGAATGGCTGGATATTAGCGAAGGTTTATTGAAGGATTCTCCACTGTGGCAAAACCAATGACACAATTACTCAAGAAAGACAAGAAATTTGTATGGACTGAAGCGTGCGAGAAAAGCTTCCAAGAACTCAAGAAGAAACTAACAACAGCACCGGTTTTGGTTGTGCCGGACATACACAGGAGTTTCGAAGTGTATTGTGACGCATCCCGGAAGGGCCTCGGATGCGTATTGATGCAGGACGGCAAAGTTGTCGCATATGCTTCCAGGCAACTACGGAAGCATGAGGAAAATTATCCTACTCATGACTTGGAGCTAGCAGCAGTCATCCATCCACTCAAAGAGTGGAGGCACTTTCTACTGGGAAATCGTTGTGAAATATATACGGACCATAAGAGCCTTAAATATATTTTCACACAACCAGAGCTAAATTTACGACAACGACGCTGGTTGGAATTGGTCAAGGACTATGATGTCGGCATTCACTACCATCCAGGGAAAGCAAATGTAGTGGCAGATGCTCTTAGTCGGAACCCCAGCCCGGGAAACGACAGTCCACCGAACTTGAGGCCTGAGTTTCAGTAGGAGTTCGCTAAACTCAACATGGTGATAGTCTCAGAGGGCACCGTATCAAATCTGGAGATACAACCCACCCTAATGGAACAAATTAAGAAGGCTCAGCATGGACATCCCAGCATCGAAGGTATAAAGAGGAAAATGAGCCTTGGCAAGGCTTCAGAGTTCGTCACAGACAATGAGGGAATATTATGGTACGGGGACAGACTTTGCGTACCAAACGTTGAGGACCTCAAACAGCAAATCCTGACCGAAAGCCACACCGCTCCATATTCAATCCACCCTGGAGGAACCAAAATGTACAAAGACATTCAGGAAAGATTTTGGTGGCACAATATGAAAAGGGATATAGCCACATTCATCGCTTGTTGTGATTCGTGTCAGCGCATTAAAGCTGAGCACCAAAAACCAGCAGGGCTGCTACAGCCAAACAGGATACCTGAGTGGAAATGGGATGAAATTGGAGTGGATTTTATCGTCGGACTACCTCGATCACAACGCGGAAATGATGCCATATGGGTCATCACAGATAGGCTAACCAAGGTGGCACATTTCATTCCTGTGAAGACGACCTACTCCACTCAAAGGCTTGCTAAGCTTTATCTCTCCCGTATAGTTTGTCTGCATGGAGTCCCAAAGACTATAATATCCGACCGAGGCACTCAATTTGTCTCTAAATTTTGGGATCACTTACAACAAGCTCTGGGCACGCAACTAGCATTTAGTACAGCGTACCACCCCCAGACTGATGGACAAACGGAACGCGTAAACCAAATCCTAGAAGACATGCTGAGAGCCTGTGTTCTCACCTATGGAACCAGTTGGGAAGAAAGCTTGCCATATGCCGAATTCACGTACAACAACAGTTACCAAGCCAGCTTACAAATGGCACCTTTTGAAGCATTGTACGGACGGAGGTGTCGTACCCCACTAAATTGGTCAGAGATAGGTGACAGTCGTATCTTCGGCCCAGACATGCTCAAGGAAGCCGAAGAGAAAGTTAAACGGATCAGGGACAGACTCAAGACAGCTCAAAGCCGACAAAAGAGCTATTACGACCGAAAACATCGTGAGGTCAGCTTTGAACCCGGTGATTACGTATACCTACGAGTGTCTCCTATGAGGGGCCTGCAACGGTTCAAAATTAAGGGGAAGCTAGCCCCAAGATTTATTGGACCCTTCTGTGTAATTGCACGAAGAGGCACAGTAGCCTACCAGCTGGACCTACCCAAAGAGCTGTCAGACGTCCACGACGTGTTCCACGTCTCACAGTCTAGAAAATGTGTGAGCAACCCGGAGAAGCATGTATCTCAAGAGAGCATTGACGTGCAACCAGACCTCACCTACAGAGAGCGCCCGGTAAAAATATTGGAAGAGTCTGAAAGGAGGACCCGTCAGAAAACAACTAAAATTTTTCAAGGTTCAGTGGAGCAATCACACCGAGGATGAAGCAACATGGGAAAGGGAGGATTTTCTTCAGGCAGAGTACCCACATCTATTTGAGGATCAGCTGAAATCTCGGGGACGAGATTTTTCCTAAGGGGGTAGGTGCTGTGACACCCAAAAATTTTATTTGGCTTTTTCAAACTTTTATTTGATTTGAGGGAGGTTATTTAAAATTTTCTTCTAAAGAACTCTCCCTCTCAAAAAATTTCTTTTATGACAAGTATTTTATTTGGATTTACCCAACACTTGATCTTTGGCCTTGGAGGTTTTTCCATCTTATGTTGACTCATCACAAATGTTTTTCATTTGGAAAAGTTTTTGAAAATCTTTCCTTTTTTTAAAATAGTCCTATGACATTTGGAGTGATCTTTTCCCTCTCGAAAATCTCCTCTTGCCATGACATGAGTGGAAATCCCCTCCCAAAAGCCATCTCCCATCTTTGTGTCAAGATATACTTCAAATCCAGCAAGTTGAACTTCCCCATGATTTTTCTTCCATTTATTTCTTATCAAAAATATTTTTCTGTCCTCTACTTTGGCTCTTGAAGATTTACAAAGGAACTACCATTTATCCTTTGAGTTTTGCCTCCAAACAAATTTCCCTGGCTAGTCCTTAGAGCCCTCAACCAAGATCCATGAAGATCCACTGGTCTCCAGTTCAAATATTTCAAATTGTGCTTGCTGCAAGTTTGGACCATGTTTGTCAAATTTGATGAACTTCATTTGTTTTCTCCTCCTAAAAATCTGAGTAAATTTAGGCAGCCTCTGGATGCATTGAGAGGTCACCTCACCAAGTCCCAGCTCCAGAAAAATTTTTCTTCATGAAAAATCATTTCGTCGAACACCTGAAGGGCACTGTTACTGTCAAGTTCAGAAAATTCAGAGGTGCAGTTTTAGTGGTCGATGTCGTTTTCTTCAGAAACCTATCTCGATCTCGCCAGTAGCCGCGGTGGCGCCTTGCGTCCTGTGCTTCCTTCTTATCCCTGCGCCGCACAATCGCCTGGAAGCTTGCGGGCGTCAGCGACGAGCTGGTGGAGGGGCGCCACCCCGTGAGCGACGGCAGTAGCGCCCTTTGCGGCTGCCAGAGAGGCGCAGCGTTGGACGGCGCCGCCCAGTGCCGCCCAAGCCACCAGAGGCCAACGCGTGGCCATCCACTCTCCCGTGCACGCTGCGGGTCCATCGTCGTGAACTGGTAGGCGCGGAGCGCGCTCCCTGCCACCGTCGTGCCCGTACGGCCGTTCCGTCGAGGACCGGCGCATGACACCAAGCCCGACCGAGGTTTAGCGGAGGAACGGCACCAGTGATCCTCCACGATGATGCCTAGCCACCTAAACCCCCTGCCCAACCTCTGCCTCGCCGTAATCTGTCGCCGGCGTTATCCCGTTCACGGCCACCCCCTCGGATCGCCTATAAAAGGAGGCCCCGAGCTCGAACGTGAACCCGCACCACCTCTACAAACCACCAGTACCACGCCAAGCCACTGGAAGAGCCCCGAGGGAGTCTTCTTCCCCAACTCCGGCCGCCTCGACCCGCTTCGGGATCCGGCTCGATTCACTCCCGTGCGTGCACCCCTACCTCTCAGCTCATGCCAGTAGTCTCCTAGTGCATCCACTCTTCTGACCCGCGCATCAATTTAAAGCTTGCAGCACCCACCAGAGAGCTCCACCATCGCCCGAACCACCGTCCACCGGAGATAGTGTCGCCGTCGACGTGGTGCTCACCGACGGTCAAGTCCACCACCCACCGACGCGGAAGAACACCCTGAACCCGTAGGTACCCTCCGATCACTCTACCTCGCCGTGGTTCAACGTCGGCGACTACCGCAGTCTTCGGGCGCCGGCGAGCTCCGTTGGAAGTTTTGAACCTGACGGGTGGGACCCCCCCGTCAGCCTCTCACTTTCTCCTTCGAACCGTTTTCTGAAAATGCCTTCGGGCAAAATGTGTTTTCTATCTGGGCTAACGTATTTCTTACCGAAGCGTTTTCTGGTTTTTCAAACAAGTCCCTTGTCGGAGTAAATGGCCACGGGTAGCCTAACCAACTGCCCCTGGTTCTTCTGAAAAAATTATCAGGCCTTCGGGCCTCCAAGCACCCCAAGCATTGGGCCGCCTTCCCTGGCCGGCTACCTCTGAAGCCGACTCCCGAAAGGCGACCCAGCCTCAGCAACCCCTCCCCAGGACGACTACGGGGTGGCCGACTCCAAGAAGCCGGCCAAGAAGAATGCCGACTCCAAGAAGCCGGCCGACACCACAACCACCAAAGCTGCTCCCACATAACGGCGACAAGACGGGGTGTGGCCACAGTGCGGCCCACTACCCCCGAAGCCCGAGGCGGGCATGGCTACAAGAGGCCGTACGGGACGGCCGCCTCCCGTGCGGCTCGGCACTATAGCCATGCTAGCCTCGACGTCATCCACGACAGACTCCCGTACGGCCCACGGGCGGCGGGTCCCTTCAGCCAGAGAGCGGCGTGAAGGCGGCCCGGCCTTTCCCAATCGGCCAAGGGCGTAGCCGGCCCCCAGAAGCCGGCTACTCCCTTCCTCGAAGCAGGAGCCCCATTAAGGAGACAAGACGAGGTAAGGCTACAGTGAGAACCCCCGAGGCGGCCCACTGTAGCCACGCTTACCTCGACAAAGCCCTCGTCATCAGAGGCGAGGCTACAGTAAGCAGCCGCCGACAAGACCCTAGGCGGTGGGCCCGGCCTGTCGACCAAGAAGCCGGCAGCCGGCGGGACCCACCAGTCGGCGGGACCCAACAGCTGGCGGAGAAGCCGGCAAGCGTAGACACTGACGGCTGGGACCAATGCCCAGCCGGATTACCATTGTACCCCCGGGGGGTAGGCCTATATAAACCCCCCGGAGCACCCATGCAAAGGGTTGGCTTCTAAGCATAGCACACACACCATAGATAGAGAGAAGTTAGAGCTAGCCTTGTTCTTCTTCTCCCTTGAACCCCGAAACAGCTCTAGGAGCGATTGTAGCTACTTTCACCGATCTAGTGATCATGCGGAGACCCCGCAGAGCAGGAATAGGGGTGTTATCTCCTCGGAGAGCCCCGAACCTGGGTAAGATCCGCCGGCGTGCATGTCTTCGCCTCATCCCGTTTCCAGGCACCGGCGACGTCTTATTGGCACCCACAAAGATAAGCCATCCGTTGGCATATGTCGCACCAACCACCCGACATTTGGCGCCCACCGTGGGGCCAGGTGCACCGTCGTCCGGAGACCTATTCTGGACGGGAACCCTCTTCCTCCCCCGCGAGCGCAGCCAGCCTGCTGCGCCCGATGGCGTTTGCCTCGACGTGCTGCAAGGCGTCGACGACGCCTGCGCAGCGAGCTGCCTCGCTGATCTGCTCGGCGAGACTCGCATCTCCGACGAGCCTGCGTCCGACGCAGGCACCGACTACCCCGAGAACCGCCTCGTCAGCCTCCTCGACCAGCTTCACGTCTCCAGCGAGCCTGCTGCAGACATGGAGTCGGTCGGATCCACCGACCCGATGCTCATCGAGTCCGACACAGCTTCGCTTGACGCCTACCCCTCCGGCGTGGTGGTCTTCGACGACCCCCTCCCTCGGGCTGAGAGCGGCAGCAGCGCTGTCACCGAAGTGCCGGTCATCAGCCACGTCGCCAACTCGGGCGAGAATGCCCACGACGCCCTGCAAGCGGCAATGCACGACCTCTCCGTCCCCATCCCGGCCGACGCCGACGCCGAGACCTTGGAGGCACGCCGCCTTGCCCTCATCGCGGAGGGCCAGAAGATAGCCTCCATGAGACGCCTCACGGAGGCACACCAGCGTGAAGTCGACCGCGCCGCCTTCGGTACGCCGCCGCCTAGTGGCCCGAGCGGAGCCGGCTTCATCCAGAAGCGCGGTGCGGCCGTCGCCAGCATGCTGAGGGCAGATCGCCCCGTCTACGCCATCCCGCTCGAGAATTTGCGAGCCGCCCAGGCGGCCGCAGAAGAGCTCAATGGGCTGGGAGCCGACGAGCTCCCCTACATGACAAGACGGATCCAGCAGCTGATCGACGCAGCTGCAGAACGGCACGAAGCCGGCGCCCGTGCTGATAGTCATCCCCCGCGCCGGGAGCACGCCGCGACGTCCCGCTCGCCGACTGCGAGCGGCGCGCGCCAGAAGAAAGACAAGGAGCCGGCTGCCAGCCGCAGCCGGACTCGCATTACCATCGAGCGCGACGCGGAGGGCCGCCCTCAAGCAGTAGAGCACCAAGGAAATCTGCCTCCTCCCCCGCCTCGAAGAGAAAGACGCCTCACTCCGCCGCCTATCACACACCCGACTCTTGGCGACTGACTCGGCCGCCGAGAAGGAGTTGGCGAGAACGACGCCCGCCACAGGATCGACCGCCTTGCTCGATCCTTGGCGTTAGAAGAAGAAGACGATGTCGGCCCACCATGCTTTGGCCCCCGCATCCGTGACGAGCCCTTCCCCAAAGGGTTCTCGCTCCCTAGAGACACGCCCAAGTACAACGGCTCGGTGAAGCCGGAAGACTGGCTCATCGACTACTCCACGGCCGTCAACATAGCCAACGGCAATCGGCGCGTCGCCGTGAAGTACGTCCCCCTCATGCTGCAAGGCACGGCGCGCACATGGCTCAACAGCCTCAAGCCCTACAGCATCAACAGTTGGCTGGACTTCACCGAAGTCTTCGTCCGCAACTTCACCAGCACCTACAAGCGGCCTCCCAAGCCTCGCCAGCTCTCCCTCTGCGTCCAAGGGCCCAACGAGTCGACCCGCGACTACCTCACGCGATGGGCCGAGCTCCGCAACTCCTGCGAGGGGGTGCACGAGGTCCAGGCCATCGAGTACTTCACCGCCGGGTGCCGAGAGGGCACCCTCCTCAAGCACCGACTCCTCTGCGACGAGCCGGCTACCCTCGACGAGTTACTAGTCATCGCCGACAAGTACTCCACTGCCGACTCCTCGATGAAGACCGAGCTCTGAGTAGACGCCTCGGGGAAGGTGATTGCTCCAGCTCCCAAGACGCCGGCTGGCGACCCTAATCGGCGCCCCTACCAGAACGACCACAAGCGCAAGGGCCCCATGCCGACTTCCTCCAGTCGGCAGGTGGCCACAGTTGAAGACGAGCAGCCCGAGGAACGGCCCGCTCCCAAGAAGAAGGGTGGAAGGCCGGCTTGGCAGCCGTCTTTCTCCTACGAACAAGCACTCGACGCCCCTGCAAGTTCCACAGCGGCGCGAAGCCGTCCAACCACACAACCCGGAAATGCCACTGGCTCACCCGCATCACCAAGGGCGAGGGGATGTTGCCGCCTCCGCCTCCCGGCCCGCCGCCTCCAGCCCCACAGCAGCCGGCGGCTCGGCCGGCAGTCGGCGCCATCCAAGACGAATTTCCCGAAGAGCACGCCGCCTACGTCGTCTTCACTAGTCAAGCCGACGACAAGCGCAGCCGACGCTGACAGCATCAAGAAGTGAATGCAGTCGCCTCTAGCACCCCCGAGTTCATGCACTGGTCAGAGAAGCCGATCAGCTGGAGCCAGGCTGACCACCCAGAGGTGATGCCTTCGCCTGGCTCCTATGCAATGGTCCTGGACGTCACCCTCGCGACGGAAGGCGAGCAGCCAGATTTTCCCGCGTCCTGATAGACGGCGGAAGCAGTATCAACATACTGTACCGCGATACCATGGAGAAGCTGAACATCAAAGCAAAGCAGCTCATGACGAGCCGCACCGTCTTCCATGGTATCGTCCCCGGCCTGTCTTGCTCCCCAATCGGCAAGATCAAAATGGATGTTCTCTTCGGAGACAAAGATCATTTTCGCCGAGAAGCGATATGGTTCGAGGTAGTGGATTTGGAGAGCCCCTATCATGCACTGCTTGGCCGACCTGCTCTGGCCAAGTTCATGGCTGTGCCCCACTACGCCTACCTGAAGATGAAGATGCCGAGCTCGAAGGGGATCATCACGGTAGCCGGCGACTACAAGAAGTCCATCGAGTGCGCCATGGCCAATAGCCGGCTGGCCGAGTCCCTCGTGGTGGCAGAAGAGAAGAAGATGTTGGAACGGGTTGTGGCCATGGCCGGCAAGCAGCCGGCCTTGTCCCCCAACCCTAAGGATTGTGATGCGCAGGGCTCCTTCCAGCCTGCCAAAGAGACGAAGAAGATACCTCTGGACCCGGAGAACCCGGAGAGGTTCGCTGTCATTGGGGCAAACTTGGACAGTAAATAGGAAGGCGAGCTCGTCGACTTCCTCCGTGAGAATCGAGACATCTTTGCTTGGTCCCCAAAGGACATGCCGGGTGTCCCGAAGGATTTCGCCGAGCACAAGCTACATGTCCGAGCTGATGCAAAGCCGGTCAAGCAACCCCTCCGCCGACTGTCAGAAGAGAAGCGAAGAATTGTGGGAGAAGAGATAGCCCGGCTCCTTGCCGCCGGCTTTATCATGGAAGTGTTCTTTCCAGAGTGGCTTGCCAACCCAGTTCTGGTTCTGAAGAAGAATAACAAGTGGCGTATGTGTATAGACTACACCAGTCTGAACAAGGCCTGCCCAAAGGATCCGTTCGCTCTGCCACGGATTGACCAAGTGATAGACTCCACAGCCGGATGCGAGCTGGTAAGTTTTTTGGATGCATACTCAGGGTATCATCAGATCAAGTTGGACCCGTCTGACCGCCTGAAGACTGCCTTCATCATACCCTTTGGAGCTTTCTGCTACCTGACAATGACATTCGGCTTGAGAAATGCCGGTGCCACTTTTCAGCGTTGCATGCAGAAATGCCTCTTGAAACAACTTGGCAGAAATGCCCATGTCTATGTAGACGACATTGTGGTGAAGACAAAGAAGCGCGGTACCTTGCTGGAAGACCTGAAAGAAACATTCGCCAACTTGCGCCGATTCCAAATCAAGCTCAACCCCGAGAAGTGCGTGTTCGGAGTGCCAGTCGGCCAGTTGCTGGGCTTCCTGGTCTCCGAACGCGGCATCGAATGCAACCCTGTCAAGATCAAGGCCATCGAGAGGATGGAGATTCCCACCAAGCTGCGAGATGTGCAGAAGTTCACTGGCTGCTTAGCCTCCCTGAATCGTTTTATCAGCCGACTAGGAGAAAAGGCTCTCCCCTTGTACCGACTCATGAAGAAGTCCACTCACTTCGAGTGGAACGACCAAGCCGACCAAGCCTTCCATGAGTTGAAGAAAATGCTGACCACTCCGCCTGTCCTGGCTGCGCCGACTGAGAAGGAGCCCATGCTCCTCTACATCGCCGCGACTAGCCGAGTCGTCAGCACTGTTGTTGTGGTCCAGCGCCCGGAGGAAGGCCGAGCCCAGCTAGTCCAGAGGCTGGTGTACTATCTCAGCGAAGTGCTGTCCAGCTCAAAGCAAAACTACCTGCACTACTAGAAGATGTGCTATGGGGTGTACTTCGCTGCCAAGAAACTGAAGCCCTACTTCCAAGAGCACCCCATCACGGTCGTATGCACTGCCCCGCTTGCCGAGATCATAGGCAGCCGGGATGCATCCGGCCGGGTGGCCAAATGGGCCATTGCATTGGCGCCCTACACGATCTTCTATCAACCCCGCACCGCCATCAAGTCGCAAGCATTGGCCGACTTCCTCGTCGATTGGGCCGAGACCCAGTACCTACCGCCGGCTCCCGACTCTACCCATTGGCGGATGCACTTTGACGGGTCCAAGATGCGCACCGGCTTGGGAGCCGGCATCGTCCTCACCTCTCCCAAAGGCGCCAAGCTCAAGTACACGCTGCAGATCCACTTCGCCGCCTCCAACAACGTGGCCGAGTACGAGGCGCTCGTACACAGGCTCCGGCTAGCCAAAGAGCTTGGCATACGCCGGATCCTGTGCTACGGCGACTCAGACTTGGTGGTCCAGCAATCGTCTGGCGATTGGGATGCCAAGGACGCGAACATGGCGAGCTATTGTTTCCTCGTCCAGCAGATAAGAGGATACTTTGAAGGGTGCGAGTTCCTTCACGTACCAAGGGCCGACAACGACCAAGCAGATGCCCTAGCACAGATCGGCTCCACCCGACAAGCCATACCGACTGGCGTCTCCCTCCAGCGCCTCCTCAAGCCGTCCATCAAGCCATCTCCAGAGTCGGATTCCATCTTCGTACCACCTGCGCCAGATACAGCCGGATCCGACTGGAGAAATCCCGCAGGCGGCACGGGGACTTCGACAACTGGCCCGGGGACTTCAGAGCCCAGCCTGGGGACTGCAGCAGTCGGCCCGGGGACTGCAACGACACAAGAAGCGGTGGCCGACTCCAATTCCACGCCACCCAACCCACCCACCCGAGTCATGGTGGCTACATTAACAGAAGAAGAAGTCACAGCTCCGTCATGGGCCTAGCCCATCCTCAAGTTCCTAGTCAGCAGAGAGCTGCCGGCTGATGAGATCTCAACAAGACTAGTGCAACGACGAGCCGCAGCATACACAATAATCAACAGAGAGCTTGTGAACCGCAGCGTCACTGGAGTCTTCCAGCGATGCGTCGAGCCAGAAAAAGGAGTGGCAATCCTCAAAGACATCCACCAAGGCGAATGCGGCCACCACGCAGCCTCAAGATCACTTGTGGCCAAGGCTTTCCGCCATGGTTTCTTCTGGCCGACTGCCTTGGAGGATGCTAAAGAAATAGTCAAGAGCTACAGAGGATGCCAAGTTTTTAGCTCCAAGCAACACCTGCCGGCTTTTGCACTCAAGACCATTCCCCTCACCTGGCCTTTTGCCGTCTGGGGACTGGACATGGTGGGCCCTTTCAAGACAGCCCGCGGCGGCTTGACACATCTACTGGTCGTTGTGGACAAGTTCACAAAGTGGATCGAAGCAAAGCCGATTAAGAAGCTGAACGGGCCGACTGCCGTGACATTCATCACCGACATCACTACTCGGTACGGCGTGCCGCACAGCATCATCACCGACAACGGCACGAACTTCGCCAAAGGAGCACTGGCATGTTTCTGCGTGACGCAGGGCATCCGACTGGACTTAGCGTCCGTTGCCCACCCGCAGTCAAACGGCCAGGTCGAGCGCGCAAATGGACTCATCCTCTCCGGCATCAAGCCCTGACTGGTTGTACCACTGGAGCGATCGGCCGGCTGCTGGCTCAAAGAGCTGCCGGCTGTCCTCTGGAGTCTGCACACTACACCCAACAAGTCAACCGGCTTCACTCCATTTTTCCTCGTGTACGGTGCCGAGGTTGTCATCCCAACAGACATCGAGTTCGACTCGCCTCGGATCACCATGTACACGGAGGCGGAGGCCAAGGAAGCACGAGAAGACGGCGTCGACCTACTGGAAGAAGGCCGGCTCTTAGCACTCAGCCGGTCAGCCATCTACCAACAAGGGCTGCACCGCTACTACAACCGCAAGGTCAAGCCAAGATCCTTCCAAGAGGGCGACCTTGTGCTCCGGCTGATCCAGCGAACAGCCGGCCAGCACAAGCTCTCGGCCCCTTGGGAAGGCCCCTTCGTCGTCAGCAAGGCACTCGGTAATGACTCCTACTACTTGATCGACGCGCAAAAACCAAGAGCACGCAAGAGAGACAACTCCGGCAAGGAGTCGGAGCGACCATGGAACGCAAACCTCCTAAGACGATTTTACAACTGAAAAGCAGTATGTATCATGCTACCCTTTTGTATTAAGTACAAACCAACAGGCCCCCCGAACAGTACTCGGGGACTGTCTTTTATTTATCTATGCATGACGACTGTCATATCCATGAATGTATCATTACATTTGATTTTTGGTCCGGCACCGGGTTCGACTTGTCGGCCCGGGGACTGGCCGCCTTGAGCTATATTGAAAGTTTTCCCTAAAGTCAGAAAAGTAGTGCGCCGGCTCCCGGGTCCTCTCTTGTTGAAAGTCGCAGGTCAAAGAACTGACTGTCCGACTAGCAAGAGGCAAGACAGAAAAGACGCCCACACGAAAAATGGCTAAGGAACAACGAACCTATATAGCAAAGAGACGGCCTCCAAACATGCCTGCCGGCTGCCAGAACAGCCGGCTGGCCGGCTTCCTGAAAAACTTAGCTTTAGTCCAGCAGAGCTAGAGTACTTCCCCCCCCCCCCAATCGGCCAGGCACTCCTCCGGCTACAGATTGCAGAGCAACTGTTTGACTGGGGAGGCGGCAACCAACGGAGGGCGGCAAAGGAAACAACAGAAGGACAAAAAGCAAAAGTACAAGGAAAGGCCAAATGCATAAGTTATATATACATATAAAGCCCCAACAGGCTGGCAACAGACATAAGTTCGAATACACCCAGTGGGTGGAATTGTGCAGACTTAACCAAACATTGTTCCAAAAGTAACAAGACAGGAAAACAAAGACGGCAGACTAAGGAGCGGTGCGGAGGCCGAGCTGGTCGGTGAAGGCGGCCTCGCCGGCTGAAGGAGTGGCCGCCTAGCGGGTCTCGGCTTGATCACCACCTACGGCAGGCGACGCACTCGCGCGCGACGT
This sequence comes from Aegilops tauschii subsp. strangulata, assembly GCF_002575655.3. Classification (NCBI taxonomy): domain Eukaryota; kingdom Viridiplantae; phylum Streptophyta; class Magnoliopsida; order Poales; family Poaceae; genus Aegilops; species Aegilops tauschii. The sequence goes on from NC_053040.3 coordinate 93,486,601, forward strand.
GGTGCTGGAGGTGCGGTCAGGCTGAGGCTGGCCGGCGGCTCCACCAGCCGGCTCGGCGTCTTCACCCTCCTCCTCCTCTTCTTCACCCTCGTCGCTGGAGTCGATCTCCTCCGCCGAGTCTTCACCGTCCGCCGGGTTCAGACCGAACCACTCCTCCGGCTGGGCGACACCGTTGTCGTCCACCTCGGGGGCGAAGACGCTGGTGTCGGTGTAGTCGGCGATTGCCGAAGCCCGCCGGATGATGGCCGGCCGCGCCGGCTCCAGCTCCGTGTCGGCTTGCTGCCGCCAGGTAGCCAGCTGGTCCAGGCTCAGGCCGGGATACCAGGCCTTGACGAACTCCAGCGCCCGCCTGGCGCCGGAGCGAGCCGCCGAGGCCTTCCAAGCCTCGGCGCGGCCGACTGCCACCTCCAGCCAGACGGCAGTCCAACTGGGGGTGCGAGGAACCACTTGGCCGGGCCAGAGGGCGGCCAAGACTTGCGCCCCGGCACGCTGAAGCCGACGGAGCAGTCGGTGTGCCGGCTGGATGCGGGCCTGGATCGCCAGGAGCTGTTCCTCCAGCGAGGGGCCGGCGGTTGGCGAGATGTCAAAGCCAGCCTACCTCCGCGCTTGGCGACGGGCCTCGATGGTCTGGTTGGCGGCAGTAGAATAGCCAGGGAAATACTCTGCGCAAGAAAGAAGAAGAAAGGAAGAAAACAACACCAAAATCAGAAAACAAGCCAAAGTGGCAGATGGCAAGAAAGGACGAAGAGGTAGGCGGCTTACCGTCAACCAGATCTTCGATCTGGCCATAGCCAGAGACCAGAGTCTGCCTGGCCTCAGCCCAGCCAGCCGCCTCCGTCTCGAACTCGGCCTGGAGAGTGGCTTCGCGATCCTGCGCAGCCTTCAGGGCCGCCTTGTGGCCTTCCTCCTGGTAGGCCAGCTTCTTGACAAGGTGGTCGCGCTCCTGCACCAAGGCGGCGAGCTCGGCATCCTTGGCGCGAAGGGCAGTCTGAGACTCTCCCAGTTGTGCCCTCAGACTGGCGTTGGCCGCTGCAGAGACGGCAGGAAAAGAAAAACAGTAAGAAGTCGTCAAGGAAGATCCGACCCGACTGCTAAGCAGTCGGCCTGAATCTCGGGGACTACACCCAGTGGGTGCGCTGACGCGCCCCCACATGAGAAAAAAACAAAGCACGTACCTCGGCTCTCAGTAAGATCGGCGGTCTTCTGAGTCAGCTCCCGAGCCTGGGAGTTGAAGGCGGCCGCTCGAAGGTTGTGGTAGTCCTGCAAGATGGACAGAAGACCGAAGTAAGAACAAAAACAACAAAGGCAAATCCTCCAAGAAGTTCCAAGCCGCCTGCTCAGCAGCCGACTCGGAACTCGGGGACTACACCCAGTGGGTGCGCTGACGCGCCCCCACGGAAGAAATCAAGATCTAGAAGAAGCAAAATGGGAATACTAACCCGGATGGCCGCCCGCGTCGTGAGGAACTCGTCGGTGAACTGCCTCAGCGCCGCAGCTTGGCCCTGGAACCGGGTCCGGACGTCCTGTGCAGCCACGTTCACCACGGCCGTCCCTCCGCCTGGCGTCCACCCCGAGGTAGCGCTAGCCGCCTCCGCATCCCGGGCCGACGAACTGGAGCCCACGGCCGGCTGCGGCTCCGACGCGGCCTTCTGTGGCTCCGACGCGGCCTTCTGTGGCTCCGACGCGGCCTTCCCCGCGCGCCGGCTCGACGGAATCCGGACCGCCATCTCAGCCCTCGCGGCCGGCTCGCCCCCCGCCAACTGTGCAGGCGGCGGATCAGGCCGGCCGCCTTGAGCCGCCCCAGTTGGCGGGGTCGGCACCGGCGCCCTCTCCAGGATGATGACATCGTCGCTTCCCCCCAGCCCTGGCTGGTCGCCGCTGGCTCCCCCTGGCGAGGGCTCCATGTCCCCAGGCGCCATGACGCGCAGCGGGGTGACCATCAAAACCTCCCCTGCCGCCGCCGCGGCCTCAGCCTCTACTTGGGCCCTGGCTGCGGCATCGGCGAGTGCCTTCGCCGCCTCCTCCTCCCGTGCCGCCTAGGCGGCGGCTGCCCTCCGTGCCTCCGCCTCCCGCGCCTCTCGCTCCGCCCGCGCCTCCCGCGCGTTCCTTTCTGTCGCCTCCTGGAGGCCGGCCGGGTCCAGAGCCCCTTGGCGACTCGACGACGGAGCCGGCAGCTGCCCGCTCAAGCGACAACGGAGCTCTGATCGATGAAGAAAAAGACAAGGGTTCAGGAACCAGAGAAAAGAAAGGAAAAAGAGTATACGAAAGAAAGTGAACTTACGCCGACACGGTCTGCGGTTGCTTCACCGTCTTGCGGAAGCGAGCCGCCTTCGCGGCCGCCTCCTCCCGCCTGGTGGCTGCCGCCCCGCCCCTGGGTTTCTTCGTCCGGCTACCGAACAAACCCTGGGCGGCGCGACGCTTTTGACCTCCACCCCGAGCAGGCGGTGCAGCAAAGGAACCCGCGCCGCGCCCAGAAGCCGGCTGGCGGCGCGGGGCGACTTCAGCTTCGTCGTCGTCCGGCCAGTCGTCAAAGGTGACTCCGAGCCCGGAGCCGCCTGCTTCGTCGCCGGCTTGGCCGCCACCCGGCTCGATGTTGTCGTCCATGCCGGCCGCCCCCAGGTTGGGGTCCTCCAGATCGTGTTCCGTCCGGTCGGGGACGAACCGATGCTCCGTGTCTGACCCGCCGGCCGGCCGAAGAAGAGGACTCTGGCAAAGAACAAGCCGACTAAGTTAGAGTCGGCCCAGAGGAACTCGGCAACGAAGTTGAGAGAAAAAGAAGACACAGGGAGAGCATACCGTGGGCGGTGGATTGGCTCGGCTGTATGGCTCCTTGCCGAATTGCCACTCTTCGGAGAGCATGCAATTCGCAAGGTAGTTCACCATATAGGCGACCTCCTCGCGCGGCATGTCCTTGGTGCACATCCGGCTCAGATCGAGCTGGCCGCTCATCTGACAGATCAGATGAGGCCGGCTCTGGAGCGGAAGAACCCGGCGCATGACAAACGCGGCCAGAAGGTCAGCCCCCGTCAAGCCCTCCGACTGGGTCATCACACGCACTCGGGCGACGGCTGCGGACCCGGCCGGCGTAAGAGTCACAGCCCGGAAGGACCACTGGGGCAGCCTGCCCACCGGTGGGCCGGCTACGTAAGCCGGCAGGTTGATGTAGTCGCCCCGTGGGGCGATGTTCCGCACGTAGAAGTACGACTTCTGCCACTTCTTCACCGATTGGATTAGCGGGATGACGGGGAAGGGGTTGTCGGCGACCGACCTCCGCGACGAGATGAAGGCGCCAGTCTGAGCCGGCACGCCCCGCATGCGCGTGCCCAGCTTCGACTGGAAGAACTCCCCACAGAGCTCGAGGGTGGGGAGGACGCCAAGGTAGCCCTCGCACAGGGTGACGAAGGCCGACAGCAGCACCACCGCATTCGGGGTGAGGTGGTGCGGCTGGAGCTGATAGAATTCGAGCCAGGAGCGGAAGAAGGCGCTCGCTGGAAGGCCGATGCCGCGCAAGAAGTGCAAGAGGAAGACCACCCGCTCGCCCTCCTGCGGCTCCGGCGTGATTTCCTTCGCCGGCGCGAGGCGGACCTCGACCTTGTCCGCACCGGGCAGCCGCCGCGTGTTGCGGAGAAACTCGACGTGGTCGTCGTGGACGTTGGATCCGTCCCAATCCCCGCCATGCTGCTCCGTGGCGGGAGGCATGGCAAAAACAAGCACGGCGGCGGAAGAATGCGTAGTGGAAGAGCGCGGTGGCGAGGCGCTGTCGCAAGAACGGCGAGCGAAGAAGACGGTGGAAGTAGGAGGAGCGTGCGAGGGCCTGCCGCCCTCCACCTCCCCCTACTTATAGCTTCGCGAGGCGAGGCCGAAGAGGCCGGACGTGGGGGGAGACGTGGGATTAACTGCACCCACTCCCCCCACGTCTCGTGATTATTGCGCATAAATGCGAGCCGAAACTGCCGCACGGGACGTGCGGGCGGTTTCGGGATACAGAGAATCCGCGCCTGGGCCCGGGCGCGGACGTGGCAGGCCCCCTCCCTGCGGCGATGTCCCATCGCGCGCGTGGGCTGCAGGCTTTCCGGCCACGAGGGGCCACGTGGTTCGCAGACGGCCAGTGGCCGGCCCGCGGCCCGGTGCACGCGCTAGCGTGCTCCCGCCCTCCGACTCCGGAAGATTTCGACTCAGGCGGCGCGCCTGACCAAAGCCGGCTCCCAGCTGCCGACTAGTCAAGATAGGAAGCTGATCGAGCTTCTCAACCCCTACTCCACCTCGAAGCCCAATCAGCTTCGGGGACTACTGTCGAAGTAAATGGCCACGGGTAGCCTAACCAACTGCCCCTGGTTCTTCTGAAAAAATTATCAGGCCTTCGGGCCTCCAAGCATTCCAAACATTGGGCCGCCTTCCCTGGCCGGCTACCTCTGAAGCCGACTCCCGGAAGGCGACCCAGCCTCAGCAACCCCTCCCTAGGACGACTACGGGGTGGCCGACTCCAAGAAGCCGGCCAAGAAGAATGCCGACTCCAAGAAGCCGGCCGAGACCACAACCACCAAAGCTGCTCCCACACAACGGCGACAAGACGGGGTGTGGCCACAGTGCGGCCCACTACCCCCGAAGCCCGAGGCGGGCATGACTACAGGAGGCCGTACGGGACGGCCGCCTCCCGTGCGGCTCGGCACTATAGCCATGCTAGCCTCGACGTCATCCACGACAGACTCCCGTACGGCCCACGAGCGGCGGGTCCCTTCAGCCAGAGAGAGGCGTGAAGGCGGCCCGGCCTTTCCCAGTCGGCCAAGGGCGTAGCCGGCCCCCAGAAGCCGGCTACTCCCTTCCTCGAAGCAGGAGCCCCATTAAGGAGACAAGACGAGGTAAGGCTACAGTGAGAGTCCCCGAGGCGGCCCACTGTAGCCACGCTTACCTCGACAAAGCCCTCGTTATCAGAGGCGAGGCTACAGTAAGCAGCCGCCGACAAGACCCTAGGCGGTGGGCCCGGCCTGTCGACCAAGAAGCCGGCAGCCGGCGGGCCCACCAGTCGGCGGGACCCAACAGCCGGCGGAGAAGCCGGCAAGCGTAGACACTGACGGCTGGGACCAATGCCCAGCCGGATTACCATTGTACCCCTGGGGGGTAGGCCTATATAAACCCCCCGGAGCACCCATGCAAAGGGTTGGCTTCTAAGCATAGCACACACACCATAGCTAGAGAGAAGTTAGAGCTAGCCTTGTTCTTCTTCTCCCTTGAACCCCGAAACAGCTCTAGGAGCGATTGTAGCTACTTTCACTGATCTAGTGATCATGCGGAGACCCCGCAGAGCAGGACTAGGGGTGTTATCTCCTCGGAGAGCCCCGAACCTGGGTAAGATCCGCCGGCGTGCATCTCTTCGCCTCATCCCGTTTCCAGGCACCGGCGACGTCTTATTGGCACCCACACAGATAAGCCATCCGTTGGCATATGTCGCACCAACCACCCGACATCCCTGGTTCTTTTCTGTTTCATCACAGATTAGTCCTTGGACTAAAACCCTTATATCTTTTTAACAGAAGATGCTTTTTGATTGATTCTTTTTCTGTCAGTCTTATATTTTTGTCTAGTTTTTTATAGTATTTATTTGGAAAAAATTTGGAACAATTTTTATACACGCAACGGTTTTCACATTAGTATACGGTTTCGTTATACCGTAGGTTCCGGAGGAGGTGACGGAGCCGCGAACTTCGCCGAGCTAGACTCCGACTTCTCCGAACCAGGCAAGCATGTTTGAACCTTTGATATGATGAGTGTTTTGCATGTTTGCTTGAATGGTTTGTGCATGGCATATGAGCATCGGTGAGTATTACGTTGCATGCAAGGCAACTAGCAGTGTGCTTCGAAGTTACTGTGATCTTTGATGAGAGATGACCTGATCATGTGGTGACATGAAAGGTAGTAAGATGGTACTGTTGTAGCATGCCAGTCTTACGTCATCCGATAAACTCCGACGTTAACGTGGACTGAGCCACGTTACCGTTCTTCCCCTTTCGTGCTGCCACATGTTTTCTGCCAAGAATACGGTGCAGTAAGTTGCTAACCTCTTTCCTTGTACACACCAAATAGAGGGGCCGGGATGAGGGTTCCATGGCCCTGGATTAAAGCCAGTCATCCGGTCAGGGGGCATGGGTGTTTCCGGTTGGGACCAAGAGGGGGGCACCCCTTAGAGCGCGCGGTATAAATTTGATCCCATGCTACGCGAGGTTGTAGCCTCCCCATCTCAAAGTTTTTCTTGAACGTTGCCGAGGGTGATTCCTGGCATCGGAATGTTGAATGGGTGTGTACTGGTTAGATGTGTTTCTCCTAAAACACCGTAAACGGAACTAGTCCCCTGTGACTACTGAAATCCGTTAGCTGTGGGTAAATAGTACAAACTCTGCAGAGTCAAATCCTTCCGAGTCATCGTGTCCAAGGTCAAAGACCATGGCCAGCATATCCATATCCATGTCAGTCCCCGTGTCAGTTTCCGTGGCAATCCCCGGTGAACAAGCTTGAGTGGTAAACCCGGTTGAACGTTATTGCTGTGGATGGACTAACCTTTTATTTATCTCGTACCTGAATATTTCCTTGAAATGATTTAAATTCATGAGCTACTGAAATATCAAGTTATGAAATATAAGCCCTTTATGTGACGTCGCTCAGACGTCCGACTGTGGCACGTTCGTTATTACTTTTGATATAAGCCCTTTATGCGATGTCGCTCAGACGTCCGACTGTGGCACGTTCGTTATTTACTTTTGAGATAAGCCCTTTATGCGATGTCGCTTAGACGTCCGACTGTGGCACGTTCGTTATTTACTTTTGATATAAGCCCTTTATGTGATGTCGCTCAGACGTCCGACTGTGGCACGTTCGTTATTTACTTTTGATATATGCCCTTTATGCGATGTCACTCAGACGTCCGACTGTGGCACGCACTGTCATTTATATTCCATTATAAGCCCTTTATGTGGTGTCGCTTTGACGCCCGACTGTGGCATTGTTATTTTTATTTGTATCCTTTCGAGGAGTCATTCAGACACTCGATTGGCCTTCAGTATTACATTGGGATTTCGGGAGGACTACCGCCCGACTTCCTTTTTATTTCCCATGCATAGCTATTTTATTATCTGAGTGCGCATTATTAATCTGTTCAATATGCATCATGTTTACATTTGTTATATCTTATGTCCAAACTGTATTGCGAGTACTTTCATAGTACTCACCTGGCTTGTTGATTTGGCCAGATGTTGACGAAGGCGATCTCATGGATGAAGAGTTTGATAGTGAGTCCGACGCCTAGAGGAGTCCCAGTCAGTCCCGTGCGATCCTGGATATTGATCACTTGTATTATATACGCTTCCGCCACCCACAATAAGAATCCTCGAGCCTCACTCCGACGCTCGAAGAGCTATTAGATTCAGGAGTCATGTCACCCACTTCGCTGTGACATATCCAGCACCACTTTTATTACGAGTCAGTAGTTATGCCACCATATCCGCCTTTATGTTTATTATCGGCGTGCTTGTAATAAATTTGTTGAGAAGCCTCCGCTCAACCTTGTATTATATTTAGTACTCCTGGATATTGCTGTAATCAAGAAATTGTCTACCAGTAAGAAGGAATTCTTCTCTACTGGTCCGTAAAAGGGATCGGTTTCTCAATAAATGTTTTATTGGAAAACCGGTCATGACACAACACAGGCTGGGGCCCCGAGGCCGGCTCAATCTAGTACTTGTACCGGGTCCCCTTCGGCGGTATTCACGTCTTCATTGGCAAGATTGGCAAGCTGGGCCCTGAGCCTGGCATCTGCACCGACATCGTCAAAACGGCTCAGTGTGCGAGACCCGCCCGGGCTCAGCCCGCCATGAAGCGTGCCTTCGTGGGAGTCATCCACGGAGCGGAATCTGAGGTTAGATCGGCATCAGGTGGTGAAACCGTCGTTTACTCTGATGACGAGTCATCTACTGGAGAGACCGAGTCATTATACCAGCTGCAAGATGGCCGGTTTGGGGGCTGTTCCGATGGCGACAGTATTCCGGACCCCTTCGATCCACCGAGCCGGGTTGCGATCTTTATGGCCGGTATACAGCCTGCACAGCATTCTTCGACCGCAGCAGTAATGATTTCCAGATCAGTAGCAGCCATAATAGCCGGGGCAGGAGGCCCTGCGCGATCGCCAGCTCAGGTTTTGTCCGACTTATTTGACGCTTTGGCAATGCTACTAGCGGCAGAAGTTAATCCGGCGAATCAGGATGAGCATAACGCGGAAATTGCGAAAGTGAAGGATCAGATAGCTCAGGACAAAGTAGACCTGGCAGCTGAGGACACCAGGATGGCTGCAGAGCAGGCCGAGTTGGAGGCACAGGCTTACCGGCTTATGCTGGATCAGAGCGCATCAAATGATGTCATGAGGAGAAGGTACTGGTCTCACCTACCTCCGGTTTATGAGGCAAGGAATCTCTTTAGCACGCCAGGGGCAGGAACCAGCCAGTGGTAAACCGGGTGGAGGCACCTGGAATGGGGGTGCCAGTTCAGCCACGCGCGATGGATCCGCCTCGTCAGAACAATGTCCTGTCGCAGCACGTCTCAACGCCTCCGGGTCATTACTCTAACCCTTTGGATAACATCGTTGCCGCCGCTTCACGATTGGCAGCTCGCCCGATCGAAGGCGAGTCTCCAGTGGCAGTTGAAACACGACGGGCTAGAGAGCTCCTTCAGACAGCTTTGACTCAACAGCAGGCCTATTCGTACAGCCCCGAGAGGATTCATTCCACCCCTCGCCCAAGCCAGAGTTACAGCAGGCATATGGATGAACCGGCCATGTCGAGCAGTGCGCGGAATCGTAATCCGCCTCGTGGCCATAACACGGCGGGTAGCGGTGTTGATGCTCAGAACGTGGTGGACCAATGAAGAGCACGTCGAGAAGCCGAGTTAGCGGCGCAGTATGCAGCCCGTCAGCTTACTCCGGTTCGTCCGACAACTTCGGTGGAGCCAGGAGTTACCTCCAGTTCTTTGGGGGTGCCATGTCTCACCCCGTCTTTACGTAACGTACGGCTGCCCAAGGATTTCAAGGGTCCACGTAAGGTGCCCAATTACACTGCCGACTTATCCCCCGAGTCATGGGTCGAAAGCTATGAGATGGCGATGGACATGCTGGATGTGGATGATGCGGCATGTGCTAAATATTTCACCATGATGTTGGAGGGAACAGCTCACACTTGGTTGAAAAACTTGCTAGCTAACTCCATTGGGTCATGGGCCGAGTTAAGGGCCCGGTTTATCCAGAATTTCAAGGACACGTGCAAGCAGCCCATGTCAATTATGGACTTAGCTGCCTGTGGTCAAGAGGAAGGAGAATCGATAACCCATTGGGTGCGCCGGGTTTCAGAAATCTTACATTCATCAGACCGCATCAACGCTGATACAGCAGTTTTAACGTTGGAAGGCAATTGCCGGTTCGCACCTCTGAAATTGAAGTTGGGACGGCTCAAACGTCACTGCAATGACATGGGGACGCTTATGGCAGCTCAGGTTAAGTATGCCGACTCTGATAGTACGAAGGACCCTGAGTCTGACGATGAAAAGCCGGGAAAGGGAAAGAAGAGCGGCAGCACCAAAGGGCAGCAGCATAACCCGGCGGGTCATGGAAACAGCGGTAAGCGTAAAGCGGATAACAGTTTAGATTTTGTGGCTAACACCAACATGCAGGATAATGGTCAGCATCGTAAGGGTAAACCGTCCCCGCGGAGTGGAGGATCAGGTCCCAATCTTGAGCGCCTGTTAAACCAGCCTTGCCCAAAGCACGGGTCGCGAGAAAGGCCAGCCACGCACCTCTGGAAGGATTGCTTTATTATGCGGGAGTTCAAAAATTCGGATCTTTTCCTATATGATCATGGACCGTCCGGCGGTTCATGACCCGGTTCTCATGGGTCGGGTTATGGTGGAGGCAGTTCTGGCTCAGGATTTCAAGGTAATCAAAGCGGACATGGAAATCAAGGTAGTCAAGGCAACCAGGGTGGTTATAATCATCAGGGGAATCAGCAACAGCCGCAGCACTCGGGTTACCAGAGCAACCCGAAGCAGTTGAATAGTGGGCAGTATCATGTCTTCACCACTAGCCTGTGCAAGCGCGATCAGAAGCTTCATAAAAGGGCAGTGAACTCCGTTGAACCGGCGGTGCCCCGTTACTTGCGCTGGTCTGAACAGCCCATTGTGTGGAGTCGGGAGGATCATCCGCCCCGGGTTGATAATCCGGGTCATCTGGCATTGGTGGTGGCGCCTCAGGTTGGAGGGTATAAGTTCACCAAGGTGCTCATGGATGGAGGGAGTAGTATCAATATTCTTTATTATGAAACCTTCCGTCGCATGGGGTTGACAGATAAAAATCTTAAACCGTCAAACACCGTTTTTCATGGTGTGGTGCCTGGTAAATCGGCGTATCCAGTTGGTAAGATAGCTCTGGAGGTTGCTTTTGGGGATGATCATGATTCGAGATCAGAGACATTGACCTTTGAAGTGGTAAAAATCAAGAGCCCGTATCATGCCTTGTTCAGACAGCCGGCTTATGCTAAGTTCACGGCAAGGCCCTGTTATGTTTATCTGCAGCTCAAAATGTCGGGTCATAAAGGGGCCATCACGATGCATGGGAGCCGTAAGATCGCTTTGGAATGTGAAGGAGGTGATGCAGCTTATGCTGAGTCGGTTTGTGCAACAGAGGAGTTGAAGTTCTACAAGGACAATGTTGATCCGGCGGATATGACTTCTTTGAAAAAGCCAACTACAGAGCATGATCCGGCCTTGAAGTTTAAATCGGCTGATGAGACTAAGCTGGTTGATTTTGTTCCTGGCGATTCATCCAAGCAGTTTAGCATCAGCGCTAACTTGGATCCAAAATAGGAAAGCGCGCTCATCGAGTTCATCCGTGAGAACCAAGACATCTTTGCATGGAAACCTTCTGACATGCCAGGTGTACCGAGGGAACTCGCTGAGCACACTCTTAACATCGATCCCAAGTTTAAACCGGTCAAGCAGTTTCTCCGCCGCTTCAATGAAGAAAGACACAAGGCCATTGGTGAGGAGGTAGCCAGGCACTTGGCGGTTGGGTTTATCATTGAAGTATTTCATCCTGAGTGGTTGGATAATCCGGTGCTAGTACTTAAGAAGAACGGCACTTGGCGTATGTGTGTGGACTACACAGATTTGAACAAGTCTTGTCCAGCAGATCCTTTCGCTCTCCCTCGTATTTATCAAATCATTGATGCTACAGCGGGTTGTGAGCGTTTGAGCTTTTTGGATGCTTACTCTGATTATCATCAGATCAAAATGGCAGTTAAGGACCAGGAGAAGACAACTTTTGTAACTCCCTTTGGAGCCTTCTGCTATGTGTCTATGCCTTTTGGGCTTAAGAGTGCCCAGGCGACTTATCAGCGCTGTGTGCAGAATTGTCTTCATAGTCAGATTGGGCGTAATGTTCATGCTTATGTGGATGATATTATGGTGAAGTCCAGGAAAGAGGAGACGTTAATAGATGATTTGAAGGAAACTTTTGATAACCTCCGGGTTTATAAGATGATGCTTAATCCGGCTAAGTGTGTCTTTAGTGTACCGGCAGGCAAGCTCTTGGGTTTTCTGGTGTCTAGCAGAGGCATTGAGGCTAATCGGAAAAGATCAAAGATATTACGTCTCTGGCTAAACCGGCGTGTATCAACGATGTTCAACGTCTGGCGGGCCGGATTGCAGCGCTGAGCCGGTTTATCAGCCGGTTAGGAGAGAAAGCAATCCCGCTGTATCAGATGATGAAGAAGACAGATAATTTTGTCTGGAGTGATGCTGCTAATGCGGCGTTTGAAGATTTGAAGAAGCAGTTAGCCGAGCCACCGGTCCTTGCTGCTCCGGTTGATAAGGAGCCACTGTTGTTGTATGTGGCTGCTAATGCCCGGGCAGTTAGTGTGGCCATTGTGGTGGAGCGCAAGGAGGCTGGAAAGGAGTATCCGGTTCAACGGCCGGTTTATTATATCAGTGAGGTGCTTATTGAGTCTAAGCAGAGGTACCAACATTGGCAGAAGCTGGTGTATGGAGTTTTCATGGCAAGCCGGAAGCTTAAACAGTATTTCCAGGGCCATCCTATCACTGTGGTCAGTTCTGCCCCTTTGGGGGATATAATCCAAAACAAGGAAGCAACTGGCCGGGTTGCCAAGTGGGCTATTGAGCTTGGACCTCACAGGTTAAAATATATGCCTTGGACGGCAATCAAATATCACGCACTTGTGGATTTACATCAATGACTGGACAGAGTTACAAGCGCCGGAAGAAAAGCCGGATCATACTTATTGGACTATTCATTTCGATGGGTCCAGGCAATTGGAGGGCTCGGGGGCTGGAGTCGTGTTAACTTCCCCACGAGGTGATAAGTTTTGTTATGTTCTCCGTTTAATGTTCCCCTGCACTAACAATGCAGCTGAATATGAGGCTTTACTCCACGGTCTTCGAATGGCTGAGGAGATGAATTTAAGTCGGGTTAAGTGCTTCGGTGACTCGGACCTGGTGGCTCAACAGGTGTCTGGTACTTGGGATTCCAAGGACCCGCTCATGGCAGCATATCGTCGAGAGGTGGATATTGTTACTGGTCACTTCAAAGGTTATCAGGTTGACCATGTGGACCGGCGAAAGAACGAAGCGGCGGACGCTTTAAGCCGTTTGGGTTCCCAACGTAAACCGGTTCCACCCAATGTTTTTCTGGATGTTTTACATAACCCGTCGATCAAGCTCCCTACAGAGGAGGGTGTGGCTGTTCCTGATCCGGAGGCTCAGTTGGTGGCGGCTCTTCATGTCATCCCAGATTGGACGGTCCCATATTTGGCGTATATGAACCGGGGCGAGTTACCGGAGGATGAAACTTTGGCCAGGCAGATAATCCGGTGGTCCAAGTCAATGACTATTGTCAATGAGGAATTACATCATTGCGGTGTGACAGGGGCGTTTCAGCGTTGCGTGTCTCCTGAAGAAGGCCGTGAGATTTTGCGTGAGGTCCACGAAGGAGATTGTGGTCACCATGCCGGTTCAAAGTCTCTGGTAGCCAAGGCCTTTCGTCACGGTTTCTATTGGCTGACGGCTCATGCAAATGCTGAGGACTTGGTCAAAAAGTGTGATGGCTGTCAAAAATTCTCATGGCACGCTCATGTACCGGCTCAAGAGTTGAGGATGATTCCAATCACTTAGCCGTTTGCGACTGGGGGGCTGGATATGGTTGGGACCTTTAAGAGATCTAAGGATAAGAAGACCCACCTTCTGGTGGCGGTTGATAAGTTTACTAAGTGGGTGGAGGCAGAGCCAGTCAGTAAGTGTGATGCAGCTACGGCGGTTCAATTCATCAAGAAGGTGATTTTCCGGTTTGGTTTTCCACACAGCATTATAACTGATAATGGCACTAATCTGTCCAAGGGTGCTATGAAAGAATTTTGTCAATGTGAGCACATCCGGCTTGACGTATCATCAGTGGCTCACCCCCAGTCTAATGGTCAAGCAGAGAGAGCCAATCAAGAGATCCTGACAGGCATCAACCCCGGCTCATGGTTCCTTTACAACGGATGCCGGGTTGTTGGGTGGAGGAGTTACCTTCTGTGTTATGGAGCATCAATACCACGCCCAACAGATCTACGGGTTACACGCCTTTTTTCATGGTTTACGGAGCAGAGGCGGTTCTCCCTAGTGACATCTGTCATGACTCGCCTCTTGTGGCGGCTTATGTCGAAGCTGACAATGAGAAGGCACGACAGGAAGCACTTGACCTGTTAGATGAGGAGCGTGACATTGCAGCAGCTCGTTCGGCGATTTACCAGCAAGATCTGCGTCACTATCACAGCCGCCGGGTTAGAACCAGAACTTTTCAAGAAGGCGATCTGGTGCTCCGACTCATCCAGGATCAGACTGATATGCACAAGTTATCCCCACCTTGGGAAGGACCCTTTGTGGTCAGCAAGAATCTGCATAACGGGTCATACTACCTTATCGATTTTTGAGAGCACAAAGACTCACGTAAATCGGAGGAGGAGACCCACCGGTCGTGGAATATCGCTCATCTTCGGCCTTACTATACTTGAGCCACAGGCTCTTCTTATGTACATAGTTATGACAATGTATATATTGTGATCAATATAATAAACCGGAGCCTCAGCTAAAGCGGGGTCTCTGTTGTTTTTCTTACATCATGTGTGGTTACATGGGGGCTTCTGTCTATAAAGCGGAGTTCTTTTTACCCACTGATCCGGCTTATAAAGCCATATATAAAAAAATCACTTGGGGGCTTGGTCGTATTCGAACCATAGCTACACCTCTTGATCGGCGTAAGGCCACCAGGGAAATCACTTGGGGGCTTGGTCGTATTCGAACCATCGCTACACCTCTTGATCGGCTTAAGGCCAAAAGGAAATCACTTAGGGGCCAAAGAGTGTTGGAAAAGCACAACTCAAACATAGGCACCCACTGAGCACAGCTCAAAATATTGCTTGGGGGCTCTTTGCTTCTCAAAGAACAAAGAGTCTACACCCTTGTAATAGGCTATCAAGCCAGGCTTGGAAGCCAGGTGTATTCACCTAAAACCCCGGGTTATCCTGCCTTCTTAAGTAAGCCACTCCGTCCAGGTAATCCTAGTATGACCCGCCGAACGTTTGACAAGTCAATCTCATAGACCCTGAACTTGTTAAAGTTAAAACGACGATTGGTTAATGTGAGGTCCATCTTAAAAGGCTTTGTAAAATGGTTTAAATCACTGGCCTGGCAGCCCATGAAAAGCCTCGCATGTTATTTTTATGCTTGTATTTGCCAAGTGTTTTCTCCTTTGATGAGGTTTATAATATCTTATGTTAAACTGACGTTTTTTGACCCGGCTGGGCTTTCAACTACAAGTTGACAGTACATGATCAGTTATAATCCGGTGTTTATTGACCCGGCCTGGTTTCGACTACACGTCGCCAGTATTATATATGGATAATACGGTGTTTATTACAACCCGGCACGGTTTTGTTATAAACCGGCAAAATATGGGAGGAGTTATCAATACTCAAGATTGGGGTTATCACCCTTACTACAAAACGTTGGTAAACCAACGATGCGATTCAATGTCACAGGTATCATCTATTTCATATTTGATTATTTTCAAATACAGCCTTGGTTATAAACCATGGCTATACATTTGGGCATCATGACCCGTCCGGCGATAAACCGCCAGGACACTTTCAACTTATTGTATGCAGGAACAACTTGAATAAACCGCTACAGATTATGAGCAGGCATAGCATATCTTAAAGCATGGCGGATTAACAGTGTCATGCAAAATACATATGCACGATGGCATAGCAGACCATGTGTTTCAACTAGCCTATTACAAGGCACTTTGATGCCCAAAGGGATAATTGTTTTTCAATCAAAAGTTGCAGTGTGCAGAAAGATAAACTGGCTTCCGGTTCATGCGTCATCGCCAGCCTGACTTGAAGGTTGTGGATCATCCTGTGCCGGTTCATACTCCTCCTCTCCACCCAGCGGCTGGAAGTCAATGGTTGTCCAGTCAATCCCAGTTAAGCTTGGAAGACAGCTTCATCAGTTATAAGGGTGGACGGTTCAACATCAGGGGCATAAGTATGCTTACGGATTGGCGGGATAAGATTCTGCACATCATAATTTGGTGCATTAACCCGTTTGTTGTCGGCATCGTAAATTGACTGGTAATGAGAAAGATCAGTTTCTTCAGCCAATTTACTATCCAGAGGACGCATTTCCCTTGTCAAAGCTCAGAGGTCATCATTGCCAAAATCTGATCCATCCTCCTTTATGCTCGGGTAGCCGTTGCCTACATCAGCCGGGTCAAGATCTGGCACCCATGCCTTAGCCCAGGTTAGCGCGGTCATAGCACCTGCCCTTGCAGCTAATTTTTTTAACTCCTCAAACCGGGCGGGCAGCATTGACAGCCTCTCTAATGTCTCCTTGATCAAGGATGGGGGCGGTTTATTATGTGAAGTTGTGCAGATGACCCGTTGAGCACCGGTATATAATTGCTCTATCAGTGTGTAAGTAGCTTTCAGTTTTTTGCGCATGTCTGAGCCAAGATGACTAACGCGGCTACCTGCAATGATCAAAGCATTGGTAAACCGGTAGTTTCAGGGATGTTGTTTCTTAACAAGTTTAGGAAGAAGATATTTACCAAAGACAGCAATGGTCATAGCATTGATTTGGCGCTTCAAACCAGTCAGTTCTTCTACTACCGGTTTAAGAGCTGCTTCAACGTCCTCCGCCCGCTTTAGCAGAGTGGCTTTTTCAGTATCCCATCCTACCCGTTCACCTTTAAAGCTTTCTTTCAGCTATTCTATGGATGTTAAAGCGCTGGTCAGGTCTTCTTTAGCTTTGGAAGTTTCTGCTTGCTGAGACTTGCTATTCTCTTGAAGGTCGGTGATTTGAGACTCCTTTTTGCTCAGCTCAGCCTGCAAGAGACATTTAATGCGTTGGTAGTGCATATTAAAAGTCCCAAGCACATAACAAGTTATACACTTGGCACTTGGGGGCTAATGCATATTGCTTTTTATCAACCGTCACTTTAAGTCCCAAGCACATAACAAGTTATACACTTGGCACTTGGGGGCTAATGCATATTTTCTCAAGTCGGATTTATGGATTTTTTATCCTCAATCAAATTACAAAGATGATTATCACGAATTTTGGAAGCTTTATGACAGAAAGGTGCCGGTTCATCTTAAAAGTATAAACCGGCCCTTGGGGGCTACGCAGGCAAAGTTGAAGTATTATAAAGTCCCGATTTACATTGATATGGTAAACCGTTATGTAAAGTGATATTACAAATTGAACACAAGAGGGAAATATTTATGTAAAGTGATATTTACCGCATACGGTTCCTTCATCAGGCCCACTAAACCGGCTTCATAGTCGCAGCTTGTGTACAGGCGGTTTAAGAATCCAGAATGAATATCTTGGGCATTCAGGTGGGCATAGCTTGATAAATCTGTCTTTCACTTGCCCTTGCCCATAGCAGAAAGTTCTTCCTTAGCACTATGCTTTGATAAAGCGACAGGATTGCCAGGGGTGGTGTGGCCGATGCCAGGAATCATAATATCGTCTGTATTATCATTAGCAGCTTTCACCGGACTCGATGGTTTATCAGCTGTTTTTGCTGGGCTTGGCGGATCAGCAGCATGAATTATCGGATCTGTCTCCACTGGCTCAACAAAAGTATCCTGAACTGGAGGTACCGGATCGTCCAAGATAGCATCAGCATTTGGGCCCAGTGGTTCTGGGGTCCTCTCCGGTTCAGTGGCCGGGTTATCATCAGACGGTTTATCTACTTTGGCCTTCTTTCTGGGTCTGGCTTTGGCACTGAAAGAAGCAGATATAAAGGTTAGTACAATAAACAGGTATAAGACATAAAGGATGAAATTTTATATGCTCACCCAGGAACAGTCTTGAGAGGAGGGAGTTGTGTGGCTGTTGACTCGCCAGACAATGAATGAGGAGTTCCCTGATAATTTGAATTGGACGTATTAAGAGGTTGTCGGAAATAACCCGCCTTGGGATAAGAAGTATCAGAAATATATGAGACCTCGGATCGGCGTTTCCGGACGGGAGTGTTCGGTAAACCGGCTGAGGTAACTACTTGGCCGATGTGCCGGGTTGTGCGGCGAGCTTCATGTTGCTGCTTCTTCAAAAGAAAGTTTGGGTCCAAGTGAGCTAGGGGTGAGAAAATCTTACTTTCCGGTTTGCTTGACGGATTTTCTGTGTTGGCAGAGGATCTGAACCGGAGGAAAGAGTAATTACCTCTACATCATCAGCTTGGCTGCCTTCAGCGTCATCCTGATAATAGTCATTGTCAATGAGGTGTATGAAAAAAGAACCAAGGGAGTCAAGTTCTACCTCTGATTCCGGATTATCCAGATCATCATCAACATTTGGTTCAGAGGATTCAGCGGTTCTCTTCTTGGCAGGTTTTTTTATAACCTTAGTCTTGGGGCGAGGTGTCTTTGCAGGTTTATCCTGTGGTTTCTTCTTCCAGAACGGATCATCACCCTGTCAAAGATGGACAAAATTTTGAGGGAATATTTAAAAGGATCGGGCTACAACAAAAAGTTATATGATTCTTACAGTTGGCGGTTTATTGGAAGCGCAGAAAGGACTTAGCCCTGTCTTGCTGCAGACAGCCTCCGGTTCATTCAATATTTTCTTGACAGCTTCAGTAACTTCAGCTTCTGTTAGTTGAATGTCAATATGCCGTTGAGGGTCTTTCAAGTTCCCTGTGTACTCGCACATTAAACCGGGGCGTCGGCTTAAAGGCAGAATACTCCAGGAGATCCATCAATGGACAAAATCAACACATGTTAAACCGTTCGCAATGAAGGCCTGAAGCTTTGAAAGTTGTGGTGCATACTTGGATCGTTCTTTGGCGTTAAGTCATTGGGGAAATGGATGTGTGTTGGTAAGCCGGTGAGGACGATAACCTGGCAGTGGATTTTCATCAATTGGAGACGTGTCTCGGCAATAAAACCAAGTCCGATTCCAGTCCTTGCGGTGACTATGATGCTTGGCATGAGGGAAGCTGACATCTTTCCTCTTCTGGATGGCCATCCCGCCAAGTTCAGTATTGGGTCCATCTGTAAACTCTGTACGGCAGTTCAAATAGAAGAAATCCCTAAACAGTTGAACTGTGGGCTCCTCTTGCAGATAAGCCTCGCAAAATAGTTGAAAATTGCAAACATTGGACACAGAGTTTGGTCCAATATCTTGAGGATGGATTTGGAATCTAGCAAGCACATCATGGAAAAAAATTGATCCGGGAGGGCCAAACCCTTGACCCAAATGATCAACGAACACGACTACTTCTCCATCCTTGGGCTCAGGAGGATTTTCTGGACCAGGGGCCCTCCAGTGGATGACTTCCTTCTTTGCTAAAGCGCCGGTGGCGACACATCTGTTTAGTTGCTCTTCAGTAACCCGGGAAGGGACCCAGTTACAAGCATAAAATTGTTTGGCCATTTCGATGAAAAGCTGGAAAAAGATTAATGCCGGTTTATGATTTATGACTGATAGGTATAATGCGTCACAAGATCAAAGGAAAAGACGTTGAGGCATATACACATGTTAAACCGGAGTCTGACATTGGAAGGGTTACAAAGATAAACAAATCGGTGGTTTAAGAGGGGACTAATGGTTCCTGCCGGATTATCATTTTCTAAAAGCTAAACCGCCTATGCTGGTAAGGAAGGTACAGATCTGAAATAACTAAGTGATGGAGAAACAGTTTCCACAAATTGGTATTACAAATCTGGATCTATCATGTGTCAGAAAATGGAAAATTATTCAGGGTTAAATATTCTGGTACTTGAACAGTTGAAGGATCTAGATGGGATTTTTCTTCTATAGAGAGATGTACTAATGGAAAAGGACTACAAATATCACTAAACGGAGGAAAAAAGTTAAGGTTTGAATCTAAGAGCCATGGGACAATGATGAACACCGAAAAACTCTGATGAACACTGAAACCCTAATGGCAGATCTAGGGTGGAAGGAAAGAGGACTTACCAGTGTCACGGGAGCAGCGGAGAGGTGCCGCGTTTTCTCTGGTTCGATCAGGGTGATGCAGCGGCTGTTGTCGGGGCAGAAGCGAAGGTCGACGGTGGCGGCAGACCTCGAGCGCTAGGCCGACGCGAGGAAGGGGACGATACGAAGAGGCACGAGGGGGACACATGAAAATGACCATCGGCCTTATTTATAAGGCGAAAGGATAAGCGACAGGTGCGAAAATCGAGGAGCCCAAATATTAAATATGTGACAGAGCTGTCACCTCGATTGTCGAAGGCTCATTAGTGAAGGTCCGGTATATACAATTTTTCATAACAGGTGATGTCATGGCAGTTTATTATAATCCTGGAAGATGACGTCATGGCGGATTACCATATTTACGTGAAGGTACTGAAGGAGGAATTTTTCTTAAGTGTTGAAGATTGATATGAACAGGTTCAAATCAATCTGGGGCCTAATGTTGGGGATATTACTACTGAGTATAAACCGGCCAGGAGGGGCCGGGTTATACCCATAACAAGTTATTCATATGGAAGCCCATGAAGACAAAGGAAGATGTCGCTTTATGGAGCAGATCTAACATGAAGGCCCAGGGCCCAACGGCGGATTAGGGCCCGTAGACATAAACCTCCATATGATATGTAACTTGTATTGTAAGATAGGAAAGGGTAGAAACCGAGCCGGACACGCTTATGAGCCGGCCGGGACTCTACGCACCGCCGGGCGTCAACCTGTGTATATAAAGGGACGACCCGGCGGCGGTTTAGGGACAGAAAACAACAACTCGAGAGCCAGGCATAGCGGATTCGCTCCCTGGTCATCAAAACCCTAGCAATTCCACATCAACTGGATTAGGCCTTTACCTTCACCGCAAGGGGCCGAACCAGTATAAAATCCTTGCGTCATTTGTCCCGCTTTAACCCCTTGAAGCTAATCCGTCGCGATGGCTCCAGGACTAAGTCCTCACACAAGGACATCTGCCGTGACAAAACCACGACATGACTCGTACTTTATCATTGACCAGCCGTTCCAAGTGGAGGTCACTGATGACTTGTCATCACCGACCTTTTTAGTGACTGATCAATGTTGACGTTTTAATTAAATATTCGCTAATGCATAGAAATGTTCTAAATGACTTAAATAGCGGTTTGGCGCATCGCGGTCACAACATAATCTATCAAAACCGAGCGTATGTACGTGTTGCACATAGTATATAAGAATATTTGGGTAGTATATGAAGGAAATATGCCCTAGAGGCAATAATAAAGTTGTTATTTATATTTCCTTATATCATGATAAATGTTTATTATTCATGCTAGAATTGTATTAACCGGAAACTTAGTACATGTGTGGATACATAGACAAAATACCGTGTCCCTAGTAAGCCTCTACTAGACTAGCTCGATCATCAAAGATGGTTAAGTTTCCTAACCATAGACATGTGTTGTCATTTGATGAACGGGATCACATCATTAGGAGAATGATGTGATGGACAAGACCCATCTGTTAGCTTAGCATGTTGATCGTTCAGTTTCATTGCTATTGCTTTCTTCATGTCATATACATATTCCTTTGACTATGAGATTATGCAACTCCCGGATACCGGAGGAATACCTCGTGTGCTATCAAACGTCACAACATAACTGAGTGATTATAAAGATGCTCTACAGGTATCTCCGAAGGTGTTTTTTTGGGTGGCATAGATCGAGATTAGGATTTGTCACTCCGAGTATCGGAGAGGTATCTCTGGGCCCTCTCGGTAATGCACATCACTATAAGCCTTGCAAGTAATGTGAGTAATGAGCTAGTTACGGGATGATGCATTACGGAACAAGTAAAGAGACTTGCCGGTAATGAGCTTTGAGGTGGTTTCATGCCCTACAAACAATTCCTATCTTTTGTTCTCCGCTAATAGGAACTCGGGAGTGATTCTTTCTTACACTTTGAGGGATAATCATATGATCCAACTATGTTAGCAATGTTGAGAGATTGCACTAGTGAAAGTACTGACCCTAGGCCTTGTTTTTAAGCATTGAAACACCGTTTTTGTGCCCGTTTACTAATTGCTACCTTGCTTTTTTATGTGTTCATATTATAAAAATATATTTCTACCATCCATATTACACTTTTATCACCATCTCTTCGCCGAACTAGTGCACCTATACAATTTGCCATTGTATTGGGTGTGTTGAGGACACAAGAGATTTCTTGTATTTGGTTGCAGGGTCGTTTGAGAGAGACCATCTTCATCCTACACCTCTCACTGATAGATAAACCTTAGGTCATCCACTTGAGGGAAAATTTCTACTGTCCTACAAAACTCTGCGCTTGGAGGCCCAACACGTGTCTACAAGAATAAAGTTGCATAGTACACACCAAGCTCTTTTCTGGCGCCGTTCTCGGGGAGGTGAGTGCTTGAAGGTCTATCTTTAGATCTTGCAATCGAATCTTTTAGTTTCTTGTTTTATCACTAGTTTGGTTCGTAAAAGAAAACTCCATAAAAAATGGAATTGAGGTTGCATCATATTATTGATCATCTTTATAATATCTTTCTTGAAAATGATGGAAAGGAAAATTGTGCTCAATTGATAGAAGAAGAATTCAATAAAATGTTTGGCATAAATGATGAGCATGATTGCAATGTTGCTAGTATTAATTCTTTGAATATCCATGATGCTAGTGATATGCAAAGCCATAAGCTTGGGGATGCTATGTTTGATGAAGATGATATTTTTTGTCCCCCAAGTTTTGATGAGAAAATTTATTATGATGAAAGCATGCCTCCTATTTATGATGATTATATTGATGAAAGTGGGTTTGGAAGAGTTTCAACTCTAGGTACTAATGATCCCACTATTTTGGAGGGTGTTGAATCTTATTTCAATAATTATGAAAGTGGATTTCGAGAGGTCATGACTTTATTTAGTGATGAATCCACCATGTTGGATGAGGCTTCAGTTGACTATGATAACAAAGTTGCTATCTATGATGATTATGGTGATGACATGTATGCTATAAAGAATAATGATAACGATGAAACTTGTCATCATTATTTTAATTTTCACTCTCATGATAGTTATTTTGGGGAGTTTGCTCCCACTACTATTCATGAGAATAAATTTGCTTATGGGGAGAGTAATAACTATAATATGCTTGTGGATCATGAAAAGAATGATTTATGTGATAGTTATATTGTTGAATTAATTCATGATGCTGCTGAAAATTATTATGAGAGAGGAACATATGCTTTTACATATTGCAATAATATCAAGTTTCCTCTCTATGTGTTGAAAATCTTGAAGTTATACTTGTTTTGCCTTCCTATGATAGTTGATTCTTGTTCCCATAAGTTGTTTGCTCACAAAATCCCTATGCATAGGAAGTGGGTTAGACTTAAATGTGCTAGTCGTATGCTTCATGATGCTCTCTTCGTGTTTCAATTCTTATCTTTTATGTGAGCATCATTGAAATCATCATGCCTAGCTAAAAGGCATTAAAGAAAAGCGCTTGTTGGGGACAATCCAACACTTTTACCTACTGTTTTTGTGTGTTCACATGATTATGCTACTGTATTTATCATGTTTTATTGCTTTGTTTCAATAAAGTGCCAAGTAAAGCCTTTGGGATCATGTTGGGTGATAGTTGATTTGACCCTGCTGAAAAACAGAAACTTTTGCGCTCACGAAAATAGGTCTCATTTTTAACAGAAGAGTGCTTTTGAGTTGATTCTTTTTGCAGAAGTTTAATATAAAAATTTCTCACGTGGTTCTAAGTTTTTCATAATTTTTGGAGTTGAATAAATATGATAGTTATCTAGATCATTACAGACTGTTCTGTTTTTGACAGATTCTGTTTGCAATGCATAGTTTGCCTGCTTTCTAGTTTCTATGGCTTATATTGCTCAATATAAATTGTGGAAATGATATGCTACAGTAGGAATTGTGTGGAAACAATTATGAATCTTGTATTTGACAGTACCAAAGTGAAATGGTTTGCTCTTTATCATACTAACCTATCTCATGAAGTTCCGTTAAGTTTTGTGTGATTGAAGTTTTCAAGTTTTGGGTGAGATATCGATATGAGGAGAATAAGGAGTGGCAAGACCCTAGGCTTGGGGATGCCCTAGGCACCCCAAGGTAACATTCAAGTAAGATCCAAGCAACTAAGCTTGGGGATGCCCCGGAAGGCATCCCCTCTTTCGTCTTCAACATTATATGTAACCTCACTTGGAGCTATTTTCATTCGTCACATCATATGTGTTTTGCTTGGAGCGTCAATTTATTTTGTTAGGATTTGATTTCTGTTATTTATAATAATGTTTTACATATTTTATTTCAATAAAAGTGGCATTGATAACCTTTGCCATGCTTATTTTGCAACTCTACTTGTTCCTGTTTGAAAACAGAAAGTTTATCGATGTTGCAAAAACTCCCCAGAAAAGTCATAATGTGATAAAATGTTGAAACTTTTTGCATAATAAGCTCTGATAAATTTTCTACCGTGTGGTAGAATTTCATAATGTTTGGAGTTAGGGAAGTATTGATACTCTTGCACTCTTTACAGACTGTACTGTTTTGGCAGATTGTTGTTATGTTTGCATTGTTTGCATATGTTTGCTTGTTTAATGATTCTATTTGAGGATAGGAGCGTTAAATATGCAGAGGCATTTAGTATGCAATGTTCAATAATAATTTTAGTGATTTGCTACAGTAGAGAATGATAAGGTTTTTGCATTGGTTTATACTAACTTATCTCACGAGTTCTTGTTGAGTTTTGTGTGGATGAAGCTTTTGAGATTTAGGAAAACCGTGATATGAGAGGAATTAAGGAGACACAAAAGCTCAAGCTTGGGGATTCCCAAGGCACCCCAAGATATTATTTAGAGAAGTCTCAAGCATCTAAGCTTAGGTATGCCCCGGTAGGCATCCCACCTTTCTTCATCAACAATTATCGGTTAGTATCGGTTGAGCCTAAGTTTTTGCTTCTTCACATGAGTTGTGCTATCCTTGGAATGTCATTTTATTTTCTTCTTACTTTCTGTTTTAATAAAATACTTAGATCTGAAAGTTTTAAATAAGAGATAGTCCTCACATAGCTATCTATTTACTTAACTACTCATTTGATCTTATATCTTTTTGGAGTAGCTTGTCATTTACTCTTGTGCTTCACTTATATCCTATGAGTAAATTGTTGAATGAATTGAATATCATGAAGTTGAAATTATACCATGCCTAGTGGTAGCTTCACATTGGGTTTATAAAGTGAAATCTTTTGAGGCTTGACAATCACAATATTGGTCATACAAGCAATTCACGAATAATTAGTATAAGGAAGAGAACTTTCACATGCAAATACACTATCGTGGAAATCTTTTGTGATTGTGAGCCCCGGCCCCATCAAAATATTATATGCCAAAATTGTTGACATTGGACAAGGAAGACAACATAATGATTTATGTTTGTTCATATTCACATAGAAGTTATATTGTCATAGATCCTTCAACATGTGGTGCTTGCCCCCTATCTTTTCTAGCCAAAAATTCCGCACTAAGTAGAGATACTACTTGTGCATCCAAAAACCCTTAAACCCAAATCTTTTTCAAGTGTCCACCATACCTACCTAGGGATTGAGCAATATCCCTCAAGTAAGTTGTCATCGGTGCAAAAAGGCAATAAAAATTGCTTCTAAAAGTGTGAGATTGTTTAGTGTAAGAGAATATTGAGCGTTGCACGAACTTGGATGAAAAAGAATAAAAGCGACATACTGCATAATAAAGGTTGTCATCTTAAGGGGCAATGTAACGTGGCGTTCTTTTGCACAAAGGGATTGAGCATACAAACAAATAAGCACATGGCAACCTCTGCTTCCCTCTGCGAAGGGCCTATCTTTTACTTTTCAATATTTACTTTTATGCAAAGAGTCAAAGTTTTTCTCTCTATTCCTTTTTATTTTTCTCTTTTGGAAAGCATCATGTGGTGAGGAAAGATCTAGGCACATATGTCCAGTTGAATATGGGCAGCATGAGTTATTATTGTTGACATCACCTTGAGGTGAATACGTTGGGAGGCAGAACAATAAGCCCCTCTCTTTCTATGTGTCTGGTTAAAACGTTTTGCTCATGTGTACGTGGTGAGTGTTAGCAATCATAGAAGACTATATGATAGTTGAGTATGTGGAGCTCTTACTTAAACTCTGTTGAATAAGTTGAATTGCAATTGCTTGGTGACTAAGAACATAGGTTGTTGAGTTTCAAGAGAATTCATTGTTTGAACCTTAACATGTGAAGTGGTTGCTACTATAACATGAGAAATTTTATAAGAAAGAATTGTTGTTATGATGCTAGGAAAAGTGATTGAAATTATCATTGATCAAAATTATGCACTTTGCTAGCATTCACACTTCATTTTTGCTTGTTTTTACATCACATGAAATCAATACCAAACGGAGTCCAAACGCAACGAAACTCCACGGAGATTTTTTATGGGCCAGAAGACTCCCGATGGGCCAAAGCAGTACCTGGGGGGTTCCCCGAGGGGGGCACAACCCACCAGGGCGCGCCAGGCCCCCCTGGCGCGCCAAGGTGGGTTGTGCGCACCTCAGTGGCCTCCCGTACCCCTTCTTTGCACTATAAATGCCCAAATATTCTGATTACCCCTCGGGGTTAACCTAGATCAGAAGTTCCGCCGCCGCAAGGTCTCTGTATCCACCGAAAACCAATCTAGACCCTTTCTGGCACCCTGCCGGAGGGGGGGAATCATCTTCTGTGGCCATCTTCATCATCCCGGCGGCCACCACGATGAGGAAGGAGTAGTCAACCCTCGAGGCTGAGGGTTTGTACCAGTAGCTATGTGTTTAATCTCTCTCTCTCTCTTGTGATCTATATCATGGGCTTTGTTAATATAGTCAGATCATATGATGTTTCTCCCCTCTATATTCTTGTTGTGATGAATTGAATCTTTACCCTTTGAAGTTTTGTCTTGTTAGATTGAATATTGAGATATGAGAACACATGATATATGTCTTGCGGTGTGAACACTTGAGGTGACAATGAGGTATCATATTGATTCACTTGATATATGTTATGGCATTCAACTCGTGGATTCCTGCGGTGATATTGGGGTGATCTATGCATAGGGGTTGATGCACGTTTTTATTATCTTTTCTCTGATAGAAACTTTGGGGTCCCCTTGTAGTTCCTTGTGTGGATTGAGTATTATGAATATGATTTTTCTTTGGTCATATTCTAGTACGAACTCTAGGATAGATCGAAGGGAAAAATAGCTTTGTGTTATTTTAGTACGGACTCTTGAATAGAACGAACGGAAAGAATAGCTTTGAGGTGGTTTCATGCCCTTCAAACAATTCCTATCGTTTGTTCTTCGCTAATAGGAACTCGGGAGTGATTCTTTGTTACACTTTGAGGGATAATCATATGATGCAACTATGTTAGCATTGTTGAGAGGTTGCACTAGTGAAAGTACTGACCCTAGGCCTTATTTTTAAGCATTGAAACACCTTTTTTTGCTAGATTACTAAGTGCTACCTTGCTGTTTTTATTTATTCAGATTATAAAAATATATTTCTACCATCCATATTACACTTTTATCACCATCTCTCCGCCGAACTAGTGCACCTATACAATTTGCCATTGTATTGGGTGTGTTGGGGACATAAGAGATTTCTTGTATTTGGTTGCAGGGTCGTTTGAGAGAGACCATCTTCATCCTACACCTCTCACGGATTGATAAATCTTAGGTCATCCACTTGAGGGAAAATTGCTACTGTCCTACAAAACTCTGCGCTTGGAGGCCCAACACGTGTCTATAAGAATAAAGTTGCGTAGTAGACATCAAATAGTCATACTGCTTACTGTCGGTGTCAAAACCGGCGGATCTCGGGTAGGGGGTCCTGAACTGTGCGTGTAGGATCGATGGTAACAGGAGACGGGGGACACAATGTTTACCTAGGTTCGAGCCCTCTCTATGGAGGTAATTCCCTACTTCCTTCTTGATTGATCTTGATGAATATGAGTGTTACAAGAGTTGATCTACCACGAGATCGTAATTGCTAAACCCTAGAAGTCTAGCCTATTTGAATATGGTAATGAATCTGTCCTATCCGGACTATGCTCTCCGGTTTATATAGACACCGGAGAGATCTAGGGTTACATGAGGTTGGTTACGTAGGAAGAAATCTTCATAATAGGTCGCCTAGCTTTCCTTCCACGCCAAGTAGAGTACGATCCGGACACGGATATTGTCTTCGGCCTTCGTATATTCACAGCCCATCAGTCCGGCCCATGGATAACAGACCGGACGCCCGAGGACCCCTTAGTCCAGGACTTCCTCAGTAGCCTCTGAACCTGGCTTCAATGACGAGGAGTCCGGCGCGCAGATTGTCTTCGGCATTGCAAGGCGGGTTCCCCTCCTTCCGAACTCCAACATAGTCTTCGGACGTGATGATTGTATCTGGACCTGTTACACACCATGCACAACCGCAGAGAGAATATATATATTTCACACGAGTTCTATCCGCTGACAACTTCCTGCAACGTGATATCACGCCCGTCCGGTCATAATTTCGAACCATTTTTCTTCTACCATCCCACGTTTCAGAATGCGGTTGCTACTGGCACGTCTTGTCGAAGCAGAGATCATGTCCCCCTATTGTGGGATTCTCATCAATGCGGGCATGGGTAACCCAACCGTGCCGTTTACACGGCCCTTGGGAATAGGCGAGTTTAAGGCGAGTAGGGAGGCGTTTGACATTCGTGGCCTCTATAAGAGGGTAAGGACTCCTTCTTCCACCCACGCCCTTTCTCTTCCTCAGCCCTTCCGTCCGTGAGCTCCAGCTCCCAAGCCTTAGCTTCTCTCTCATTCGAGAAAATACTCCAAAGATGTCCGGATCCGGAGCTGGAGGTAAGTGGATGGCCTCTTCCGTCAAGAATAAGGACATCAAGGAGCTCCGGGAGGCCGGATATCTGGCCAAAGAGATCGCTCATCGACTCCCAGCCAAGGGACAGATCGTCCCCACTCCCGAGCCCCACGAGAGGGTTGTGTTCCTTGCACATTTCGTCTGCGGGCTTGGGTTGATGTTTTACTATGGGCTGGATTTTCATGACCTAGCCCCCAACTTCATCCTCAACATTTCGGCGTTTATCGTCCTTTGTGAGGCTTTTCTCCGCATCTCGCCTCACTTCGGCCTGTGGCTGAAGACCTTCAATGTGAGGCCGAAAGTTGTGCGCGGCCAGCAAGCAGAATGCGGAGGCACTATGGTGGGCAAGATGCCCAATGTCACCTGGCCCGAAGGTTCGTTTGCGGAGACGGTGAAGGGGTGGCAATCGGGGTGGTTCTACATCACCGAGCCGCGTGGTGCTGACTGGTTGGCGGCCCCCGAATTCCGATCCGGAATCCCAATGCGGCTCACCTCCTGGCAAGAGAGGGGCCTAACCTGGTGTCCCTCGGACGAGCTGACTGGGCTCCAGACGTGCATCTAGAACATGATAGAAAGGAAAATCAAGCTCGTCAACGTGGTCCAGGTCATGCTTGTTCATCGGGTCCTTCCGTGCCAACGCCGATCTTGTAATTTGTGGGAGTTCGAGCCGGCCAAGCACCAGACGCTACTGGAGCTCTTCTGCATGACGCACGAAGAAATCTGGAAGGTGCTCTTCAAGGCCGGCGAGACGCCACCGCCTACGATAGAAGACCGCGGGCTTAGTTTAAAGCGCCAGCCCAACCCGGTCAGTTCCTTTAATGTTTTCAAGGAGCATCCCCTACTAGCATATTTTGAGAGGAAATTTAAGCTTCCTTCCCCTATTTTCAGGCCTGGATTAAGTTGGCCGAGGAGATTAACTGTCTGGCTCCGCTGCCTGAGGACCAAGAATTTCCATTATTGGAGAAGATGTTGTTCCCTGCACCTTATGAGGTGCCAGAGAAGACGGCTAAAAAGGCGGCCCAAGGGGCCAAGAAAGGCCTTCGCCAGAGAAGCACTCCGGACGAGACGTCCAAAAGCGAGACTTCCTCTTCGTCCACTGACGACGGCGATGAAGAGGAAGAAGAAAACGACTCCCCACCTGAAGCGGGGAGGAAGAAGAGAGCGGCCCCCACAAGCCCGAAGGCGGAAGCGCCTAAAAGGGTTAAAGGCTCCCTCACGGATAACTCTGCGTGGAACATCAACAGCAGACCGGAACGACCTCGCCGGACCAAGCCTCGGGCCACTTCGTAAGTACTAGAATTCACAAAAGTCTAGCCTTCCTGGTTTGTAATATTGACATATTGTAGAGTTTTGTCATTGCAGTCCGGCGCGCGGTGACTCCCCGCGATCCTCGACAGAGGATTCGCTGGACACAGAGGAGATGGCTAGCATATCTTCGCCACCTGCTCATTCCGTCTCACCCAGGGGTGATGACGAGGTGGTGTCCAAAAAGGCCTTCCCAGGCCGGGGGGTCCGGAGATCATCGGGGTGACGCCCCAGGATGACTCCTCGGACGCCGGACACACGGGGGAAAAAGCCCCCATGGAGACTGATACGTCTCCAACGTATCTATAATTTTTTATTGTTCCATGCTATATTATATTCTGTTTCGGACATTATTGGGCTTTATTATACACTTTTATATTATTTTTGGGACTAACCTATTAACCGGAGGCCCAGCCCAAAATTGTTGTTTTTGCCTATTTCAGAGTGTCGCAGAAAAAGAATATCAAACGGAGTCCAAATGGAATGAAACCTTCAGGAACGTGATTTTCGGAACAAACGTGATCCAGAGGACTTGGACCCTACGTCAAGCCATCAACCATGAGGGCACGAGGTAGGGGGGCGCGCCTACCCCCCCCCCCCAGGGCGCGCCCTCCACCCTCGTGGGCCCCCTGTTGCTCCACCGACGTACTCCTTCCTCCTATATATACCTACGTACCCCCAAACTACCAGATACGGAGCCAAAAACTTAATTCCACAGCCGCAACCTTCTGTACCCATGAGATCCCATCTTGGGGCCTGTTCCGGAGCTCCGCCGGAGGTGGCATCGATCACAGAGGGCTTTTACATCAACACCATAGCCTCTTCGATGATGTGTGAGTAGTTTACCTCAGACCTTCGGGTCCATAGTTATTAGCTAGATGGCTTCTTCTCTCTTTTTTTATCTCAATACAATGTTCTCCCCCTCTCTCGTGGAGATCTATTCGATGTAATCTTCTTTTGCGGTGTGTTTGTTGAGACCGATGAATTGTGGGTTTATGATCAAGTTTATCTATGAACAATATTTGAATCTTTTCTGAATTCTTTTATGTATGATTGGTTATCTTTGCAACTCTCTTCGAATTATTAGTTTGTTTTGGCCTACTAGATTGATCTTTCTTGCAATGGGAGAAGTGCTTAGCTTTGGGTTCAATCTTGCGGTGTCCTTTCCCAGTGACAGTAGGGGCAGCAAGACACGTATTGTATTGTTGACATCGAGGATAACAAGATGGGGTTTATATCATATTGCATGAGTTTATCCCTCTACATCATGTCATCTTGCTTAAAGCGTTACTCTGTTCTTATGAACTTAATACTCTAGATGCATGCTGGATAGCGGTCGATGTGTGGAGTAATAGTAGTAGATGCAGGCAGGAGTCGGTCTACTTGTCTCGGACGTGATGCCTATATACATGATCATACCTAGATATTCTCATAACTATGCTCAATTCTGTCAATTGCTCAACAGTAATTTGTTCACCCACCATAATACGTATGCTCTTGAGAGAAGCCACTAGTGAAACCTATGGCCCCCGGGTCTATTTTCCATCATTTTAATCTCCCGAAAACAAGCTATTTCTGGCGCCGTTTATATTTTGTTTTCTTTACTTTGCATCTTTATCATAAAAAATTACCAAAAATATTATCTTATCATATCTATCAGATCTCACTCTCGTAAGTGGCCGTGTAGGGATTGACAACCCCTTATCGCGTTGGTTGCGATGATTTATTTGTTTGTGTAGGTGCGAGGGACTCGTGCATGGCCTCCTACTGGATTGATACCTTGGTTCTCAAAAACTGAGGGAAATACTTACGCTACTTTGCTGCATCACCCTTTCCTCTTCAAGGGAAAACCAACGCAGTGCTCAAGAGGTAGCAAGAAGGATTTCAGGCGCCGTTGTCGGGGATTCTACGCAAAAGTCAACATACCAAGTACCCATCACAAACCCTTATCTCCCGCATTACATTATTTGCCATTTCCCTCTCGTTTTCCTCTCCCCCACTTCACCCTTGCCGTTTTATTCGCTCTCTCTCTCTCTCTTTTCCCTTTTGCCTACCTGTTTCTTTTTGCTCCGCGCACTTTCTGCCGTTATGTCTGAAACTGGGGAAATTATTGTCGATAAGGATACTAATAATATCATGGAAAATTCGGATGCTCCTGCTAAAGAATCCCCTACCTTACATACAAAAAAATTCTGAATTGGTAGTGGTAACATTATTGGAAAAGGAGTTATCCAGGATTTCTTTACTTGTGCCGGTGCTTTGCCTTCTATGGGTAGTTCTATTCTTCATAGAACTAGTAGTCTTGCGGACGCTATCTCCATGCTTGTAGTTGAACTTCAAAGACAATTTATGCACATGCATCCCTGCATACAGAGGATTTTCCTAGAATTTTCTAACATTGAGCATTCTTCTGTTAAGCGTGCCGCTACTATCTTTTTGGCTCATGAGTTCAGATTTATTATAAAGGAGGCCAAAGAAATCTTTGTGCATTATAGGGTGGACGCTGGACGTCCTCCCATAGAAACTATCTTATTTGATCAAGAGGAAATAATGCGTTTTCAATCTCTAGATTATGTTGCTTTTAATGAAAACCTTAGAAAACAGGTTCCTACCAATATTCTAGTTGATAGAATTTCTGAAATTAATGATGATTTTGCTATTCGAAATAATGAGCTAGGATATTCTCTCGAATATAGGCTCACCAAGTTCTGTCAAAAGAATGCCTATAATGATGAATTGGTTGTGCAATATGAAGGGCCGAAGGAGGAACCTATACCTTCTATGGTTGATCTTGGGGATTTTTGTCCCATTAAATTTACCCTTTTGATTACTTTTGCTTGCCAAAAAGAAAGCTTGCTGCCGAACGTAGAGAGTATGAAATGAGTTTTAATGATCTATCTTATTACTGTGGCAGTACCTAGATCTATCCTTGCTTTTATGCCTAGCTAGGGGCGTTAAACGATAGCGCTTGTTGGGAGGCAACCCAATTTTATTTTTAGTTTTTTTGCTTTTTTCTTCTATTTAGGAATAATATTTGATCTAGCCTCTGGTTAGATGTGTTTTTATGTTTTAATTAGTGTTTGTGCCAAGTTAAACCTATAGGATCTTCTTGGATGATAGTTATTTGATCTTGCAGAAAATTCCAGAAACTTTCTGTTCATGAAAATAATTGTTAAAAATAACCAGAACGTGATAAAATATTGATTCAAATTGCTGATGATCAATAAACAAATTGTCTAGGTCTTCCTATTTTGGCTGAATTTTTGGAGTTCCAGAAGTTTGCCTTAGTTACAGATTACTACAGGCTGTTCTGTTTTTGACAGATTCTGTTTTTCGTGTGTTGTTTGCTTATTTTGATGAATCTATGGCTAGTAAAATAGTTTATAAACCATAGAGAAGTTTTAATACAGTAGGTTTAACACCAATATAAATAAATAATGAGTTCATTACAGTACCTTGAAGTGGTCTTTTGTTTTCTTTCGCTAACGGAGCTCACGAGATTTTCTGCTGAGTTTTGTGTTGTGAAGTTTTCAAGTTTTGGGTGAAAGATTTGATGGATTATGGAACAAGGAGTGGCAAGAGCCTAAGATTGGGGATGCCCATGGCACCCCAAGATAATCTAAGGACACCTAAAAGCCAAAGCTTGGGGATGCCCCGGAAGGCATCCCCTCTTTCATCCACTTCCATCGGTAACTTTACTTGGAGCTATATTTTTATTCACCACATGGTATGTGTTTTGCTTGGAGCGTCTTGTATTATTTGAGTCGTTATTTGTTAGTTTACCACAATCATCCTTGCTGTACACACATTTTGAGAGAGTCACACTTGATTCAAAATTTATTAGAATACTCTATGTGCTTCACTTATATTTTTTGAGCTATATAGTTTTTGCTCTAGTGTTTCACTTATATCTTTTAGAGCACAGTGGTAGATTTGTTTTATAGAAACTATTGATCTCTCGTGCTTCACTTATATTATTTTGAGAGTCTTAAAATAACATGGAAATTTTCTTTAATTAATATCATGAGAAATTTGATGCTTGATAATTTTTTTGAGATATAAAGGTAGTAATATCATAGTTGTGCTAGTTGAGTAATTGTGGAATTGAAAAATACATGTGTTGGAGTTTGTGATTCCCGTAGCATGCACGTATGGTGAACCGTTATGTAACGAAGTCGGAGCATGAAGTATTTGTTGATTGTCTTCCTTTGTGTGGCGGTCGGGATCGCGCGATGGTTAACTCCTACCAACCCTTCCCCTAGGAGCATGCGTAGTAGTACTTTGCTTCGAGGGATAATAATTTTTTGCAATAAGTATATGAGTTCTTTATGACTAATGTGAGTCCATGGATTATACGCACACTTACCTTTCCGCAATTTTCTAGCCTCTTCGGTACCGCGCATTGCCCTTTCTCACCTTGAGAGTTGGTGCAAACTTCGCCGGTGCATCCAAATCCCGTGATATGATATGCTCTATCACACATAAACCTCCTTATATCTTCCTCAAAACAGCCACCATAACTACCTATCATGGCATTTCCATAGCCATTCCGAGATACATTGCCATGCAACTTTCCACCGTTTCATTTATCATGACATACTCCATTATTGTCATATTGCTTTGCATGATCATGTAGTTGACATTGTATTTGTGGCAAAGCCACCGTTCATAATTCTTTCATACATGTCGCTCTTGATTCATTGCATATCCCGGTACACCGCCGGAGGAATTCATATAGAGTCATATTTTGTTCTAAGTATTGAGTTGTAATTCATGAGTTGTAAGTAAATAAAAGTGTGATGATCATCATTATTCGAGCATTGTCCCAAGTGAGGAAAGGATGATGGAGACTATGATTCCCCCACAAGTCGGCATGAGACTCCAGACTAAAAAAAAGAGGCCTAAAAAAAGAGAAAAGGCCCAAATAAAAAAATGATGAGAGGAAAAGAGAGAAGGGACAATGTTACTATCCTTTTACCACACTTGTGCTTCAAAGTAGCACTGTGATCTTCATAATAGAGAGTCTCTCATTTTGTCACTTTCATATACTTGTGGGAAATTTCATGATAGAACTTGGCTTGTATATTCCAATGATGGGCTTCCTCAAATGCCCGAGGTCTTCTTGAGCAAGCAAGTTGGATGCACACCCACTTAGTTTCTTTTTGAGCTTTCATACACTTATAGCTCTAGTGCATCCGTTGCATGTCAATCCCTACTCCTCGCATTAACATCAATTGATGGGAATCTCCATAGCCCGTTGATTAGCCTCGTTGATGTGAGACTTTCTCCTTTTTTGTCTTCCCACATAACCCCTACCATTATACCTTATTCCACCATAGTGCTATATCCATGGCTTGCGGTCATGTATTCCGTAAGAGTTGAAAAGGCTGAAGCGTGTTAAAAGTATGAACCAATTGCTTGGCCAAAACTGGGGTCGTACATGATATGAATATTTTGTGTGGGGAAGATGTAGCATAGCCAGACTATATGATTTTGTACGGATAACTTGCTTTGGCTATGTTATTTTGATAAGACATAATTGCTTAGTTAGTATGCTTGAAGTATTATTGTTTTTATATCAACATTAAACTTTTATCTTGAATCATATCAAATCTGAAAATTCATGCCACAATAAGAAGAATTATATTGAAATTATGCCAAGTAGCATTCCACATCAAAAATTCTGTTTTTATCATTTACCTACTCAAGGACGAGCGGGAATTAAGCTTGGGGATGCTTGATACGTCTCCAACGTATCTATAATTTTGCACATTATTGGGCTTTATTATACACATTTATATTATTTTTGGGACTAACCTATTAACTGGAGACCCAGCCCAGAATTGCTGTTTTTTGCCTATTTCAGAGTTTCACAGAAAAAGAATATCAAACGGAGTCCAAATGGAATGAAACCTGCGAGAACGTGATTTTCGGAACGAACGTGATCCAGAGGACTTGGACCCTACGTCAACACATCAACCAGGAGGGCACGAGGTAGGGGGGCGCGCCTACCCCCCCAGGGCGCGCCCTCCACCCTCGTGGGTCCCTTGTTGCTCCACCGACGTACTCCTTCCTCCTATATATACCTACGTACCCCCAAACTACCAGATTCGTAGCCAAAAACCTAATTCCTCCGCCGCAACCTTCTGTACCCGTGAGATCCCATCTTGGGGCCTGTTCCGGAGCTCCACCAGAGGGGGCATCGATCACGGAGGGCTTCTACATCAACACGATAGCCTCTCCGATGATGTGTGAGTAGTTTACCTCAGACCTTCGGGTCCATAGTTATTAGCTAGATGGCTTCTTCTCTCTTTTTGGATCTCAATACAATGTTCTCCCCTCTCTCGTGGAGATCTATTCGATGTAATCTTCTTTTGCGGTGTGTTTGTTGAGACCGATGAATTGTGGGTTTATGATCAAGTTTATCTATGAACAATATTTGAATCTTTTCTGAATTCTTTTATGTATGATTGGTTATCTTTGCAACTCTCTTCGAATTATCAGTTTGGTTTGGCCTACTAGATTGATCTTTCTTGCAATGGGAGAAGTGCTTAGCTTTGGGTTCAATCTTGCGGTGTCCTTTCCCAGTGAGATTAGGGGCAGCAAGGCACGTATTGTATTGTTGCCATCGAGGATAACAAGATGGGGTTTATATCATATTGCATGAGTTTATCCCTCTACATCATGTCATCTTGCTTAAAGTGTTACTCTGTTCTTATGAACTTAATACTCTAGATGCATGCTGGATAGCGGTCGATGTGTGGAGTAATAGTAGTAGATGCAGGCAGGAGTCGGTCTACTTGTCTCGGACGTGATGCCTATATACATGATCATACCTAGATATTCTCATAACTATGCTCAATTTTTTCAATTGCTCAACAGTAATTTGTTCACCCACCGTAATACTTATGCTCTTGAGAGAAGCCACTAGTGAAACCTATGGCCCCCGGGTCTATTTTCCATCATATTAATCTCTCGACAACAAGCTATTTCTGGCGCCATTTTTATTTTGTTTTCTTTACTTTGCATCTTTATCATAAAAAATACCAAAAATATTATCTTATCATATCTATCAGATCTCACTCTCGTAAGTGACCGTGTAGGGATTGACAACCCCTTATCGCGTTGGTTGCGAGGATTTATTTGTTTGTGTAGGTGCGAGGGACTCGTGCGTGGCCTCCTACTGGATTGATACCTTGGTTCTCAAAAACTGAGGGAAATACTTATGCTACTTTGCTGCATCACCCTTTCCTCTTCAAGGGAAAACCAACGCAGAGACTGGTGACGGGGTCTGAGTTCCCTTCAGACCTCAGCCGGATACCATTCTGGAAATCTATACGGCTCTGGGGTCCAGCGAACGGCATTCCCCCCAAGGAGGGAGCGTGCCTGTTCCACCGGTGACCTCTGTCCAACCAGAGGCACCGGATAATCTGCTGGAGGCGCTGCGAGGCGCCTCTATCGTGGATGAACATCGTGTCCTTATGGACACGGTAATAGAGAAGGTTCAGTTCGCTAAAAGCGGACTGACCGAAGCCTGCACTAGCCTTCTAACAGGCTTTGAGGTAAGTAATGTGATTATAGGAAAAATATCACAGTATAGACAGTAGACCCTGATACTCTGTTTGGTGTTCGGGAAGAAAAGCCTAAAAGAGGATCAAAAAATCGCAGGAGTCTAACATGAGTTGTCTATGTGAATAAGCAGGTATCGCTGCAGGCTGCCACTGCTCATGCTGCGGAGGTCTCCGGACTGAAGCAGAAATTGGAGCGGGTCGAGGAGGAGCTCAGCCGCGTGAAGAAGCAGTTGGAGGATAGCCAAGGTATGCAGTAACCCGTGGGTACATTTCGAAAAAAAGAATAGTCCGACCGGACTGAATGTGTCATAAACTTTATTAGGGGCCACGACCGAGGTGGCAACCCTTAAGAAGGCGCTAGCCGAGGCTGAGGACAAAGCGGCCAAGGAACGCCCTTTGCGCGAGAAGCACGAGGCCCGGGTTGGTGAGGCGCAGCAACAGCTCCAGGGCGCGATAGAGAAATTTGAGTCCTTGGAGCGGGATTTTAAGGCGCAGGAGTCCGAATTGGCGAAGGCTCGCCAGAGCACGTAGGATGCACGAGCCAAAGCCCAGAGCGCCCTCCAGGAGATTCAAGTGGCCCAGAAAATGTTATGTAGTATAATGTTTATGATTTTAAATGTTACCTCCTGTGCGGTCGTTTATTAATCTGAGGGATGACCAGTCGTTGGCTTCTGCCCCCACGTAGATAGTACGGGGGTGTTCGGGATAAATCTAAACACTCTTTACTCCACATTCTGGTCCTTAAAGGAGGTGTTTAGCGCAGCGAACAAGGCAATCAGACTATGCGGCCTTTACCGCCCCCACTTAGCCATAGGAGTTTGACAATTAATAAAGTTGACGAAGCCCCTGGTGTTCGGAAGGCCGAATTAGGGGTGCTATACACGCCAAATAGGAAGAACCGATTCTTCGCAAGAAGCGGAAAAAATCTCCAACGATTTGGAACCTCACGAATAGCTGACCGGCTCGCGCCGCATCATCACAGTCTGTTTTCGGCTTTCTCTACTGACGTGCTCGTCCGGAAGAACCGGGACACAATCACAGTAGTTCTCCCTTTACTACCCTAGCCGATATAGCGGAACGTAAGGTAGTAAGCACAGGAGCCGGGCAACCCAACTATTGACCAAAGACATGATTCGGAGCCGATGCATATAATGCTATAAGTTCGGGGTGCCGAACTATACTGAAAAAGTGTTCGGACTTTTATTGCCGTGATGCGGGGTATAATGAAGCCCCTGGCGTACTAGTACGTACCATGATGTACGTGTGCAATGAGTAATAGATACTGAGGTGAGGAAACAGAAAGGATTAAGTAATGAGCTGACGCCACCATTTATTCACCGTTGTGATGTAGTCAGTACGTCGAGGCATACTTTGTACCAGTAATGTGATAAGCAAGTAAGGCTATTTAACATGTCGTAACCAAGGGTGAGCTGCATGCGGGTATGTAAAACAAGTATATTAATCGTTTATTAGAGACCACCTGGGGGTTCCCTTGTACGCCAGAGCTCGTTGCCTCCATGGTGTGTTCTGCAAACGGGTCGTCCGTATAGACCTTGAAAAATAAAAATAAAAACCCGTAAAAAGAAAAAGCAGGAGCGTGCGAATCCCAGGGTCTATCAAGCCGTACTGTGGATCGCGAGCAAGTTGTGCCTCCATCTGTACCCATGGGGTTTCGAGTGCGTAGTTTAAATGCGCGTGGTACTAACACCATTGCCTCGTCAGGGCTGGGACGGAGGCCAAATTGCTAGTTTGGCTTGTGACAAGCCGAGCTGTCCTGCTGCAGTGTAGTCCGGACCCTCTAAATCATGTCCAGGGGCTCGGCAGCCAGATTATAGTGCTGCTTGAGAAGGCCACTCTGTACTTCTGCTGCTAGGGCGGCGGTGTGCTCCTTTGTACGGAGGGAGCATTCCGTATTTCCGTTTACCGTAATGACGCCACGTGGACCGGGTTGATACGTCTCCAACGTATCTATAATTTATGAAGTATTCATGCTATTATATTATCCTTCTAGGATGTTTTATATGCATTTATATGCTATTTTATATGATTTTTGGGACTAACCTATTAACCTAGCCCAGTGCCAGTTTCTGTTTTTTTCCTTGTTTTTGAGTTTTACGGAAAAGGAATACCAAACGGAGTCCAATTGACGTGCCAATTTTTGATGATTTTTTCTGGACCAAAAGAAGCCCCCGGAGTAAAAGAGTTGGGCCAGGAGAGTCCCGGGCTGCCCACGAGGGTGGGGGCGTGCCCACCCCCTGGGCGTGGGCCCCTGCCTCGTGGACAACCCGGAGACCCCCCTGATGTGAGACCTACGCCAAAAAATCCTATAAATACTGAAACCTCCAGAAAATAACCTAGATCGGGAGTTCCGCCGCCGCAAGCCTCTGTAGCCACCAAACACTAATCGGGACCCTGTTCCGGCACCCTGCCGGAGGGGGGATCCCTCACTGGTGGCCATCTTCATCATCCCGGCGCTCTCCATTACGAGGAGGGAGTAGTTCACCCTCGGGGCTGAGGGTATGTACCAGTAGCTATGTGTTTGATCTCTCTCTCTCTCTCTCTCTCTCTCTCTCTCTCGTGTTCTTAATTCGGCACGATCTTGATGTATCACGAGCTTTGCTATTATAGTTTGATCTTATGATGTTTCTCCCCCTCTACTCTCTTGTAATGGATTGAGTTTTCCCTGTGAAGTTATCTTATCGGATTGAGTCTTTAAGGATTTGAGAACACTTGATGTATGTCTTGTCGTGCGTATCTGTGGTGACAATGGGATATCACGTGATCCACTTGATGTATGTTTTGGTGATCAACTTGCGGGTTCCGCCCATGAACCTATGCATAGGGGTTGGCACACGTTTTCATCTTGACTCTCCGGTAGAAACTTTGGGGCACTCTTTGAAGTACTTTGTGTTGGTTTGAATAGATGAATCTGAGATTGTGTGATGGATATCGTATAATCATACCCACGGATACTTGAGGTGACATTGGAGTATCTAGGTGACATTAGGGTTTTGGTTGATTTGTGTCTTAAGGTGTTATTCTAGTACGAACTCTATGATAGATCGAATGGAAAGAATAGCTTTGTGTTATTTTACTACGGACTCTTGAATAGATTGATCAGAAAGGATAACTTTGAGGTGGTTTCGTACCCTACAATAATCTCTTCGTTTGTTCACCGCTATTAGTGACTTTGGAGTGACTCTTTGTTGCATGTTGAGGGATAGTTATATGATCCAATTATGTTATTATTGTTGAGAGAACTTGCACTAGTGAAAGTATGAACCCTAGGCCTTGTTTCCTAGCATTGCAATACCGTTTGTGCTCAATTTTATCATTAGTTACCTTGCTGTTTTTATATTGTCAGATTACAAAAACCTATATCTACCATCCATATTGCACTTGTATCACCATCTCTTTGCCGAACTAGTGCACCTATACAATTTACCATTGTATTGGGTGTGTTGGGGACACAAGAGACTCTTTGTTATTTGGTTGCAGGGTTGCTTGAGAGAGACCATCTTCATCCTACGCCTCCCACGGATTGATAAACCTTAGGTCATCCACTTGAGGGAAATTTGCTACTGTCCTACAAACCTCTGCACTTGGAGGCCCAACAACGTCTACAAGGAGAAGGTTGTGTAGTAGACATCACGGGCATCTTGAGCTTGAGATAAGCATAATGCGGCACCGTGTTGAATCTAGCGAATGCGGTTCGTCCGAGCAGTGCGTGATAGCCACTGCGAAATGGGACGATATCGAAGATT
This sequence comes from Aegilops tauschii subsp. strangulata, assembly GCF_002575655.3. Taxonomy (NCBI): domain Eukaryota; kingdom Viridiplantae; phylum Streptophyta; class Magnoliopsida; order Poales; family Poaceae; genus Aegilops; species Aegilops tauschii. Next base: position 93,527,747 of record NC_053040.3, read on the forward strand.
AGTTCTTCGCTTCGGAAGTTATCCGGGGAACCGAACACTACCTCCAGCATTATTGAGCCCGTACAACGGGCCTCTACGCCTGGTATGAGTCCTTTAAAGGTAGTCTTCGTGAGCTTGACTCGTGAGGGGTCAATGCTCATTTTACGTACTGTATCCTGATAGAGCAGGTTGAGGCTGCTAGCACCGTCCATTAGGACTCGAGTCAGGTGAAATCCATCGATGATTGGGTCGAGGACCAGTGCGGCTGAACCGCCATGCCGGATGCTAGTCAGATGGTCTAGGCGGTCGAAGGTGATCGGGAATGATGACCACTGATTAAACTTCGGGGCGACGGGCTCTATCGCGTAGACGTCCCTGAGTGCGCATTTGCGCTCCTTTTTGGGGATATGTGTAGCGTATATCATGTTCACCGTTTTGACTTCACGGGAAAATTTCTTTTGCCCCCCCGGTGTTCGGCTGCCGGGGCTCTTCGTCATCATCCTCGCTCTGCGATTCCCCTTCTTTGTTTCTGCTATTTGCCTTGCTGGCTTGTTTAAAGACCCGGCAATCTCTGTTAGTATGGTTGGCCGGTTTGTCTGGGGTGCCATGTATTTGGCAAGGACGATCGAGTATGCGGTCCAAGCTGGATGGTTTTCCGCTGCTCCTTTTATAGGGCTTCTTTCGTTGGCCGGACTTGGAGGCACTGAATCCGGCATGAACTGTTGTGTCATCGGTGTTATCGCCATTGCTTCGGCGTTTGTTTCTGTTGCGCCGTAGCTTGCCGGCACTGTTTTTTAACCTCGGAGGGGCTTGTTTCGTTGGCCGTGTTTGTACTGCAAGCCAGCCAACTGTCCTCTCCCGCGCAAAAGCGGGTCATGAGTGCCGTGAGGGCTGCCATGGACCTCGGCTTTTCTAGGCTGAGATGGCGGGCGAGCCATTCGTCCCGGATGCTATGCTTAAAGGCCTCCAAGGCCTCGGCATCCGGGCAGTCAACGATCTGGTTCTTTTTTGTTAGGAACCTAGTCCAGAATTTCCTAGCTGATTCTCCGGGTTGTTGAACTATGTGGCTTAAATCATCGGCATCTGGTGGCCGGACATAGGTTCCTTGGAAGTTGTCTAGGAAAGCTTCTTCCAAGTCCTCCCAGCTGCCGATAAAATTTTCAGGCAGGCTGTTAAGCCAGTGCCGAGCTGGCCCTTTGAGCTTGAGTGAGAGGTATTTAATGGCGTGGAGGTCATCTCCTCGAGCCATATGAATATAGAGAATGAAATCCTCGATCCAGACTGTGGGATCGGTTGTGCCGTCGTATGATTCGATATTGACGGGCTTGAATCCCTCGGGGAATTCGTGATCCAGTACCTCGTCTGTGAAGCAGAGAGGGTGTGCGGCACCTCTGTACCGGGCCGTGTCGCAGCATAGCTCTGATGGAGTCCGTCTGCGGCATTCGGACCGGGCGTGGTTAGGTTTGTCACGTCCGAATAGGTAGCCGTCTTCGTGCCTCAAGGCACGTCCTCGCGATCCGTAGATCGATCTTGTATGTCCTGCTCTACTGTCTAGGGTCTGCCGGAGGTCATACGTGTGACCCCGAACTCTTCCGTCTTTATTTTTGCGGGGCGGTTGGGCAAGCTCCTGTTCGGCCTGAGTTGCCGCTTTATCCCGACCACGTGGTGGTCGTTCCGCATTACGCGAGGGAGATGTGTGCTCCGGTGCCTCCTCATCGAATTGAGGTAGCAGTCTGCATTTCGGGTAGCTCTTGGCTGGGCGCTTGAGGCCGTATTCTTCCGCTGTCAGGACGTCAGTCCATCTGTTGACGAGCAGATCTTGTTCAGCTTGAAGCTGCTGCTGTTTCTTTTTCAGGCTCCTTGTAGTGGCTATGAGTTGAAGTTTAAAGCACTCCTACTCCAGAGGGTCCTCAGGCACGATGAAATCTTTGTTGTCGAGGCTTTACTCCTCTTCGGAGCGTGGACGGTAACTATCGTCCCCTGAGTCATCTTCTATGGCCTGCTCATCAGGGTTGTCTTGCATGTCGTCATGTTCCTCCTGTTCGGATGCAGCACCGACAGGGTCTTCATTGTTTTTGGCGTCACCCGGAGTGCTGTTTTCTCTGGTGCCAGTGTTGCTATCTTTTGAGCGGCGAGGCTTAGAACGGCATTTGGGGCGCAGGCGCTTGGACTGTGTCTCAGAAGGTTTATTCTTATCTGGCTGTTCTTTGTCGTCGCCAGATCCTTTGGGTGTATCAACCATGTATACGTCGTACGAAGAGGTGGTCGTCCAACGTCCAGTGAATGGCGGGTCTTGGCCTTGCTCATTGTCGGCATCGTCGTCCATACCTGTGATGTCTTCGGAGCCATAGTCAAGCACGTCGGTTAAGTCGTCGACGGTGGCTATGAAGTGGGTGGCGGGTGGGAAGCAAAATTCCTCGTCGTCCGGCTCTAGCTCGAACCGAACATAGCTCGGCTGTGAGTCTTCCTCCAAGGACAAGTTCTTGAAAGAATTTAGTACGTCACCCAAAGGCGAATGCTGGAAGATGTCTGCGGCGCTAAATTCGAAAATCGATAACCGATCCAGCTCGGTGTCCGCAGGCGCACTTGATCCGGAACATGTAGCCGGAGACGAGTCCAGAGTTCCATTGACACCAGCATTGCAGGATGTCGAGTCCGTGTGCGGCTTCAACGCCGTGGACTTTATGGCCTCGGAGGGGATGATCTGCTTCGGTACTGAGGCCGTTGCAGCAACAGGATCCATCTCCTGGGTGTGCTCCGATGACAGATTTAGTCATGTTCATCAGAGAAAGGGGGAGCGATCGCAGCGGTTTCAAATCCCTCGAAGATCAAGTCTCCACGGATATCCACAACATAGTTCAAGCTTCCGAACCTGACCTGGTGGCCAGGGGCGTAACTATCGATCTGCTCCAGATGGCCAAGCGATTTGGCCCACAGTGCGAAGCCGCCGAACACAAAAATCTGTCAGGGAAGGAAGGTCCCTCCCTGGACAGCATCATTATTGACAATTGAAGGGGTCATCAAACCTTTCGTCGACGGCACAGTGGAACTCTCAATGAAAGCACCAATGCCGGTGTCAAAACCGGCGGATCTCGGGTAGGAGGTCCCGAACTGTGCGTCTAGGATCGATGGTAACAGGAGACGCGGGACACAATGTTTACCCAGGTTCGGGCCCTCTCTATGGATGTAATACCCTACTTCCTGCTTGATTGATCTTGATGAATATGCGTGTTACAAGAGTTGATCTACCACGAGATCGTAATGGCTAAACCCTAGAAGTCTAGCCTATGTGAATATGGTAATGAATCTGTCCTATCCGGAATATGCTCTCCGGTTTATATAGACACCAGAGAGATCTAGGGTTACATGAGGTCGGCTACATAGGAGGAAATCTTCATAATAGGTCGCCTAGCTTGCCTTCCACGCCAAGTAGAGTCCAATCCGGACACGGGTATTGTCTTCGGCCTTCGTATCTTCACAGCCCATCAGTCCGGCCCATGGATAACAGGCCGGACGCCCGAGGACCCCTTAGTCCAGGACTCCCTCACTTACCACCAACGTCTTATTTTGATTCGGCGGTATTGTTGGATGAAGCAGCCCGGGCCAACATTACATGACCACGTTCATGAGACCGGTTCTACCGACGTGCTTTGCACACAGGTGGATGGCGGCTGTCTATTTCTCCAACTTTAGTTTAATCGAATTTGACTACGGCCGGTCCTTGTTGAAGGTTAGAACAACACACTTGACAAAAAATCGTTGTGGTTTTGATGCGTAGGTAAGAACGATTCTTGCTAGAAGCCACGTAAAACTTACAACAACAAAGTAGAGGACGTCTAACTTGTTTTTGCAGGGTATGTTGTGATATGATATGGTCAAGATGTGATGAGATATAAATTGTTGTATGAGATGATCATGTTTTATAAAAGTTATCGGCAACTGGCAGGAGCCTTATGGTTGTCGCTTTATTGTATGAAATGCAATCGCCATGTAATTGCTTTACTTTATCACTAAGCGGTAGCGATAGTCGTAGAAGCAATAGTTGGCGAGACGACAACGACGCTACGATGGAGATCAAGGTGTCAAGCCGGTGACGATGGAGATCATGACGGTGCTTTGGAGATGGAGATCAAAGGCACAAGATGATGATGACCATATCATGTCACATATTTTGATTGCATGTGATGTTTATCTTTTATGCATCTTATTTTGCTTAGTACGGCGGTAGCATTATAAGATGATCCCTCACTAATCAAGGTATAAGTGTTCTCCCTGAGTATGCACCGTTGCGACAGTACGTCGTGTCGAGACACCACATGATGATCGTGTGTGATAAGCTCTACGTTCACATACAACGGGTGCAAGACAGTTTTGCACGTGCGGAATACTCGGGTTAAACTTGACGAGTCTATCATGTACAAACATGGCCTCGGAACACTGGAGACCGAAAGGTCAAACGTCAATCATATAGTAGATATGATCAACATAGAGATGTTCACCATTGAAAACTACTCCATCTCACGTGATGATCGAACATGGTCTAGTTGATATGGATCACGTGATCATTTAGATGGCTCGAGGGATGTGTATCTAAGTGGGAATTCGTAAGTAATATGATTAATTGAACTTAATTTATCACAAACTTAGTCCTGATAGTATTTGCATATCTATGTTGTAGATCAATAGCTTGCCTATAGCTCCCAAGTTTTATTTTTGATATGTTCCTAGAGAAAACTAAGTTGAAATATGATAGTAGCAATGATGCGGACTGGATCCGTGATCTGAGGATTATCCTCGTTGCTGCACAGAAGAATTATGTCCTTGATGCACAGCTAGGTGATAGACCTATTGCAGGAGCAGATGCAGACGTTATGAACGTTTGACAAGCTCAGTATGATGACTACTTGATAGTTTAGTGCACCATGCTTTACGGCTTAGAATCGGGACTTCAAAAACCTTTTTGAATGCCACAGAGCATATGAGATGTTCCAAGAGCTGAAATTGGTATTTCAGACTCATGCCCGTGTCGAGAGGTATGAGACCTCTAACAAGTACTTTGCCTACAAGATGGAGGAGAATAGCTCAGCTAGTGAGCATGTGCTCAAAATGTCTGGGGTACTACAATCACTTGAATCAAGTGGGAGTTAATCTTCCAGATAAGATAGTGATTGACAGAGTTCTCTAGTCACTATCACCAAGTTAGTAGAACTTTGTGATGAACTATAATAAGCAAGGGATGACGAAAACGATTCCCAAGCTCTTCACGATGCTGAAATCAGTGAAGGTAGAAATCGAAAGAGCATCAAGTGTTGATGGTTAACAAGACCACTAGTTTCAAGAAAAGAGGGCAAGGGAAAGATAGGGAACTTCAAGAAGAATGGCAAGCAAGTTGCCACTCCCGTGAAGAAGCCCAAAGGTGGACCTAAGCCTGAAACTGAGTGCTTCTACTGCAAAGGGAATGGTCACTAGAAATGGAACTGCCCCAAATGCTTGGCGGATAAGAAATATGGCCTAGTGAACAAAGGTATATTTGATATACATGTTATTGATGTGTACTTTACTATTGTTCAGAGTAGCCCCTGGGTATTTGATACAGTTCAGTTGCTAAGATTAGTAACTCGAATCAGGAGTTACGAAATGAACAGAGACTAGTTGAGGGCGAGGTGACGATGTGTGTTGGAAGTGTTTCCAAGGTTGATAAGATCACCATCGCATACTCCCTCTACCTTCGGGATTAGTATTGGACGTAAATAAATGTTATTTGGTGTTTGCATTGAGCATGAATATGATTGGATCATGTTTATTGCGATACGGTTATTCATTTAAGTCAAGAATAATTGTTGTTCTGTTTACATGAATAAAACATTCCATGGTCTTACATCCAATGTAAATGGTTTACTGAATCTCGATCACAGTGATACACATATTCATAATATTGATGCCAAAAGATGCAAAGTTAATAATGATAGTGCAACATATTTGTGGCACTGCCGTTTAGGTCATACTGGTGTAAAGTGCATGAAGAAACTCCATGCGGATGGACTTTTGGAATCACTTGATTATGAATCATTTGGTCCTTGCGAACCATGCCTCATGGGAAAGATGACTAAAACGACATTCTCCGGAACAATGGAGCGAGCCACTAACTTATTGGAAATAATACTTACGGATGTATGCGGTCCGATGAGTGTTGAGGCTCGCGGCGGGTATCATTATTTTCTGACCTTCACAGATGATTTGAGCCGATATGAGTATATCTACTTAATGAAACACAAGTCTGAAATGTTTGAAAAGTTCAAAGAATTTCAGAGTGAAGTGGAGAATCATCATAACAAGAAAATAAAGTTTCTACGATCTGATCACGGAGGCGAATATTTGAGTTATGAGTTTGGCCTTCGTTTAAAACAATGTGGAATAGTTTCACAACTCACGCCACGTGGAACACCACAGCGTAATGGTGTGTCCGAACATCGTAACCGTACTTTATTAGATATGGTGCGATTTATGATGTCTCTTACCGATTTACCACTATCGTTTTGGGGTTATGCATTAGAGACAGCTGCATTCACGTTAAATAGGGCACCATCTAAATCCGTTGAGACGACACCGTATGAACTATGGTTTGGCAAAAAACCTAAGCTGTCGTTTCTTAAAGTTTGGGGTTGCGATACTTATGTGAAAAACCTTCAGCCTGATAAGCTCGAACCCAAATCGGAGAAGTGCGTCATCATAGGATACCCAAAAAGAAACTGTTGGGTACACCTTCTATCACAGATCCGAAGGCAACATATTTCTTGCTAAGAATGGATCCTTTCTAGAGAAGGAGTTTCTCTCGAAAGAAGTGAATGGGAGAAAACTAGAACTTGATGAGGTAATTGTACCTTCTCCCGAATTGGAAAGTAGCTCATCACTGAAAACCGTTCCCGTTATGCCTATACCAACTAGAGAGGAAGATAATGATAATGATCATGAAACTTCAGATCAAGTTACTACCAAACGCAGTAGGTCAACCAGAGCACGTTCCGCACCAAAATGGTACGGTAATCCTATTCTGGATGTCATGTTACTAGAACACGGCGAACCTACGAACTATGAGGAAGTGATGATGAGCCCAGATTCCACAAAATGGCCCGAGGCCATGAAATCTGAGATGGGATCCATGTATGAGAACAAAGTGTGGACTTTGGTTGACTTGCCCGATGATCGGCAAGCCATAGAGAATAAATGGATTTTCAAGAGGAAGACAGACATTGATAGTAGTGTCACTATCTACAAAGCTCGAATTGTCGCAAAAAGTTTTTGACAAGTTCAAGGTGTTGACTACGATGAGATTTTCTCACTAGTATCGATGCTTAAAGTCTGTCCGAATAATGTTAGGAATTGCCGCATTTTATGAAATCTGGCAAATAGATGTCAAAACTGCATTCCTTAATGGATTTATTAAAGAAGAGTTGTATATGATGCAACCAGAAGGTTTTCTCAATCCTAAAGGTGCTAACAAAGTGTGCAAGCTCCAGCGATCCATCGATGGACTAGTGCAAGCATCTCGGAGTTGGAATATATGCTTTGATGAGTTGGTCAAAGAATATAGTTTTATACAGACTTGCATGCGGTGAAGCCTGAATTTACAAGAAAGTGATTGGGAGCACTACAACCTTTCTGATAAGTATATGTGAATGACATATTGTTGATCGGAAATGATGCGGTCAAAGGAGTGTTTTCAAAGAAAGACCTCGGTGAAGCTACTTACATATTAAGCATCGAGATCTAGACCAAGACGCTTGATAAGATTTTTCAATGAGTATATACCTGATACGTCTCCAACGTATCTATAAATTTTGATTCCTCCATGCTATATTATCTTCTGTTTTGGACATTATTGGGCTTTATTATTCACTTTTATATTATTTTTGGGACTAACCTATTAACCGGAGGCCCAGCCCAGAATTGCTATTTTTTTGCCTATTTCAGAGTTTCGCAGAAAAAGAATATCAAACGGAGTCCAAACGGAATGAAACCTTCAGGAACGTGATTTTCGGAACGAACGTGATCTAGAGGACTTGGACCCTATGTCAAGAAATCAACTAGGAGGGCACGAGGTAGGGGGCGCGCCTACCCCCCTGGGCACGCCCTCCACCCTTGTGGGCCCCCTGTTGCTCCACCGACATACTCCTTCCTCCTATATATACCTACGTACCCCCAAACGATCAGATACGGAGCCAAAAACCTAATTCCACCGCCGCAACGTTCTGTACCCACGAGATCCCATATTGGGGCCTATTCCGGAACTCCGCCGGAGGGGGCATCAATCACGGAGGGCTTCTACCTCAACACCATAGCCTCTGCGATGAAGTGTGAGTAGTTTACCTCAGACCTTCGGGTCCATAGTTATTAGCTAGATGGCTTCTTCTCTCTTTTTGGATCTCAATACAATGTTCTCCCCCTCTCTCGTGGAGATCTATTCGATGTAATCTTCTTTTGCGGTGTGTTTGTTGAGACCGATGAATTGTGGGTTTATGATCAAATTTATCTATGAACAATATTTGAATCTTCTCTGAATTCTTTTATGTATGATTGGTTATATTTGCAAGTCTCTTTGAATTATCACTTTGGTTTGGCCTACTAGATTGATCTTTCTTGCAATGGGAGAAGTGCTTAGCTTTGGGTTCAATCTTGCGGTGTCCTTTCCAAGTGACAGTAGGGGCAGCAAGGCACGTATTGTATTGTTGCCATCGAGGATAACAAGATGGGGTTTTTTTTATCATATTGCATGAATTTATCCCTCTACATCATGTCATCTTGCTTAAGGCGTTACTCTGTTCTTATGAACTTAATACTCTAGATGCATGCTGGATAGCGGTCGATGTGTGGAGTAATAGTAGTAGATGCAGGCAGGAGTCGGTCTACTTGTCTCGGACGTGATGCCTATATACATGATCATACCTAGATATTCTCATAATTATGCTCAGTTATGTCAATTGCTCAACAGTAATTTGTTCACCCACTGTAAAATACTTATGCTCTCGAGAGAAGCCACTAGTGAAACCTGTGGCCCCCGGGTCTATCTTCATCATATTAATCTTCCAACACTTAGTTATTTCTGTTGCTTTTTACTTTGGTTTTATTTTACCTTGCATCTTTATCACAAAAATACCAAAAATATTATCTTATCATATCTATCAGATCTCACTCTCGTAAGTGACCGTGTAGGGATTGACAACCCCTTATCGAGTTGGTTGCGAGGATTTATTTGTTTTGTGTAGGTGCGAGGGACTCGCGCGTAGCCTCCTACTGGATTGATACCTTGGTTCTCAAAAACTGAGGGAAATACTTACGCAACTTTGTTGCATCACCCTTTCCTCTTCAAGGGAAAACCAACGCAGTGCTCAAGAGGTAGCAAGAAGGATTTCTAGCGCCGTTGCCGGGGAAGTCTACGCAAAAGTCAACATACCAAGTACCCATCACAAACCCTTATCTCCCGCATTAAATTATTTGCCATTTGCCTCTCGTTTTCCTCTCCCCCACTTCACCCTTGCCGTTTTATTTGCCCTCTCTTTTTCGTTCGCCTCTTTTTTTTCGCTAGCTTTTTGTTTGCTCGTGTGTCGGATTGCTTGTTTGTCATGATGGCTCTACCTAGATTTGGTTATCTTCACCTTAAAAGGTTAGAAGAGATCGAAAGCAACGTCAGGAGTTCTATGGTTTTGCAATTTGAGCATAATAATTTCTTCAGAAACGAGCTTAAGGACCAAAAAAGCTTTATGAGTTATATGAATAAAGAGCTCGATGATATGTCTAAAGATTTTGATGGTTTGAGATCCCAAATTGCTCGTCTTGAAAAGTTGATAGCTGAAATATCGGATAAGCAGGCTACCTTAGTCAATAAGATGGCCGCTAAACCGGATTTCTATGAAAATAAAGATGAAGATCTAAAAGTTATTGATGTGTCCCCTATTAAATCTTTGTTTTGCAATATGGATCTTCATAATGATGGGACTGAATATGATCCACCTTTACCTAGAAGGCGTTCCAAAAATTCGGAGTTTTTAGATCTTGATGCTAAAATTGATAAAAGTGGGAATGAAGAAATCAAAATGTTAGATATTAATGGACCCACTATTTTGGATTTCAAGGAATTTAATTATGATAATTGCTCTTTGATAGATTGTATTTCCTTGTTGCAATCCGTGCTAAATTCTCCTCATGCTTATAGTCAAAATAAAGCTTTTACCAAACATATCGTTGATGCTTTGATGCAATGCTATGAAGAAAAGCTTGAGTTGGAAGTTTCTATCCCTAGAAAACTTTATGATGAGTGGGAACCTACTATTAAAATTAAGATTAAAGATCATGAATGCTATGCTTTGTGTGATTTGGGTGCTAGTGTTTCCACGATTCCAAAAACTTTGTGTGATTTGCTAGGTTTCCGTGATTTTGATGATTGCTCTCTAAATTTGCACCTTGCGGATTCCACCGTTAAGAAACCTATGGGAATAATTAATGATGTTCTTATTGTTTCCAATAGGAATTATGTGCCCGTAGATTTTATCGTTCTTGATATAGATTGCAATCCTTCATGTCCTATTATTCTTGGTAGACCTTTCCTTAGAACGATTGGTGCAATTATTGATATGAAGGAAGGGAATATTAGATTCCAATTTCCATTAAGGAAAGGAATGGAACACTTCCCTAGGAATAAAATAAAATTACCATATGAATCTATCATGAGAGCCACTTATGGATTGCCTACCAAAGATGGCAATACCTAGATCTATCATTGCTTTTATGCCTAGCTAGGGGCGTTAAACGATAGCGCTTGTTGGGAGGCAACCCAATTTTATTTTTAGTTTTTTGCTTTTTGCTTCTGTTTAGGAATAAATATTTGTTCTAGCCTATGGTTAGATGTGTTTTTATGTTTTAATTAGTGTTTGTGCCAAGTTAAACCTATAGGATCTTCTTGGATGATAGTTATTTGATCTTGCTGTAATTTCCAGAAACTTTCTGTTCACGAAAATAATTGTTAAAAATCACCAGAACGTGATAAAATACTGATTCCAATTTCTGATGATCAATAAACAAATTTCCTAGGTCTTCCTATTTTGGCTGATTTTTTGGAGTTCCAGAAGTTTGCGTTAGTTACAGATTACTACAGACTGTTCTGTTTTTGACAGATTCTCTTTTTCGTGTGTTGTTTGCTTATTTTGATGAATCTATGGCTAGTAAAAGAGTTTATAAACCATAGAGAAGTTGGAATACAGTAGGTTTAACACCAATATAAATAAATAATGAGTTCATTACAGTACCTTGAAGTGTTCTTTTGTTTTCTTTCGCTAACGGAGCTCAAGAGATTTTCTGTTAAGTTTTGTGTTGTGAAGTTTTCAAGTTTTGGGTGAAAGATTTGATGGATTATGGAACAAGGAGTGGCAAGAGACTAAGCTTGGGGATGCCCATGGCACCCCCAAGATAATCTAAGGACACCAAAAAGCCAAAGTTTGGGGATGCCCCGGAAGGCATCCCCTCTTTCGTCTACTTCCATCGGTAACTTTACTTGGAGCTATATTTTTATTCACCACATGATATGTGTTTTGCTTGGAGCGTCTTGTATGATTTAAGTCTTTGTTTGTTAGTTTACCACAATCATCCTTGCTGTACACACCTTTTGAGAGAGACACACATGATTCGGAAATTATTAGAATACTCTATGTGCTTCACTTATATCTTTTGAGTTATATAGTTTTTGCTCTAGTACTTCACTTATATCTTTTAGAGCACGGTGGTGGATTTGTTTTATAGAAACTATTGATCTCTCATGCTTCACTTAGATTATTTTGAGAGTCTTAAATAGCATGGTAATTTGCTTAAATAATCCTAATATGCTAGGTATTCAAGATTAGTAAAAACTTTCTTATGAGTGTTTTGAAAACTAAGAGAAGTTTGATGCTTGAAGATTGTTTTGAGATATAAAGGTGGTAATATCATAGTTGTGCTAGTTGAGTAATTGTGTAATTGGAAAATACATGTGTTGGAGTTTGTGATTCCCGTAGCATGCACGTATGGTGAACCGTTATGTAACGAAGTCGGAGCATGAAGTATTTGTTGATTGTCTTCCTTTGTGTGGCGGTCGGGATCGCGCGATGGTTAACTCCTACCAACCCTTCCCCTAGGAGCATGCGTAGTAGTACTTTGCTTCGAGGGATAATAATTTTTTGCAATAAGTATATGAGTTCTTTATGACTAATGTGAGTCCATGGATTATACGCACACCTACCTTTCCGCAATTTTCTAGCCTCTTCGGTACCGCACATTGCCCTTTCTCACCTTGAGAGTTGGTGCAAACTTCGCCGGTGCATCCAAACCCCGTGATATCATACGCTCTTTCACACATAAACCTCCTTATATCTTCCTCAAAATAGCCACCATACCTACCTATCATGGCATTTCCATAGCCATTCCGAGATATATTGCCATGCAACTTTCCACCGTTTCATTTATCATGACATACTCCATCATTGTCATATTGCTTTGCATGATCATGTAGTTGACATTGTATTTGTGGCAAAGCCGCCGTTCATAATTCTTTCATACATGTCGCTCTTGATTCATTGCATATCCCGGTACACCGCCGGAGGCATTCATATAGAGTCATACTCTGTTCTAAGTATTGAGTTGTAATTCATGAGTTGTAAGTAAATAAAAGTGTGATGATCATCATTATTAGAGCATTGTCCCAACTGAGGAAAGGATGATGGAGACTATGATTCCCCCACAAGTCGGGATGAGACTCCGGACTAAAAGAAAAGAGGCCATAAAAAAAGAGGAAAGGCCCAAATAAAAAAATGAGAGAAAAAGAGAGAAGGGACAATGTTACTATCCTTTTACCACACTTGTGCTTCAAAGTAGCACCGTGACCTTCATAATAGAGAGTCTCTCATTTTGTCACTTTCATATACTAGGGGAAATTTCATTATAGAACTTGGCTTGCGTATTCCAATGATGGGCTTCCTCAAATGCCCGAGGTCTTCGTGAGCAAGCAAGTTGGATGCACACCCACTTAGTTTCTTTTTGAGCTTTCATACACTTATAGCTCTAGTGCATCCGTTGCATGGCAATCCCTACTCCTCACATTAACATCAATTGATGGGCATCTCCATAGCCCGTTGATTAGCCTCGTTGATGTGATACTTTCTCCTTTTTTGTCTTCCCACATAACCCCTACCATTATACCTTATTCCACCATAGTGCTATATCCATGGCCTGCGCCCATGTATTGCGTAAGAGTTGAAAAGGTTGAAGCGCGTTAAAAGTATGAACCAATTGCTTGGCTAAAACCGGGGTCGAACATGATATGAATATTTTGTGTGGGGAAGATGGAGCATAGCCAGACTATATGATTTTGTAGGGATAACTTGCTTTGGCTATTATTTTGATAAGACATAATTGCTTAGTTAGTATGCTTGAAGTATTATTATTTTTATGTCAACATTAAACTTTTATCTTGAATCATCTCAAATCTGAACATTCATGCCACAATAAGAAGGATTACATTGAAATTATGCCAAGTAGCATTCCACATCAAAAATTCTGTTTTTATCATTTACCTACTCGAGGACGAGCAGGAATTAAGCTTGGGGATGCTTGATACGTCTCCAACGTATCTATAATTTTTGATTGCTCCATGCTATATTATCTTCTGTTTTGGAAATTATTGGGATTTATTATTCACTTTTATATTATTTTTGGGACTAACCTATTAACCGGAGGCCCAGCCCAGAATTGCTATTTTTTTGCCTATTTCAGAGTTTCGCAGAAAAAGAATATCAAACGGAATGAAACCTTCGGGAACGTGATTTTCGGAACGAACGTGATCCAGAGGACTTGGACCCTACGTCAAGAAATCAACCAGGAGGGCATGAGGTAGGGGCGCGCCTACCCCCTGGGCGCGCCCTCCACCCTCGTGGGCCCCCTGTTGCTCCATCGACGTACTCCTTCCTCCTATATATACCTACATACCCCCAAACGATCAGATACGGAGCCAAAAACCTAATTCCACCGCCGCAACCTTCTGTACCCACGAGATCCCATCTTGGGGCCTGTTCCGGAACTCCGCCGGAGGGGGCATCAATCACGGAGGGCTTCTACATCAACACCATAGCCTCTCCGATGAAGTGTGAGTAGTTTACCTCAGACCTTCGGGTCCATAGTTCTTAGCTAGATGGCTTCTTCTCTCTTTTTGGATCTCAATACAATGTTCTCCCCCTCTCTCGTGGATATCTATTCGATGTAATCTTCTTTTGCGGTGTGTTTGTTGAGACCGATGAATTGTGGGTTTATGATCAAGTTTATCTATGAACAATATTTGAATCTTCTCTGAATTCTTTTATGTATGATTGGTTATCTTTGCAAGTCTCTTCGAATTATCAGTTTGGTTTGGCCTACTAGATTGATCTTTCTTGCAATGGGAGAAGTCCTTAGCTTTGGGTTCAATCTTGCGGTGTCCTTTCCCAATGACAGTAGGGGCAGCAAGGCACGTATTGTATTGTTTCCATCGAGGATAACAAGATGGGGTTTTTATCATATTGCATGAATTTATCCCTCTACATCATGTCATCTTGCTTAAGGCGTTACTCTGTTCTTATGAACTTAATACTCTAGATGCATGCTGGATAGCGGTCGATGTGTGGAGTATTAGTAGTAGATGCAGGCAGGAGTCGGTCTACTTGTCTCGGACGTGATGCCTATATACATGATCATACCTAGATATTCTCATAACTATGCTCAATTCTGTCAATTGCTCAACAGTAATTTGTTCACCCACCGTAAAATACTTATGCTCTCGAGAGAAGCCACTAGTGAAACCTATGGCCCCCGGGTCTATCTTCATCATATTAATCTTCCAACACTTAGTTTTTTCTGTTGGTTTTTACTTTGCATCTTTATCACAAAAATACCAAAAATATTATCTTATCATATCTATCAGATCTCACTCTCGTAAGTGACGGTGTAGGGATTGACAACCCCTTATCGCGTTGGTTGCGAGAATTTATTTGTTTTGTGTAGGTGTGAGGGACTCACGCGTAGCCTCCTACTGGATTGATACCTTGGTTCTCAAAAACTAAGGGAAATACTTATGCTAATTTGTTGCATCACCCTTTCCTCTTCAAGGGAAAACCTACGCAGTGCTCAAGAGGTAGCAATACCTTGACAAGATTTTGAAATATTCAAAATGGAACAGTAAAAGGAGTTCTTGCGTGTGTTGCAAGGTGTGAAGTTGAGTAAGACTCAAAAGCCCGACCACGACAAAAGATAGAGAGAGAATGATAGTCATTCCCTATGCCTCAGCCATAGGTTCTATAAAGTATGCCATGCTGTGTACCAGACCTATTGTATACCTTAGCATGAGCTTGGAAAAGGAGTACAATAATGATCTAGGAGTAGATCACTGGACAACGGTCAAAAATTATCCTTAGATGACTAAGGAAATATTTCTCGGTTATGAAGAGTTACGTCGATGAAAGCTTTGACACCAATCTGGATGACTCTGAGTCTCGATCTGGATACATATTGAAAGTAGGAGCATTTAGCTAGAGTAGCACCATGCAGAGCATTGTAGAGATAGAAATTTACAAAATACGTACAGATCTGAATGTAACAGACCCACTGACTAAACCTCTCTCACAAGCAAAACATGATCACACCTTAGTACTCTTTTGGTGTTAATCACATGGCGATATGAACTAGATTACTGACTCTAGTAAACCCTTTGGGTGTTGGTCACATGGCGATGTGAACTATGGTTATTAATCACATGGTGATGTGAACTATTGGTGTTAAATCACATGGCGATCTGAACTAGACTATTGACTCTAGTGCAAGTGGGAGACTGAAGGAAATATGCCCTAGAGGCAATAATAAAGTTATTATTTATATTTCCTTATATCATGATAAATGTTTATTATTAATGCTAGAATTGTATTAACCGGAAACTTAGTACATGTGTGTATACATAGACAAAACACCGTGTCCCTAGTAAGCCTCTACTAGACTAGCTCGTTAATCAAAGATGGTTAAGTTTCCTAACCATAGACATGTGTTGTCATTTGATGAACGGGATCACATCATTAGGAGAATGATGTGATGGACAAGACCCATTCGTTAGCTTAGCATGTTGATCGTTCAGTTTTATTGCTATTGCTTGCTTCATGTCATATACATATTTCTCTGACTATGAGATTATGCAACTCCCGGATACCGGAGGAATACCTTGTGTGCTATCAAACGTCACAACATAACTGGCTGATTATAAAGATGCTCTACAGGTATCTCCGAAGGTGTTTGTTGGGTTGGCATAGATCGAGATTAGGATTTGTCACTCTGAGTATCGGAGAGGTATCTCTAGGCCCTCTTGGTAATGCACATCACTATAAGCCTTGCAAGCAATGTGACTAATGAGCTAGTTACGGAGTGATGCATTACAGAACGAGTAAAGAGACTGGCCGGTAATGAGATTGAACAAGGTATGAGGATACCGAAGATCGATTCTCGGACAAGTAACATACCGATGACAAAGGGAATAACGTATGTTGTTATCGCGGTTTGACCGATAAAGATCTTCGTAGAATATGTAGGAACCAATATGAGCATCCAGGTTCCACTATTGGTTATTGACAAGAGATGTGTCTCGGTCATGTCTACATAGTTCTCGAACCCGTAGGGTCCGCACGCTTAACGGTCAATGACGATTTGTATTATGAGTTATGTGTTTTGGTGATCGAAGTTTGTTCGGATTCCCGGACGAGATCACGAACATGACGAGGAGTCTCGAAATGGTCGAGAGGTCAAGATTGATATATTGAAAGGTGGTATTCGGACACCGGAAGGGTTCCGAAGTGTATCGGGTACATACCGGAGTACCGGAGGGGTTACCGGAACCCCCCGGGGAAAGATATGGGCCATAGGAGAGAGGCTAACCAGCCCACAAGGGGCTGGTGCGCCCCCCCCCCCCCCCAAGGGAGGAGGCCGAATTGGACTAGGTAAGGGGGCGCCACCCCCCTTTCCTTCTCCTACTCCCACTCCTTCCCCCTTTCCCCTTCCAGTAGAAAGGAAAAAAAGGAGGGCCGAATCCTACTAGGACTGGAGTCCTAGTAGGACTCCCCTCTCCTTGGCGCGCCCCTGGTGGCCGGCCTCCTCCCCTCCTCCTTTATATACGGGGGCAGGGGGCCACCCCATAGCACATCAATTGTTCTCTTAGCCGTGTGCGGTGTCCTCCTCCACAGTTTACTCCTCCGGTCATAGCGTCGTAGTGCTTAGGCAAAGCCCTGCGCGGATCACATCACCATCACCGTTACCACGCCGTCGTGCTGACAGAACTCTCCCTCGACCCTCTGCTGGATCAAGAGTTCGAGGGACGTCATCGAGCTGAACGTGTGCTGAACTCGGAGGTACCGTACGTTCGGTACTTGGATCGGTTGGATCGTGAAGACGTTCGATTACATCAACCGCGTTAACCTAATGCTTCCGCTTTCGGTCTACGAGGGTACATGGACACACTCTCCCCCTCTCGTTGCTATGCATCTCCTAGATAGATCTTGCGTGAGCGTAGGAATTTTTTTGAAATTGCATGTTGCGTTCTGCAACAGTATATATCCCACTTTTTAGGTATTATGTACTATTTTTTCTTGGTGGTGGTTGCGACCGTGAGTATGTTGACGGCTGAGATGCTGGATGCTAGGATTGAAAAGCTGCGCCAAGGTGTGGTTCAGCGCATCGTGGTTCTCTGCACGACGATGAGCGACACCATCTGGTTGTAAACGGAGGAGTAGAGCCAGATAGGGAGGGTCCTTAGGACGCTCTTCACTTGATCCACCTGTGTCACCGTGCATAACTTCCACTTCTCGCGCATTTGGCTACAAGTGGCGAGCTTGCAGTTGGTGTCTGTGGTTGTGAGGGCCGCTTTGTTGAGGAACTTGAAGCCTTTTGTGTGCAGAATACGTCTTCCTCCCGGCCCTCGTGCCATTTGTGCGAAACTTTGTTGCATCAGAGTCCTTCTTCTCATCGCCTTCGTACAAGATCTGCATGTCGAATGACACGCTAGGCTTCCAGTTTCTGCAAGCGGCGGATGCAAGCTGGCAGATGTTAGGGATCATGTTGTTGTAGGGATTCGCGTGGCGGTATTATCGAGGAATAGTAGCAAGACGATGGTCTCGACGACGCAGGAGGTCGAGAAGGATAAGACCCACTGTCCGTTCTCCTCTAGGTAGCTCGAGAAGGTGTCCGAGAAGATCAAGACGGCAGTGTGTGCCAGGTAGAAGTAGCTGAAGAAGGACCTCTTGGAGTGCTCCTTTATGAACTAGTCAGTTTTGAAGGTAGTGATCTCGGGCTCGTAGCGAAGGGCCATTGCCCCCCTCCCCCAAATTATTGCTTCACATAAACACATAATATTTAGCACTATTTGAGCCAAATTTAACTTAATACACTACATTAATACTCAACTACTCACAATGTCAAGGTTGGTCATGCAAGTTAGCCACAAAACACTATTTGAGCCAAATTTAACATAATATCTTAGATTAGTACACTAAATCGGAGATATCACTTATATGACCCGTCGGCTTTCTGTAGGCCAAAGATGTACTTTTCGGTCAAGCCGAAGATGAAGAGTGTTTTTCGTGCGCCGAAGAGCATTCTTCTGTCTACCGTAGGTAGAAGAGTGTCTTGGGTCCATTAACATAGCGCGTACTAAGCTAGCAACTCAAGGACTGGACAGCAGAACGTACTAAGCTAGCAACTAATTATTTTATTTTAATTGTGCTACCACGTTCTCATAGCAAGAAATGTATCACTTCTAACCGGGACTAAAGGTCCCATTTAAACTAGGACTAATGCCTGTACGGTGCCCTAGCCGCTCGAACCGGGACTAATGCTCACATTAGTCCCGGTTCGTAATGCAACCGGGATTAATGCTCTTTTCTGGCCGAACCAAAGCCCTGTTTTCTACTAGTGTAATCGGAAAGGACATTGAAAGACAAATTTTTACTATTATAAGAAAACATGACTATATAATTATTTTCGTAAAGTGTAACCAAATAAAATTTTCCAATCGTGTAACCTTTATGTATGAATTACCATCTATTATTCTTATTGAAAATGGGGACGATACTACAAAATTTTCTGGTCATATGGTACTAGTCCGCTCAGTAGCACGGGTTGATGAGTAGTAAAACAAATTTTAGGTCACACAAACCACAGTGCAGAATGTATAAGAAATAACTATCATGCTACAATATTATTCTATACTTTTTCAGTATTACCTTTTCCCACTAAATAACAATTGTTTTTTTTCCAAAAGAATGCTTAATTTAATTGAATCTGGCCAAGTTCTTGACAGTTGTGATTACAAGGAGATGTGTTGTTGTCGTGCTATTTGCTAGTTTCAACTTCCACAGCCTATAATGTAATATAGATTTTTTTTCTTCTTTGCCAAAAGAAAAGTTTCAAATATATTGATATAAGACAAAACATGAGTCCGTTAATTAAAACGGAAACATTTGTTGTTATAGAACATGGTAGCACAAATAAAAGGGACAATTACATTTGAGCCCTTAGTTGTGTCACACCCGTTTTATTTGCCCCTAAATACAAAAAACCCTCATTTCTATCCAAGCCGCTCCACTTATGCTTTTACCCTTTGACCGCTTGACCGACATTTTGAAAACTTCATAACGAATTCATACTAACTCCGAAAAATACAAGTAAGATATCAAAGTGTTCAAAAAAAACATCATCTATATGTGCATGTCATTTGCATTCATGAAAAAAGTGTTCAAAAGCCCCATCTCAGTTTGAGCTCATATGATCTTAGCATGAATAGTAAAATTCAAACAAAGTGATAAAAATTTAAAAAATTCTGATTTTTTTGGCAAACATTGACAAATGTTTTGAGTGATTACAAAGTTTCATCATGAAATGACATTCGTGGAAGTTGTGGCAAAAAAACTAAATTGATGCTTCAAAGCAAAAGCATTTTGGAGTGTTGATTTTGTTTTTTTCCATGACTTCCATCTATGTCATTCCCATATGAAAATTTCCAAGCGCTGAAAACATTTGTCAATGAGTGCACCTCTCGGCCGCATGCATGCATCGCTTTCTCCAGGACGTCTCCGTCTCACGCGCGCTGAATCAGCTGCTGCTCGCCGACACCGCGGGGCGCGCGACGAGAACCAAAACGCCTGCGTTACGAGTAGTTTCTGCCGCTGTTCACACGTAGTACGTGTGCGTCCATCGTTTCGGTACGTGCACTAGTCTTATTTCTCTCTGGAATTTTAGATTTTCGGTACGTGTGCACAAGCTACCATCTTTTTTCCTCATCATGAGATGAAACTAGTACGTACGTACCTACTAACTACATCAGGCGTGCTCCTAAAAAAACTACATTGGACGTGCGAACCAACATGTGATTGGATGGTTAGGTGAACAGTAGTATCTTTAGCCAACCACCAGGGTTTAAGTCCTGATGCTCGCATTTATCCTGGATTTATTTCAGCATTTTCGGCGATGCACGTTCAGTGAGAGGAGACGTTCCCCTCGACTACGAGGCGTCTACGGTGACTTCGTAAAATCTCAAGATGATATGCCGGCTCAGTCTCTCAGAGATGCTCATAGAAATAGGGTGTGCGTGTGCGCGTTCAAAGGAGTGAGTGTATGCACGTATATATATGAGCGCTTGTGTTTGTAATGTGTTAAAAAAGCTGGCTCACGGCACAGCTCCTTGGCGCCCCCGCATCAAATAAGACGTGACCTACCATCAAGAAAGAAGGGTTCTAGTCTACGGAGCATACATCATGCTTCCTTCGGAGCCGAAGATTGACTCCCTTTGGGGTATCTCCTGTTCATCGAAGAAGCGGCAATCTAGTGTCATATGGACAATGTCGGCCTGATCACGGGGCCGACGGGTGTTTCACAAAGGCGATGCACCGGAGCCGGAGTAGGCCGCGCAAAGGAGAGATCACGCAGTTGCCAGGAGCGTCAGGAGGGCGGCGACGAAGGTCCACGGGGAAACAATAAGTTGGCCGGTGTTTGGGCATTGCCAGCTCAAGGGGGTGGCCGGATGAGATGCACGATTGGCGTTTTCGATGGATGGGAGAAATAAAAAATCTTGAGTGGGCCCCACATGGTGGAATGACATAGTGATTATAGTTAATAAACATTTTATAGTTTCATATATGCATTTATACTTAACTGGTTTTCTAGATAGGTTTACTATTTGTAATAACACATGAAGAAGAAATTTATACCACAACATACCATCAGAGTTGACTGCCAGCTTTTTTAGGGAGCGGAGAGGGTCATCCACGAAAGGTGGTATGTCTGCCGTTGGATATAAAAGAAAAGAGATGGACAGTTGAGATCGACCAATAGGAGGCATCCATCCGTGGGAGATCAACCCTGACCAATCCGGAGGGAGGCGAAAACTTGACTCCCAAGCGCGCAAAATGACCGACGGAAAAATGAAAACAAAAATGTTTTGAACGCAAACGCGCCAAAGTGAAGCCTATTAGCACCGGCCATGGCGACCTACCATGTATGAATCCCTCCTCCCCTTCCTTCCTTCTCTCTCTCTCTCTCTCTCTCTCTCTCTCTCTCTCTCTCTGTGTGTGTGTAGGCTCTTCCTCACCTCACCGTCTCTCCCTTCCAGATCCTTCACGGTCACCATGGGAGAGAATGACGCTTTGCTCGGCACGCCATGGGCCTCCTCCTCTCAGATTCACTATTTTGATTTCGTACGGTGGCGATTCACCTCTTTCCCCCTCCCTTTGTGCAGTTGTGGTTGTTGTTCATCCGTACCTCAAGAAGGTCCCTTCCTTCTTTCCTTCCTGGCACATGATCTCTTGTTTTCCTTTTCGATTCGAGCTCAACATCCATCTCTTATGCCTCTGGTTGTCCTTGTTGTGCAGCAGCAGCAGAAAGAGGCCAAGGGGTTCATCCAGGGGGTAGGCTCTTCAAATGAACGGACCCGCTGCCTATTCGGCATCGGCTACATAACACCCATGGTGAGCCTCCCGCCTCTGCTTGTTTGCTCTGTTTCATTCATGGCCATTGAGCCACGACTCTGGGCTCCGCTCTTATAAGCTTCTTAGTGCTAAATAAATAAGCTCTACTTTGTCTCGGCCTCCGACGAAATGGAACCCCTCTCCTACAAGTGTTTAACCGGAGAGAGATATGCCGGTCCGTAGAATCTTCATGGGCTTTTGTTTCTTTCATTATGAAGCTCACTGGTTCTTTTTTTGTGCTGTACAGCTAGAATAAACATAATGTGGAGCGTTACTTTGGTTTGCTACTGTGTACATACGAGATGCTTGCTGGATTGCACGTTTTCTCAATCATAGTTGTATAGCTCATTGCATTCCCTGGTTATATGATGCTTTTATAGCTCATTGCATTCCCTGGTTCCAATTCATTTCATATTTGGTCCAGTGTGATGCGTGAGTACTAGATTGATGCTGATATGCTAGATAACCATGTATTTGCTCTTGCTGCATGATGCGTGTGTACTTTCCGATGGTCACTTGTTATCTCCTTAGGTTGTTTTGCTACTGGATGAATGGTATTTCAGCCACCTTGTACCTCCGCTAGGTAGCTGCTCACTTTTATTTTACCCAACATAAAATTGCTTGATGCATGTTGGATACACATTGTTTTGCATGATGAAAATCATATCACATTTGGTCATTGTGTAGGCTAAGTTTGTTTCCCTTGTTGTCCTCATTAATTTTTTGTTGTTCAATTAGGAGCAGCAGGCGCCCTCCATGGATGAGGATGACGACCGGGACCTAATAATTTGAGATCTGAAACTAGATCTTACCATCTCTGACAGGCAAGGTGTGCGGTGACAGGCTCGACCTCGACATCTTCCGTTGGATGGACCCCCTGCCGTTGTTTGGCATCGGCACGGTGAGCTCCTCTCCCTCCTGTGCTCCCTGCCTCCGGCTGATGATGCTTGTGGCTTTCGAGCCACGGCTATGGTGGTCGCTTCGGGTTCATGGCCGTCGTTCCATAGCTATGTCTGGTTAATTAGGCTGCTAGAGTCCTTGCATAATCATCATGCTACTGTTTGTTTGTTCATTTGCTCATTTATCTGTGTGGCAATCAAACTATGCTGAATACATACATGTACCTCTTCGATCAGCAACTGATAAAATAAATATGTAGCTTCTGTTCATGTGTACAGCACACCCAAGCATGGCGATAAGTATGCCATGTACACGAGCTCTTTGATCAACCACACTCTTCTACCTAGATAATTTTGTGATGTATCGAGTGACCTGCTATTCGCTTGCATTGGTACATAATTCACTATTAAACCTTAAATGCACGCTGTTTTGGTTATTCTTTGCTTAGCAGGTCTGCTTGTGTTATTAATTATCAGAAATCAAATTGTTTTCCATACGATCTAGCTTGTGCTGCGGATTTTTAGATAGTTAGGTGTATATATAGAAACGAAAGTTCATCCTAATGTGTTTTGATGCAATGTTGGGGCTAAAGATAAATTTCGACAAGAGCGAAGCGATGATTGTGGGATGTAAATTGGAGGACCAACCGAGGGTTGCACATATGATGAACTACAAGTTAGGTTGATTGATGTGGCTTCCGGGAAGCTGCAGAAGCATCCAATCATCTACCTCGGTCACTCAAGTCTGGTCGATTTGGAGAAGGAAGCATCCTCTGCTGCGGTCCAACACAAATCCTCCATGAGCTTGAGACGACGGAGGTGAGACCTTGGCAACGACAAATTGTCGAACACACGAGG
Source organism: Aegilops tauschii subsp. strangulata (assembly GCF_002575655.3). Lineage (NCBI taxonomy): Eukaryota > Viridiplantae > Streptophyta > Magnoliopsida > Poales > Poaceae > Aegilops > Aegilops tauschii. The sequence continues at coordinate 93,551,526 of NC_053040.3, forward strand.
CCCCTGGGTGTACTGTGTACAACAACATCTGTGACAAGCTTGGTATCGATCAGGTGAGGAACGAGGGCATCAGAAATCCATGTTGTGGTTTAGGATCAATAGCAATCCTACCCTACGGGTACGGCATTAAACACCACACACGGAATTATATTTGGCCAACTGTTCCCACACCACCAACCCATCATTGTGTTCATCAATTGGGTTATAACTGATCACTAGAGGGTGACGCGTGTGGTACATCATAGTGATCATAGAGTTGTCCGTTATGAGTTAGTCGGCTATTACGGTTAGAGGTCAGTATTTTGACACCGAAAGTGGAAGAACTGAACTGAGTCGACCGATATTCCTTGTTATTCGGTTTATGGTATTTGGTCGTTGCTTTCATCACTAGTTGTTTGTGTTCATTGAAAGTTTTCATTCTAAATAAATCGAATTGACCATAAGACCATATTGAAGGAAATATGCCCTAGAGGCAATAATAAAGTATTATATATTTCCTTATATCATGATAAATGTTTATTATTCATGCTAGAATTGTATTAACCGGAAACATAATACATGTGTGAATACATAGACAAACAGAGTGTCACTAGTATGCCTCTACTTGACTAGCTCATTAATCAAAGATGGTTATGTTTCCTAGCCATAGACATGAGTTGTCATTTGATTAACGGGACCACCTCATTAGGAGAATGACGTGATTGACTTGACCCATTCCGTTAGCTTAGCACCCGATCGTTTAGTATGTTGCTATTGCTTTCTTCATGACTTATACATGTTCCTATGACTATGAGATTATGCAACTCCCGTTTACCGGAGGAACACTTTGTGTGCTACCAAACGTCACAACGTAAATGGGTGATTATAAAGGTGCTCTACAGGTGTCTCCAAAGGTACTTGTTGGGTTGGCGTATTTCGAGATTAGGATTTGTCACTCCGATAGTCGGAGAGGTATCTCTGGGCCCACTCGGTAATGCACATCACTATAAGCCTTGCAAGCATTGTGACTAATGAGTTAGTTGCGAGATGATGTATTACGGAACGAGTAAAGAGACTTGCCGGCAACGAGATTGAACTAGGTATCGAGATACCGACGATCGAATCTCGGGCAAGTAACATACTGATGACAAAGGGAACAACGTATGTTGTTATGCAGTCTGACCAATAAAGATCTTCGTAGAATATGTGGGAGCCAATATGGGCATCCAGGTCCCGCTATTGGTTATTAACCGGAGAGGTGTCTCGGTCATGTCTACATAGTTCTCGAACCCGTAGGGTCTGCACGCTTAACGTTACGATGACAGTTTTATTATGAGTTTATGTATGTTGATGTACCGAATGAGTTCGGAGTCCCGGATGAGATCAGGGACATGACGAAGAGTCTCGAAATGGTCGAGACGTAAAAATCGATATATTGGACGACTATATTTGGACTTCGGAAAGGTTCCGAGTGATTCGGGTATTTTTCGGAGTACCGGAAAATTACGGGAATTCGTATTGGGCCTTAATGGGCCATACGGGAAAGGAGGGAAAGACCCCAAAGGGTGGCCGCACCCCTCCCCATGGGCTAGTTCGAATTGGACTAGAGAGGGGGGGCGCCCCCTTCCTTCTTTCTCCTTCCCCCTTCCCTTCTCCTACTCCCACAAGGAAAGGAGGAGTCCTACTCCCGTTGGGAGTAGGACTCCCCCCTTGGGCGCACCACCTCCCCTTGGCCGGCCCTCTTCCCCTTGCTCCTTTATATACGGGGGTAGGGGGGCACCCCAGAGACACACTTCATATACGATATTTTAGCCATGTGCGGTGCCCCCCTCCACCATATTACACCTCGATAATACCGTTGCGGAGCTTAGGCGAAGCCCTGCGTCGGTGGAACATCATCATCGTCACCACGCCGTCGTGCTGACGAAACTCTCCCTCAACACTCGGCTGGATCAGAGTTCAAGGGACGTCATCGAGCTGAATGTGTGTAGAACTCGGAGGTGCCGTGCGTTCGGTACTTGATCGGTCGGATCGTAAAGACGTACGACTACATCAACCGCGTTGTGATAACGCTTCCGCTGTCGGTCTATGAGGGTACGTGGACAACACTCTCCCCTCTTATTGCTATGCATCACCATGATCTTGCGTGTGCGTAGGAATTTTTTTGAAATTACTACGTTCCCCAACAGTGGTATCAGAGCCTGGTTTTATGCGTTGATGCTATGCATGAGTAGAACACAAGTGAGTTGTGGGCGATATAAGTCATACTGCTTACCAACATGTCATACTTTGGTTCAGCGGTATTGTGAGATGAAGCGGCCCGGACCGACATTACGCGTACGCTTACGCGAGACTGGTTTCACCGTTCGGAGCACTCGTTGCTTAAAGGTGACTGGCGGGTGTCTGTCTCTCTCACTTTAGTTGAACCGAGTGTGGCTACGCCCGGTCCTTGCGAAGGTTAAAACATCACCAACTTGACAAACTATCGTTGTGGTTTTGATGCGTAGGTAAGAACGGTTCTTGCTAAGCCCGTAGCAGCCACGTAAAACTTGCAACAACAAAGTAGAGGACGTCTAACTTGTTTTTGCAGGGCATGATGTGATGTGATATGGTCAAGACATGATGTGATATAATTTGTTGTATGAGATGATCATGTTTTGTAACCGAGTTATCGGCAACTGGCAGGAGCCATATGGTTGTCGCTTTATTGTATGAGATGCAATCACCATGTAATAGTTTTACTTTATCACTAAGCGATAGAGATAGTCGTAAAAGCAATTAGTTGGCAAGATGACAACGATACTACGATGGAGATCAAGGTGTCGCGCCGGTGACGATGGTGATCATGACGGTGCTTCGGAGATGGAGATCACAAGCACGGTGCTTCGGAGATGGAGATCACAAGCACAAGATGATGATGGCCATATCATATCACTTATATTGATTGCATGTGATGTTAATCCTTTATGCATCTTATCTTGCTTTGATTGACGGTAGCATTATAAGATGATCTCTCACTAAAATTTCAAGATAAAGTGTTCTCCTTGAGTATGCACCGTTGCGAAAGTTCTTCGTGCTGAGACACCACGTGTTAATCGGGTGTGATAGGCTCTACGTTCAAATACAACGGGTGCAAAACAGTTGCACATGCGGAATACTCAGGTTAAACTTTACAAGCCTAGCATATACAGATATGGCCTCGGAACACAGAGACCAAAAGGTCGAGCGTGAATCATATAGTAGATATGATCAACATAGTGATGTTCACCATTGAAACTACTCCATCTCACGTGTTAATCGGACATGGTTTAGTTGATTTGGATCACGTAATCACTTAGATGATTAGAGGGATGTCTATCTAAGTGGGAGTTCTTAAGTAATATGATTAATTGAACTTAAATTTATCATGAACTTAGTCCTGATAGTATTTTGCAAATTATGTTATAGATCAATAGCTCGCGTTGTTGCTTCCCTGTGTTTATTTTTGATATGTTCCTAGAGAAAAATTATGTTGAAAGATGTTAGTAGCAAAGATGCGGATTGGATCCGTGATCTGAGGATTATCCTCATTGCTGCACAGAAAAATTATGTCCTTGATGCACCGCTAGGTGACAGACCTATTGCAGGAGCAGCTGCAGACGTTATGAACGTTTGGCTAGCTCAATATGATGACTACTTGATACTTTAGTGCACCATGCTTAACGGCTTAGAATCAGGACTTCAAAGACGTTTTGAACGTCATGGACCATATAAGATGTTCCAGGAGTTGAAGTTAATATTTCAAGCAAATACCCGAGTTGAGAGATATGAAGTCTCCAACAAGTTCTATAGCTAAAAGATGGAGGAGAATCGCTCAACTAGTGAGCATGTGCTCAGATTGTCTGGGTACTACAATCGCTTGAATCAAGTGGGAGTTAATCTTCCAGATAAAATAGTGATTGACAGAATTCTCTAGTCACCATCACCAAGTTAGTAGAACTTCGTGATGAACTATAGTATGCAAGGGATGACGAAAGTAATTCCCGAGCTCTTCGTGATGCTGAAATCGACGAAGGTAGAAATCAAGAAAAACGTCAAGTGTTGATGGTTGACGAGACCACTAGTTTCAAGAAAAGGGCAAATGGAAGAAGGGGAACTTCAAGAAGAATGGCAAGCAAGTTGCTACTCAAGTGAAGAAGCCCAAGTCTGTACCTAAGCCTGAGACTAAGTGCTTCTACTGCAAAGGGACTGGTCACTGGAAGCGGAACTACCCCAAGTATTTGGTGGATAAGAAGGATGGCAAAGTGAACAAAGGTATATTGGATATACATGTTATTGATATGTACTTTACTAGTGTTTATAGCAACCCCTCGGTATTTGATACTGGTTCAGTTGCTAAGAGTAGTAACTCGAAACGGGAGTTGCAGAATAAACAGAGACTAGTAAAAGGCGAGGTGACGATGTGTGTTGGAAATAGTTCCAAGATTGATATGATCATCATCGCACACTCCCTGTACTTTCGGGATTAGTGTTGAAACTAAATAAGTGTTATTTGATGTTTGCGTTGAGCATGAATATGATTTGATCATGTTTTTTGCAATACGGTTATTCATTTAAGTTAAAGAACAATTGTTGTTCTGTTTACATGAATAAAAACCTTCTATGGTCATACACACCAACGAAAATGGTTTGTTGGATCTCGATCGTAGTGATACACATAATCATAATATTGAAGCCAAAAGATGCAAAGTTAATAATGATAGTGCAACTTATTTGTGGCACTGCCGTTTAGGTCATATTGGTGGAAAGCGCATGAAGAAACTCCATACTGATGGGATTTTGGAATCACTTGATTATGAATCACTTGATGCTTGCGATCCGTGCCTCATGGGCAAGATGACTAAAACACCGTTCTCCGGAACTACGGAGAGAGCAACAGATTTGTTGGAAATCATACATACAGATGTATGTGGCCCGATGAATATTGAGGCTCGTAGCAGGTATCATTATTTTCTGACCTTCACAGATGATTTGAGAAGATATGGGTATATCTACTTAATGAAACAGAAGTCTGAAACATTTGAAAAGTTCATATAATTTCAGAGTGAAGTGGAAAATCATCGTAACAAGAAAATAAAGCTTCTACGATCTGATCGTAGGGAAGAGTATTTGAGTTACGAGTTTGGCCTTCAGTTAAAACAATGTGAAATAGTTTCACCACTCACACCACTTGGAACACCACGGTCTAATGGTGTGTCTGAACGTCGTAATCATACTTTATTAGATATGGTGCGATATATGATGTATCTTACCGATCTACCACTATCGTTTTGGGGTTATGCATTAGAGACAGCTGCATTCACGTTAAATAGGGCACCATCAAAATCCGTTGCGACGACGCCTTATGAACTGAGGTTTAGCAAGAAACCAAAGTTGTCATTTCTTAAAATTTTGGGGTTGCGATGCTTATGTGAAAAAAGTTTCATCCTGATAAGCTCAAACCCAAATCAGAGAAATGTGTCTTCATAGGATACCCAAAGGAGACAGTTGGGTACACCTTCTATCACAGATCCGAAGGCAAGACATTCGTTGCTTAGTATGGATCCTTTCTAGAGAAGGAGTTTCTCTCGAAAGAAGTGAGTGGGAGGAAAGTAGAACTTGATGAGGTAACTGTACCTGCTCCCTTATTGGAAAGTAGTTCATCACAGAAATCTGTTCCTGTGACTCCTACACCAAATAGTGAGGAAGTTAATGATGATGATCATGAAACTTCAGATCAAGTTATTACCAAACCCCGTAGGTCAACCAGAGTAAGATCCGCACCAGAGTGGTACGGTAATCCTGTTCTGGAGGTTATGTTGCTAGACCATGACAAACCTACGAACTATGAAGAAGCGATGGTGAGCCCAGATTCCGCAAAATGGCTTGAGGCCATGAAATCTGAGATGGGATCCATGTATGAGAACAAAGTATGGACTTTGATTGACTTTCCCGATGATCGGCGAGCCATTGAGATTAAATGGATCTTCAAGAGGAAGACAGACGCTGATAGTAGTGTTACTATCTACAAAGCTATAATTGTCGCAAAAGGTTTTCGACAAGTTCAAGGTGTTGGCTACGATGAGAGAGTTTCGCACTTGTATCTATGCTTAAAGTCTGTCTGAATCATGTTAGCAATTGCCGCATTTTATGAAATCTGGCAAATGGATAAACAAAACTACATTCCTTAATGGATTTATTAAAGAAGAGTTGTATATGATGCAACCAGGAGGTTTTGTCAATCCTGAAAGTGCTAACAAAATATGCAAGCTCCAGCGATCCATCTATGGACTGGTGCAAGCATCTCGGAGTTGGAATTGTTGGGGAACGTAGTAATTTCAAAAAATTTCCTACGCACACGCAAGATCATGGTGATGCATAGCAACGAGAGGGGAGAGTGTTGTCCACGTACCCTCGTAGACCGACAGCGGAAGCGTTATCACAACGCGGTTGATGTAGACGTACGTCTTCATGATCCGACCGATCAAGTACCGAACGCACGGCACCTCCGAGTTCTGCACACGTTTAGCTCGATGATGTCCCTCGAACTCCGATCCAGCCGAGTGTTGAGGGAGAGTTTTGTCAGGACGACGGTGTGGTGACGATGTTGATGTTCCACCGACGCAGGGCTTCGCCTAAGCTCCGCAACGGTATTATCGAGGTGTAATATGGTGGAGGGGGGCACCGCACACGGCTAAAATATCGTATATCAATTGTGTGTCTGTGGGGTGCCCCCCTGCCCCCGTATATAAAGGAGCAAGGGGGAGGCAGCCGGCCAAGGGGAGAGGCGCGCCAAAGGGGGGAGTCCTACTCCCACCGGGAGTAGGACTCCTCCTTTCCTTGTTGGAATAGGAGAATGGAAGGGAGAAGGAGAAAGAAGGAAGGGGGCGCCCCCTTCCCTAGTCCAATTCGGACTAGACCAAGGGGAGGGGCGCGGCCACCTTTTGAGGCCTTTCTCTCCTTTCCCGTATGGCCCATTAAGGCCCAATACGATGTTGGAAATATGCCCTAGAGGCAATAATAAATGGTTATTATTATATTTCTTTGTTCATGATAATTGTCTATTGTTCATGCTATAATTGTATTGTCCGGAAATCGTAATACATGTGTGAATACATAGACCACAACGTGTCCCTAGTAAGCCTCTAGCTGACTAGCCCGTTGATCAACAGATAGTCATGGTTTCCTGACTATGGACATGGGATGTCGTTGATAACGGGATCACATCATTAGGAGAATGCTGTGATGTACAAGACCCAATCCTAAGCATAGCATAGAAGATCGTGTAGTTTCGTTTGCTAGAGCTTTTCCAATGTCAGGTATCTATTCCTTAGACCATGAGATCGTGCAACTCCCGGATACCGTAGGAGTGCTTTGGGTGTGCCAAACGTCACAACGTAACTGGGTGACTATAAAGGTGCACTACGGGTATCTCCGAAAGTGTCTGTTGGGTTGGCACGGATCGAGACTGGGATTTGTCACTCCGTGTGACGGAGAGGTGTCTCTGGGCCCACACGGTAATGCATCATCATAATGAGCTCAATGTGACTAAGGCGTTAGTCACGGGATCATGCATTGTGGTACGAGTAAAGAGACTTACCGGTAACGAGATTGAACAAGGTATTGGGATACCGACGATCGAATCTCGGGCAAGTAACATACCGATTAACAAAGGGAATAGCATACGGGATTGATTGAATCCTCGACACCGTGGTTCATCCGATGAGATCATCGTGGAACATGTGGGAGCCAACATGGGTATCCAGATCCCGTTGTTGGTTATTGACCGGAGAGGCGTCTCGGTCATGTCTGCATGTCTCCCGAACCCGTAGGGTCTACACACTTCAGGTTCGGTGACGCTAGGGTTGTAGAGATATGTGTATGCGGAAACCCGAAAGTTGTTCGGAATCCCGGATGAGATCCCGGACATCACGAGGAGTTCCGGAATGGTCCGGAGGTGAAGAATTATATATAGGAAGTCAAGTTTCGGCCACCGGGAAAGTTTCGGGGGTTACCGGTATTGTACCGGGACCACCGGAAGGGTCCCGGGGGTCCACCGGGTGGGGCCACCTATCCTGGAGGGCCCCGTGGGCTGAAGTGGGAAGGGAACCAGCCCCTAGTGGGCTGGGCGCCCCCCCATGGGCCTCCCCCATGCGCCTAGGGTTGGAAACCCTAGGGTGGGGGGGCTTCCCACTTGCCTTAGGGGGCAAGGCACCCCCTGGCCGCCGCCCCCCATCCAGATGGGATCTTGACCGGCGCCCCCCCTCCCAGGGGGCCTATATAAAGGGGGGGAGGGAGGGCAGCAATATCTCAGCCTTGGGCGCCTCCCTCCTCCCCTGCTACACCTCTCTCTCTCGCAGAAGCTCGGCGAAGCCCTGCCGAGACCCGCTACATCCACCACCACGCCGTCGTGCTGCTGGATCTCCATCAACCTCTCCTTCCCCCTTGCTGGATCAAGAAGGAGGAGACGTCTCTGCACCGTACGTGTGTTGAACGCGGAGGTGCCGTCCGTTCGGCACTCGGTCATCGGTGATTTGGATCACGGCGAGTACAACTCCGTCATCCACGTTCATTGGAACGCTTCCGCTCGCGATCTACAAGGGTATGTAGATGCACTCCTTTCCCTTCGTTGCTAGTATACTCCATAGATGCATCTTGGTGAGCGTAGGAAAATTTTAAAATTATGCTACGATTCCCAACAGTGGCATCATGAGCCAGGCCTATGCGTAGTTACTATGCACGAGTAGAACACAAAGCAGTTGTGGGCGTTGATGTTGCCAATTCTTCTTGCTGCTACTAGTCTTTTCTTGTTTCGGCGGTATTGTAGGATGAAGCGGCCCGGACCGACCTTACACGTACACTTACGTGAGACAGGTTCCACCGATTGACATGCACTAGTTGCATAAGGTGGCTAGCGGGTGTCTGTCTCTCCTACTTTAGTCGGAACGGATTCGATGAAAAGGGTCCTTATGAAGGGTAAATAGAAATTGGCAAATCACGTTGTGGTCATACGTAGGTAAGAAACGTTCTTGCTAGAAACCTACAAACCACGTAAAAACTTGCAACAACAATTAGAGGACGTCTAACTTGTTTTTGCAGCATGTGTGATGTGATGTGATATGGCCAGAAGATGTGATGAATGATATATGTGATGTATGAGATTGATCATATTCTTGTAATAGGAATCACGACTTGCATGTCGATGAGTGTGACAACCGGCAGGATCCATAGGAGTTGTCTTTATTATTTTGTATGACCTGCGTGTCATTGAATAACGCCATATAAATTACTTTACTTTGTTGCTAAACGCGTTAGCCATAGAAGTAGAAGTAATTGTTGGCGTGACGACTTCATGAAGACACGATGATGGAGATCATGGTGTCATGCCGGTGACGAAGATGATCATGGTGCCCCGAAGATGGAGATCAAAGGAGCATAATGATATTGGCCATATCATGTCACTATTTGATTGCATGTGATGTTTATCATGTTTTTGCATCTTATTTGCATAGAACGACGGTAGTAAGTAAGATGATCCCTTATAATAATTTCAAGAAAGTGTTCACCCTAACTGTGCACCGTTGCGAAGGTTCGTTGTTTCGGAGCACCACGTGATGATCGGGTGTGATAGATTCTAACGTTCGAATACAACGGGTGTTGACGAGCCTAGCATGTACAGACATGGCCTCAGAACACACGCAATACACTTAGGTTGACTTGACGAGCCTAGCATGTACAGACATGGCCTCGGAACACGGAGGACCGAAAGGTCGAGCATGAGTCGTATAGAAGATACGATCAACATGGAGATGTTCACCGATCTTGACTAGTCCGTCTCACGTGATGATCGGACACGGCCTAGTTAACTCGGATCATGTTTCACTTAGATGACTAGAGGGATGTCTATCTGAGTGGGAGTTCATTAAATAATTTGATTAGATGAACTTAATTATCATGAACTTAGTCTAAAAATCTTTACATATGTCTTGTAGATCAAATGGCCAACGTTGTCCTCAATTTCAACGCGTTCCTAGAGAAAACCAAGCTGAAAGATGAAGGCAACAACTATACGGACTGGGTCCGGAACCTGAGGATCATCCTCATAGTAGCCAAGAAAGATTATGTCTTAGAAGCACCGCTAGGTGAAGCACCAATCCCAGAGAACCAAGACGTTATGAACGCTTGGCAATCACATGCTGATGATTACTCCCTCGTTCAGTGCGGCATGCTTTACAGCTTAGAACCGGGTCTGCAAAAGCGTTTTGAGAAACATGGAGCATATGAGATGTTCGAGGAGCTGAAATTGGTTTTCCAAGCTCATGCCCGGGTCGAGAGATATGAAGTCTCCGACAAGTTCTTCAGCTGTAAAATGGAGGAAAATAGTTCTGTAAGTGAGCACATACTCAGAATGTCTGGGTTGCACAACCGCTTGACTCAGCTGGGAGTTAATCTCCCGGATGACGCGGTCATTGACAGAATCCTTCAGTCGCTTCCACCAAGCTTCAAGAGCTTTGTGATGAACTACAATATGCAGGGGATGGAAAAGACCATTCCTGAGGTATATTCGATGCTGAAATCAGCGGAGGTGGAAATCAGAAAAGAACATCAAGTGTTGATGGTGAATAAAACCACTAAGTTCAAGAAGGGCAAGGGTAAGAAGAACTTCAAGAAGGACGGCAAGGGAGTTGCCGCGCCCGGTAAACCAGTTACTGGGAAGAAGTCGAAGAATGGACCCAAGCCTGAAACTGAGTGCTTTTATTGCAAGGGAAGTGGTCACTGGAAGCGGAACTGCCCCAAATACTTAGCGGACAAGAAGAAGGCCAGCAACACCAAAGGTATATGCGATATATATGTAATTGATGTGTACCTTACCAGTACTCGTAGTAGCTCCTCGGTATTTGATACCGGTGTGGTTGCTCATATTTGTAACTCAAAACAGGAACTACGGAATAAACGGAGACTGGCGAAGGACGAGGTGACGATGCGCGTCGGGAATGGTTCCAAGGTCGATGTGATCGCCGTCGGCACGCTACCTCTGCATCTCCCTACGGGATTAGTTTTAAACCTCAATAATTGTTATTTAGTGCCAGCTTTGAGCATGAACATTGTATCTGGATCTCGTTTAATTCGAGATGGCTACTCATTTAAATCCGAGAATAATGGTTGTTCTATTTATTCGAGAGATATGTTTTATGGTCATGCCCCGCTGGTCAATGGTTTATTCTTGATGAATCTCGAACGTGATGTTACACATGTTCATAGTGTGAATACCAAAAGATGTAAAGTTGATAACGATAGTCCCACATATCTGTGGCACTGCCGCCTTGGTCACATTGGTGTCAAGCGCATGAAGAAGCTCCATGCAGGTGGACTTTTGGAGTCTCTTGATTACGAATCATTTGACACGTGTGAACCATGCCTCATGGGTAAGATGACCAAGACTCCGTTCTCCGGAACAATGGAGCGAGCAACCAACTTATTGGAAATCATACATACCGATGTGTGTAGTCCAATGAGTGTTGAAGCTCGCGGAGGATATCGTTATGTTCTCACTCTTCACTGATGATTTAAGTAGATATGGGTATGTCTACCTAATGAAACACAAGTCTGAAACCTTTGAAAAGTTCAAGGAATTTCAGAGTGAAGTTGAGAATCAACGTGACAGGAAAATAAAATTCTTACGATCAGATCGTGGTGGAGAATATTTAAGTCACGAATTTGGTACACACTTAAGGAAATGTGGAATAGTTTCACAACTCACGCTGCCTGGAACACCTCAGAGAAATGGTGTGTCCGAACGTTGTAATCGCACTCTATTGGATATGGTGCGATCTATGATGTCTCTTACCGATTTACCGCTCTCATTTTGGGGCTATGCTTTAGAGACTGCCGCATTCACTTTAAATAGGGCTCCGTCGAAATCCGTTGAGACGACACCGTATGAATTATGGTTTGGGAAGAAACCTAAGCTGTCGTTTCTAAAAGTTTGGGGATGTGATGCTTATGTCAAGAAACTTCAACCTGAAAAGCTCGAACCCAAGTCGGAGAAATGCGTCTTCATAGGATACCCTAAGGAAACTATTGGGTATACCTTCTACCTCAGATCCGAAGGCAAGATCTTCGTTGCCAAGAACGGGTCCTTTCTGGAGAAGGAGTTTCTCTCGAAAGAATTGAGTGGGAGGAAAGTGGAACTTGATGAGGTGATAGTCACCCCTTCTGAACCGGAAAGTAGCGCAGCGAGGGAAAATGTTCATGTGGTGCCTACACCGACTGGGGAGGAAGTTCATGATGATGATCATGAAGCTTCGGATCAAGTTACTGAACTTCGTAGGTCCACAAGGACACGTTCCGCACCAGAGTGGTACGGCAACCCTGTCCTGGAAATCATGTTGTTAGACAACGGTGAACCTTCGAACTATGAAGAAGCGATGGCGGGCCCGGATTCCGACAAATGGCTAGAAGCCATGAAATCCGAGATAGGATCCATGTATGAAAACGAAGTATGGACTTTGACTGACTTGCCCGATGATAGGCGAGCCATAGAAAATAAATGGATCTTTAAGAAGAAGACGGACGTGGATGGTAATGTGACCATCTACAAAGCTCGACTTGTCGCTAAGGGTTATCGACAAGTTCAAGGGGTTGACTACGATGAGACTTTCTCACCCGTAGCAAAGCTGAAGTCCGTCCGAATCATGTTAGCAATTGCCGCATACTATGATTATGAGATATGGCAGATGGATGTCAAAACGGCATTCCTTAACGGCTTCCTTAAAGAAGAGTTGTATATGATGCAGCCGGATGTTTTTGTCGATCCTAAGAATGCTAACAAAGTATGCAAGCTCCAGCGCTCAATCTATGGGCTGGTGCAAGCATCTCGGAGTTGGAACATTCGCTTTGATGAGATGATCAAAGCGTTTGGGTTTACACAGACTTATGGAGAAGCCTGTGTTTACAAGAAAGTGAGTGGGAGCTCTGTAGCATTTCTCATATTATATGTGGATGGCATATTATTGATGGGAAATGATATAGAATTCTTGGAAAGTATAAAGGCCTATTTGAATAAGTGTTTTTCAATGAAGGACCTTGGAGAAGCTGCTTATATATTAGGCATCAAGATCTATAGAGATAGATCAAGACGCCTCATTGGTCTTTCACAGAGTACATACGTTGACAAGATATTGAAGAAGTTCAATATGGATCAGCCCAAGAAGGGATTCTTGCCTGTATTGCAAGGTGTGCAGTTGAGCACGAATCAATGCCCGACCACGGCAGAAGATAGAGAAAAGATGAGTGTCATCCCCTATGCCTCGGCCATAGGGTCTATTATGTATGCCATGCTATGTACCAGACCTGATGTAAACCTTGCCGTAAGTTTGGTAGGAAGGTACCAAAGTAATCCCGGCATGGAACACTGGACAGCGGTCAAGAATATCCTGAAGTACCTGAAGAGGACTAAGGATATGTTTCTCGTTTATGGAGGTGACGAAGAGCTCGTCGTAAAGGGTTACGTCGACGCTAGCTTCGACACAGATCTGGATGACTCGAAGTCACAAACCGGATACGTGTATATTTTGAATGGAGGAGCAGTAAGCTGGTGTAGTTGCAAGCAAAGCGTCGTGGCGGGATCTACATGTGAAGCGGAGTACATTACCGACCTAGGTGTGATTCCCAATGCGTTGGCCCAATGACTCTCTTCTGTGACAACACTGGAGCTATTGCCCTTGCGAAGGAGCCCAGGTTTCACAGGAAGACCAGGCATATCAAGCGTCGCTTCAACTCCATTCGTGAAAGTGTTTAAAATGGAGACCTAGATATTTGTAAAGTACATACGGACCTGAATGTAGCAGATCCGTTGACTAAACCTCTCCCTAGAGCAAAACATGATCAACACCAGGACACAATGGGTGTTCGATTCATCACAATGTAACTAGATTATTGACTCTAGTGCAAGTGGGAGACTGTTGGAAATATGCCCTAGAGGCAATAATAAATGGTTATTATTATATTTCTTTGTTCATGATAATTGTCTATTGTTCATGCTATAATTGTATTGTCCGGAAATCGTAATACATGTGTGAATACATAGACCACAACGTGTCCCTAGTAAGCCTCTAGTTGACTAGCTCGTTGATCAACAGATAGTCATGGTTTCCTGACTATGGACATGGGATGTCGTTGATAACGGGATCACATCATTAGGAGAATGATGTGATGGACAAGACCCAATCCTAAGCATAGCATAAAAGATCGTGTAGTTTCGTTTGCTAGAGCTTTTCCAATGTCAGGTATCTATTCCTTAGACCATGAGATCGTGCAACTCCCGGATACCGTAGGAGTGCTTTGGGTGTGCCAAACGTCACAACGTAACTGGGTGACTATAAAGGTGCACTACGGGTATCTCCGAAAGTGTCTGTTGGGTTGGCACGGATCGAGACTGGGATTTGTCACTCCGTGTGACGGAGAGGTATCTCTGGGCCCACTCGGTAATGCATCATCATAATGAGCTCAATGTGACTATGGCGTTAGTCACGGGATCATGCATTGCGGTACGAGTAAAGAGACTTACCGGTAACGAGATTGAACAAGGTATTGGGATACCGACGATCGAATCTCGGGCAAGTAACATACCGATTAACAAAGGGAATTGCATACGGGATTGATTGAATCCTCGACACCGTGGTTCATCCGATGAGATCATCGTGGAACATGTGGGAGCCAACATGGGTATCCAGATCCCGCTATTGGTCATTGACCGGAGAGGCGTCTCGGTCATGTCTGCATGTCTCCCGAACCCGTAGGGTCTACACACTTAAGGTTCGGTGACGCTAGGGTTGTAGAGATATGTGTATGCGGAAACCCGAAAGTTGTTCGGAGTCCCGGATGAGATCCCGGACGTCATGAGGAGTTCCGGAATGGTCCGGAGGTGAAGAATTATCTATAGGAAGTCAAGTTTCGGCCACCGGGAAAGTTTCGGGGGTTACCGGTATTGTACCGGGACCACCGGAAGGGTCCCGGGGGTCCACCGGGTGGGGCCACCTATCCCGGAGGGCCCCGTGGGCTGAAGTGGGAAGGGAACCAGCCCCTAGTGGGCTGGGCGCCCCCCCATGGGCCTCCCCCCATGCGCCTAGGGTTGGAAACCCTAGGGTGGGGGGCTTCCCACTTGCCTTGGGGGGCAAGGCACCCCCCTGGCCGCCGCCCCCCATCCAGATGGGATCTTGGCCAACGCCCCCCCTCCCAGGGGGCCTATATAAAGGGGGGGAGGGAGGGCAGCAATATCTCAGCCTTGGGCGCCTCCCTCCTCCCCTGCTACACCTCTCTCTCTCGCAGAAGCTCGGCGAAGCCCTGCCGAGACCCGCTACATCCACCACCACGTCGTCGTGCTGCTGGATCTCCATCAACCTCTCCTTCCCCCTTGCTGGATCAAGAAGGAGGAGACGTCGCTGCACCGTACGTGTGTTGAACGCGGAGGTGCCGTCCGTTCGGCACTCGGTCATCGGTGATTTGGATCACGGCGAGTATGACTCCGTCATCCACGTTCATTGGAACGCTTCCGCTCGCGATCTACAAGGGTATGTAGATGCACTCCTTTCCCTTCGTTGCTAGTATACTCCATAGATGCATCTTGGTGAGCGTAGGAAAATTTTAAAATTATGCTACGATTCCCAACATACGAAAGCCCGTAACTCTCCGGTACTCCGAAAAATACCCGAATCACTCGGAACCTTTCCGATGTCCGAATATAGTCGTCCAATATATCGATCTTTACATCTCGACCATTTTGAGACTCCTCGTCATATCCCCGATCTCATCCGGGACTCCGAACTCCTTCGGTACATCAAAACTCAATAAAACTGTCATCGTAACATTAAGCGTGCGGACCCTACGGGTTCGAGAACTATGTAGACATGACCGAGACACCTCTCCGGTCAGTAACCTATAGCGGGGCCTGGATGCCCATATTGGCTCCCACATATTCTACGAAGATCTTTATCGGTCAGACCGCATAACAACATACGTTGTTCCCTTTGTCATCGGTATGTTACTTGCCTGAGATTCGATCGTCGGTATCTCGATACCTAGTTCAATCTCGTTACCGGCAAGTCTCTTTACTCGTTCCGTAATACATCATCCCGCAACTAACTCATTAGTCACAATGCTTGCAAGGCTTATAGTGATGTGCATTACCGAGTGGGCCCAGAGATACCTCTCCGACTATCGGAGTGACAAATCCTAATCTCGAAATACGCCAACCCAACAAGTACCTTTGGAGACACCTGTAGAGCACCTTTATAATCACCCATTTACGTTGTGACGTTTGGTAGCACACAAAGTGTTCCTCCGGTAAACGGGAGTTGCATAATCTCATAGTCATAGGAACATGTATAAGTCATGAAGAAAGCAATAGCAACATACTAAACGATCGAGTGCTAAGCTAACGGAATGGGTCAAGTCAATCACGTCATTCTCCTAATGAGGTGATCCCGTTAATCAAATGACAACTCATGTCTATGGCTAGGAAACATAACCATCTTTGATTAACGAGCTAGTCAAGTAGAGGCATACTAGTGACACTCTTGTTTGTCTATGTATTCACATATGTATTATGTTTCCGGTTAATACAATTCTAGCATGAATAATAAACATTTATCATGATATAAGGAAATATATAATACTTTATTATTGCCTCTAGGCATATTTCCTTCAGTATCCCACTTGCACTAGAGTCAATAATCTAGTTCACATCGCCATGTGATTTAACATCAATAATTCACATCACCATGTGATTAACACCCATAGTTCACATCTCTATGTGACCAACACTCAAAGGGTTTACTAAAGTCAATAATCTAGTTCACATCGATATGTGATTAACACCCAAAGAGTACTAAGGTGTGATCATGTTTTGATTGTGAGATAATTTTAGTCAACGGGTCTGTCACATTCAGATCCGTAAGTATTTTGCAAATTTCTATGTTTACAATGCTCTGCACGGAGCTACTCTTAGCTAATTGCTCCCACTTTCAATATGTATCTAGACCAAGACTTAGAGTCATCTAGATTAGTGTCAAAACTTGCATCGACGTAACCCTTTACGACGAACCTTTTGTCACTTCCATAATCGAGAAACATATCCTAATTCCACTAAGGATAATTTTGACCGCTGTCCAGTGATCTACTCCTAGATCACTATTGTACTCCCTTGCCAAAATCAGTGTAGGGTATACAATAGATCTGGTACACAGCATGGCATACTTTATAAAACCTATGGCCAAGGCATAGGGAATGACTTTCATTCTCTTTCTATCTTCTCCAGTGGTCGGGCTTTGAGTCTTACTCAATTTCACACCTTGTAACACAGGCAAGAACTCTTTCTTTGACTGTTCTATTTTGAACTACTTCAAAATCTTGTTAAGGTATGTACTCATTGAAAAACTTATCAAGCATCTTCATCTATCTCTATAGATCTTGATGCTCAATATGTAAGCAGCTTCACCGAGGTCTTTCTTTGAAAAACTCCTTTCAAACACTCCTTTATGCTTTGCAGAATAATTCTACATTATTTCTGATCAACAATATGTCATTCACATATACTTATCAGAAATGCTGTAGTGCTCCCACTCACTTTCTTGTAAATACAGGCTTCACCGCAAGTCTGTATAAAACTATATCCTTTGATCAACTTATCAAAGCGTATATTCCTACTCCGAGATGCTTGCACCAGTCCATAGATGGATCGCTGGAGCTTGCATATTTTGTTAGCACCTTTAGGATTGACAAAACCCTCTGGTTGCATCATATACAACTCTTCTTTAATAAATCCATTAAGGAATGCAGTTTTGTTTATCCTTTTGCCAAATTTCATAAAATGCGGCAATTGCTAACATGATTCAGACAGATTTAAGCATAGATACGAGTGAGAAACTCTCATCGTAGTCAACACCTTGAACTTGTCGAAAACCTTTTTTGCGACAATTCTAGCTTTGTAGATAGTAACACTACTATCACTATCTGTCTTCCTCTTGAAGATCCATTTAATCTCAATGGCTCGCCGATCATTGGGCAAGTCAATCAAAGTCCATACTTTGTTCTAATATATGGATCTCATCTCAGATTTCATGGCCTCAAGCCATTTTGCGGAATGTGGGCTCATCATCGCTTCTTCATAGTTCGTAGGTTCGTCATGGTCTAGTAACATAACCTCCAAAACAGGATTACCGTACCACTCTGGTGCGGATCTTGATCTAGTTGACCTACGAGGTTCAGTAATAACTTGATCTGAAGTTTCATGATCATTATCATTAACTTCCTCACTAATTGGTGTAGGTGTCGCAGAAACTGATTTCTGTGATGATTTACTTTCCAATAAGGGAGCAGGTACAGTTACCTCATCAAGTTCTACTTTCCTCCCACTCACTTCTTTCGAGAGAAACTCCTTCTCTAGAAAGGATCCATACTAAGCAACGAATGTCTTGCCTTCGGATCTGGGATAGAAGGTGTACCCAACTGTCTCCTTTGGGTATCCTATGAAGACACATTTCTCCGATTTGGGTTTGAGCTTATCAGGATGAAACTTTTTCACATAAGCATCGCAACCCCAAACTTTAAGAAACGACAACTTTGGTTTCTTCTGAAACCACAGTTCATAAGGCGTCGTCTCAACGGATTTTGATGGTACCCTATTTAACGTGAATGCAACTGTCTCTAATGCATAACCCCAAAACAATAGTGGTAGATCGGTAAGAGACATCATATATCGCACCATATCTAATAAAGTACGGTTACGATGTTCGGACACACCATGACACTGTGGTGTTCCAGGTGGCGTGAGTAGTGAAACTATTTCACATTGTTTTAACTGAAGGCCAAACTCGTAACTCAAATACTCTTCTCCACGATCAGATCGTAGAAACTTTATTTTCTTGTTATGATGATTTTCCACTTCACTCTGAAATTATATGAACTTTTCAAATGTTTCAGACTTCTGTTTCATTAAGCAGATATACTCATATATGCTCAAATCATCTGTGAAGGTCAGAAAATAATGATACCTGCTACGAGCCTCAATATTCATCGGACCACATACATCTGTATGTATGATTTCCAACAAATCTGTTGCTCTCTCCATAGTTCCGGAGAACGGCGTTTTAGTCATCTTGCCCATGAGGCACGGTTCGCAAGCATCAAGTGATTCATAATCAAGTGATTCCAAAATCCCATCAGTATGGAGTTTCTTCATGTGCTTTACACCAATATGACCTAAACGGCAGTGCCACAAATAAGTTGCACTATCATTATTATCTTTCCATCTTTTGGCTTCAATATTATGAATATGTGTATTACTATGATCGAGATCCAACAAACCAATTTTCGTTGGTTTGTATGACCATAAAAGGTTTTTATTCGTGTAAACAGAACAACAATTGTTCTCTAACTGAAATGAATAACCGTATTGCAATAAACATGATCAAATCATATTCATGCTCAACGCAAACACCAAATAACACTTATTTAGTTTCAACACTAATCCCGAAAGTACAGGGAGTGTGCGATGATGATCATATCAATCTTGGAACTACTTCCAACACACATCATCACCTCGCCTTTTTACTACTCTCTGTTTATTCTGCAACTCCCGTTTCGAGTTACTACTCTTAGCAACTGAACCAGTATCAAATACCGAGGGGTTGCTATAAACACTAGTAAAGTACACATTAATATATCCAATATACCTTTGTTCACTTTGCCATCCTTCTTATCCACCAAATAGTTGGGGTAGTTCCGCTTCCAGTGACCAGTCCCTTTGCAGTACAAGCACTTAGTCTCTGGCTTAGGATCAGACTTAGGCTTCTTAACTTTAGCAGCAACTTGCTTGCTGTTCTTCTTGAAGTTCCCCTTCTTCCCTTTGCCCTTTTTCTTGAAACTAGTGGTCTCGTCAACCATCAACACTTGATGTTTTTCTTGATTTCTACCTTCGTCGATTTCAGCATCACGAAGAGCTCGGGAATTACTTTCGTCATCCCCTGCATACTGTAGTTCATCACGAAGTTCTACTAACTTGGTGATGGTGACTAGAGAATTCTGTCAATCACTATTTTATCTGGAAGATTAACTCCCACTTGATTCAAGCGATTGTAGTACCCTGACAATCTGAGCACATGCTCACTAGTTGAGCGATTCTCCTCCATCTTTTAGCTATAGAACTTGTTGGAGACTTCATATCTCTCAACTCGGGTATTTGCTTGAAATATTAACTTCAACTCCTGGAACATCTCATATGGTCCATGACGTTCAAAACGTCTTTGAAGTCCCGATTCTAAGCCGTTAAGCATGGTGCACTAAACTATCAAGTAGTCACCATATTGAGCTAGCCAAACGTTCATAACATCTGCATCTGCATCTGCTCCTGCAATAGGTCTGTCACCTAGCGGTGCATCAAGGACATAATTTTTCTGTGCAGCAATGAGGATAATCCTCAGATCACGGATCCAATCCGCATCTTTGCTACTAACATCTTTCAACATAACTTTTCTCTAGGAACATATCAAAAAATAAACATAGGGAAGCAACAATGCGAGCTATTGATCTACAACATAATTTGCAAAATACTATCAGGACTAAGTTCATGATAAATTTAAGTTCAATTAATAATATTACTTAAGAACTCCCACTTAGATAGATATCCCTCTAATCATCTAAGTGATTACGTGATCCAAATCAACTAAACCATGTCCGATCATCACGTGAGATGGAGTAGTTTCAATGGTGAACATCACTATGTTGATCATATCTACTATATGATTCACGCTCGACCTTTTGGTCTCCGTGTTCCGAGGCCATATCTGCATATGCTAGGCTCGTCAAGTTTAACCTGAGTATTCCGCGTGTGCAACTGTTTTGCACCCGTTGTATTTGAACGTAGAGCCTATCACACCCGATCATCACGTGGTGTCTCAGCACAAAGAACTTTCACAACGGTGCATACTCAGGGAGAACACTTTTATCTTGAAATTTTAGTGAGAGATCATCTTATAATGCTACCGCCAATCAAAGCAAGATAAGATGCATAAAGGATTAACATCACATGCAATCAATATAAGTGATATGATATGGCCATCATCATCTTGTGCTTGTGATCTCCATCTTCGAAGCACCGTGCTCGTGATCTCCATCTCCGAAGCACCGTCATGATCACCATCGTCACCGGTGCGACATCTTGATCTCCGTCGTAGTATCGTTGTCGTCTCGCCAACTTATTGCTTTTACGACTATCGCTACCGCTTAGTGATAAAGTAAAACTATTACATGGCGATTGCATTTCATACAATAAAGCGACAACCATATGGCTCCTGCTAGTTGCCGATAACTCGGTTACAAAACATGATCATCTCATACAACAAATTATATCACATCATGTCTTGACCATATCACATCACAACATGCCCTGCAAAAACAAGTTAGATGTCCTCTACTTTGTTGTTGCAAGTTTTACGTGGCTGCTACGGGCTTAGCAAGAACCGTTCTTACCTACGCATCAAAAACCACAACGATAGTTTGTCAAGTTGGTGCTGTTTTAACCTTCGCAAGGACCGGGCGTAGCCACACTCGGTTCAACTAAAGTGAGAGAGACAGACAACCGCCGGTCACCTTTAAGCAACGAGTGCTCGCAACGGTGAAACCAGTCTCGCGTAAGCGTACGCGTAATGTCGGTCCGGGCCGCTTCATCTCACAATACCGCTGAACCAAAGTATGACATGCTGGTAAGCAGTATGACTTATATCGCCCACAACTCACTTGTGTTCTACTCGTGCATAGCATCAACGCATAAAACCAGGCTCGGATGCCACTGTTGTGGAACGTAGTAATTTCAAAAAAATTCCTACGCACACGCAAGATCATGGTGATGCATAGCAACGAGAGGGGAGAGTGTTGTCCACGTACCCTCGTAGACCGACAGCGGAAGCGTTATCACAACACGGTTGATGTAGTCGTACTTCTTCACGATCCGACCGATCAAGTACCGAACGCACTGCACCTCCGAGTTTTGCACACGTTTAGCTCGATGACGTCCCTCGATCTCCGATCCAGCCGAGTGTTGAGGGAGAGTTTCGTCAGGACGACGGCGTGGTGACGATGGTGATGTTCCACCGAGGCAGGGCTTCGCCTAAGCTCCGCAACGGTATTATCGAGGTGTAATATGGTGGAGGGGGGCACCGCACACGGCTAAAATATCGTATATCAATTGTGTGTCTGTGGGGTGCCCCCCTGCCCCCGTATATAAAGGAGCAAGGGGGAGGCAGCCAGCCAAGGGGAGAGGCGCGCCAAAGGGGGGAATCCTACTCCCACCGGGAGTAGGACTCCTCCTTTCCTTGTTGGAATAGGAGAATGGAAGGGAGAAGGAGAAAGAAGGAAGGGGGCGCCCCCCTTCCCTAGTCCAATTCGGACCAGACCATGGGGAGGGGCGTGGCCACCTTTTGAGGCCTTTCTCTCCTTTCCCGTATGGCCCATTAAGGCCCAATACGAATTCCCGTAACTCTCCGGTACTCCGAAAAATTCCCGAATCACTCGGAACCTTTCCGATGTCAGAATATAGTCGTCCAATATATCGATCTTTACGTCTCAACCATTTCGAGACTCCTCGTCATATCCCCGATCTCATCCGGGACTCCGACTCCTTCGGTACATCAAAACTCAATAAAACTGTCATCGTAACGTTAAGCGTGCGGACCCTACGGGTTCGAGAACTACGTAGACATGACCGAGACACCTCTCCGGTCAATAACCAATAGCGGGACCTGGATGCCCATATTGGCTCCCACATATTCTACGAAGATCTTTATCGGTCAGACCGCATAACAACATACGTTGTTCCCTTTGTCATCAGTATGTTACTTGCCTGAGATTCGATCGTCGGTATCTCGATACCTAGTTCAATCTCGTTACCGGCAAGTCTCTTTACTCGTTCCGTAATACATCATCCCGCAACTAACTCATTAGTCACAATGCTTGCAAGGCTTATAGTGATGTGCATTACCGAGTGGGCCCAGAGATACCTCTCCGACAATCGGAGTGACAAATCCTAATCTCGAAATACGCCAACCCAACAAGTACGTTTGGAGACACCTATAGAGCACCTTTATAATCACTCATTTACGATGTGACGTTTGGTAGCACACAAAGTGTTCCTCCGGTAAACGGGAGTTGCATAATCTCATAGTCACAGGAACATGTATAAGTCATGAAGAAAGCAATAGCAACATACTAAACGATCGAGTGCTAAGCTAACAGAATGGGTCAAGTCAATCACGTCATTCTCCTAATGAGGTGATCCCGTTAATCAAATGACAACTCATGTCTATGGCTAGGAAACATAACCATCTTTGATTAATGAGCTAGTCAAGTAGAGGCATACTAGTGACACTCTTGTTTGTCTATGTATTCACACATGTATTATGTTTCCGGTTAATACAATTCTAGCATGAATAATAAACATTTATCAGGATATAAGGAAATATATAATACTTTATTATTGCCTCTAGCTTATTTCCTTCAGTCTCCCACTTGCACTAGAGTCAATAATTCACATAGAGATGTGAACTATGGGTGTTAATCACATGGTGATGTGAATTATTGACTCTAGTGCAAGTGGGAGACTGAAGGAAATATGCCCTAGAGGCAATAATAAAGTATTATATATTTCCTTATATCATGATAAATGTTTATTATTCATGGTAGAATTGTATTAACCGGAAACATAATACATGTGTGAATACATAGACAAACAGAGTGTCACTAGTATGCCTCTACTTGACTAGCTCATTAATCAAAGATGGTTATGTTTCCTAGCCATAGACATGAGTTGTCATTTGATTAACGGGATCACCTCATTAGGAGAATGACGTGATTGACTTGACCCATTCCGTTAGCTTAGCACCCGATCGTCTAGTATGTTGCTATTGCTTTCTTCATGACTTATACATGTTCCTATGACTATGAGATTATGCAACTCCCGTTTACCGGAGGAACACTTTGTGTGCTACCAAACGTCACAATGTAAATGGGTGATTATAAAGGGGCTCTACAGGTGTCTCCAAAGGTACTTGTTGGGTTGGGGTATTTCGAGATTAGGATTTGTCACTCCGATAGTCGGAGAGGTATCTCTGGGCCCACTCGGTAATGCACATCACTATAAGCCTTGCAAGCATTGTGACTAATGAGTTAGTTGCGGGATGATGTATTACGGAACGAGTAAAGAGACTTGCTGGTAACGAGATTGAACTAGGTATCGAGATACCGACGATCGAATCTCGGGCAAGTAACATACTGATGACAAAGGGAACAACGTATGTTGTTATGCGGTCTGACCGATAAAGATCTTCGTAGAATATGTGGGAGCCAATATGGGCATCCAGGTCCCGCTATTGGTTATTGACCGGAGAGGTGTCTCGGTCATGTCTACGTAGTTCTCGAACCCGTAGGGTCCGCACGCTTAACTTTACGATGACAGTTTTATTATGAGTTTATGTATGTTGATGTACTGAAGGAGTTCAGAGTCCCGGATGAGATCAGGGACATGACGAGGAGTCTCGAAATGGTCGAGACGTAAAGATCGATATATTGGACGACTATATTCGGACTTCGGAAAGGTTCCGAGTGATTCGGGTATTTTTCGGAGTACCGGAGAGTTACGGGAATTCGTATTGGGCCTTAATGGGCCATACGGGAAAGGAGGGAAAGACCCCAAAGGGTGGCCGCACCCCTCCCCATGGGCTAGTCCGAATTGGACTAGGGAGGGGGGCGCCCCCTTCCTTCTTTCTCCTTCCCCCTTCCCTTCTCCTACTCCCACAAGGAAGGGAGGAGTCCTACTCCCGGTGGGAGTAGGACTCCCCCCTTGGGCGCGCCACCTCCCCTTGGCCGGCCCTCTTCCCCTTGCTCATTTATATACAGGGGCAGGAGGCACCCTAGAGACACACTTGATATACAATATTTTAGCTGTGTGCGGTGCCACCCTTCACCATATTACACCTCGATAATACCGTTGTGGAGCTTAGGCGAAGCCCTGCGTCGATGGAACATCGTCATCGTCACCATGCCGTCGTGCTGACGAAACTCTCCCTCAACACTTGGATGGATCGGAGTTCGAGGGACGTCATCGAGCTGAACGTGTGTAGAACTCGGAGGTGCCGTGCGTTCGGTACTTGATCGGTCGGATCGTGAAGACGTACGACTACATCAACCGCGTTGTGATAACGCTTCCGCTGTCGGTCTACGAGGGTACGTGGACAACACTCTCCCCTCTCGTTGCTATGCATCACCATGATCTTTCGTGTGCGTAGGAAATTTTTTGAAATTACTACGTTCCCCAACACATATACACCAAAATGTTCCTCCCTTTTTCTCTAACTTCCTTACTTTAGTGGCACATGTAGGCCCATGTACGATGCACACCCCCCACAATACCCAGTTCACCCGTGTATTTGCCTCTCAGAATTACTCTCAGTGCACTAGTTTTCGTCCCAAAAGGACTCCATCTCTCACCTAGTTGTCTTTTGACCTTGAGGTTAGATCTATTGCCACAAGTACTAGCTACAACGGCTCTACAACAAGTGCTCATGTTGGCTTGGATCTTCAGCGCCTAGTCTTTCGGTTCTAACTCTCCCCCAATGCTAGCTTGACGCCAGTCTTCCACAACAAATCCACCATCTGAGAAGCCCGAACGGAAGACAAATCGAGAAAGCAGCTACCTAACAGCTCGGCGCAGAACCAACAAGCTAGCGCCACTCCCTCACTACTGCATAAAGCAGAAAACCTTCATGGCGGATAGTCATGTTTGTGAAGCAAGTGCCACATCAAGGCTGTGTATTGGATATTTAAGGGTCGAAACAACTTATCCTTTGACATGTGAAAATAATGTGTGTACGTTAGGGGGTGGAAAGAGGCTAAGGTAATACCACAACTTTAAAGTGGCAAAGTGACGGTAATTAGCACTAGTAGAAAAGAGGGCTTTGGTTCAGGCCGGGTCAGCCCATTAGTCCCGGTTCAGTCCAGAACCGGGACCCATGGGGGCACTGGTCCCGGTTCGTGAGGCCAGGGGCCTGCCGGGCCTCGTGGGGGCATTGGTCCCGGTTCGTTTGGCCCCTTTGGTCCCGATTGGTGGGACGAACCGGGACCAATGGGCCTCACTCCTGGCCCACCATCATTGGTCCCGGTTGGTGGCTTGAACCGGGACCACAGGCTGCCCTTTAGTCCCGGTTCATGCCACTAACCGGGACCAGTGAGGTGCCTATATATACCCCTCGCCCGTGAGCAGAGCACTCCAGTGCTTTGTTTTTCTCTGGCCGGCGAGGGGAGGGCTTTGTGGTGCTCTAGCTCACCTCCTATGCACATGAGGTGTTCGATGAAATGCCCGAGCCACACTAGTTAAGCTTTCTCCTCTCGAAGCTCGACCTCAAAGCTCCATTTTCCTCGAGATTTGTCTAGGTTTAGCGGCCCGTCACGTCCCATTCCCGTCTTCACCGCCGTCGATCGCCCGCGCCGATCTCTTCGCCGGCACCACCGTGGTGAGCCTCTTGTTCTGATCTTCTTTCTGAAAGAAAAAATTCTTACTTTAGATGTCTGGTTTAATTAATTAGATGCTCTGGAGAGCTATATGTTGTTAGATGAGAACTATGTATGTACTTTGGTTTTAATGTGATGATGAACTTCTATTAATTTGGTCACTTAATTATCTATTCATGATGTTCTGTAATGGTTTTTGGCACACTTAATTATATATAATGCATGCAGATGAACCGGCAATGGATGTACGGTGACAGACACCACCTCCGAGTACATTAAGGGCGTGCATGATTTTCTCGAAGTGGCTGAGGCAAACAAGCAGAATGGTTTTATGTGTTGTCCATGCCCTAAATGTGGGAATACGAAGTCTTACTCTGACCGAAAAATCCTGCACACCCACCTGCTTTACAAGGGTTTCATGCCACACTATAATGTTTGGACGAGGCACGGAGAAATAGGGGTTATGATGGAAGACGGCGAAGAAGAAGAGGACGATGACAACTATGTGCCCCCTGAATACGGTGATGCTGCAATGGGGGGAGCTACTGAAGATCAAGAGGAACCAGACGATGTGCCCGATGATGCTGCAACGGGGGAAGCTGCTGAAGATCAAGAGGAACCAGACGATGTGCCCGATGATGATGATCTCCGCCGGGTCATTGTCAATGCAAGGACGCAATGCGAAAGTCAAAAGGAGAAGCTGAAGTTCGATCGCATGTTAGAGGATCACAAAAAAGGGTTGTACCCCAATTGCGAAGATGGAAACACAAAGGTCGGTACCGTACTGGAATTGCTGCAGTGGAAGGCAAAGAATGCTGTGCCTGACAAAGGATTTGAGAAGCTACTGAAAATATTGAAGAAGAAGCTTCCAAAGGATAACGAATTGCCCGACAATACGTACACAGCAAAGAAGGTCGTATGCCCTCTAGGATTGGAGGTGCAGAAGATACATGCATGCCCTAATGACTGCATCCTCTACCGCGGTGCGTACAAGGATCTGAACGCATGCCCGGCATGCGGTATAAGATCGGACGAGATGACCCTGGTGATGTTGACGGCGAGCCCCCCAGGAAGAGGGTTCCTGCGAAGGTGATGTGGTATGCTCCTATAATACCATGGTTGAAACGTCTGTTCAGAAACGAAGTGCATGCCAACTTGATGCGATGGCACAGTGAGGACCGTAAGAAAGACGGGAAGTTGAGAGCACCCGCTGACGGGTCGCAGTGGAGAAAAATCGAGAGAAAGTACTGGGCTGAGTTTGCAGGTGACCCAAGGAACGTATGGTTTGGTTTAAGCGCGGATGGCATTAATCCTTTCGGGGAGCGGAGCAGCAATCACAGCACCTGGCCCGTGACTCTATGTATGTATAACCTTCCTCCTTGGATGTGCATGAAGCGGAAGTTCATTATGATGCCAGTTCTCATCCAAGGCCCTAAGCAACCCGGCAACGACATTGATGTGTACCTAAGACCATTAGTTGAAGAACTTTTACAGCTGTGGAATGTAAACGGTGTACGTACGTGGGATGAGCACAAACAGGAGGAATTTAACCTGCACGCGTTGCTGTTTGTAACCATCAACGATTGGCCCGCTATCAGTAACCTTTCAGGACAGACAAACAAGGGATACCACGCATGCACGCACTGTTTAGATGACACTGAAAGTATATACCTGGACAAATGCAGGAAGAATGTGTACCTGGGCCATCGTCGATTTCTTCCGACCAACCATCAACGTCGAAAGAAAGGCAAGCATTTCAAAGGCGAGGCA